>NC_143552.1:172265000-172865000 GCF_054136105.1 Typopeltis vanoorti | reverse complement strand
AATACTAATTTTTACAGGAGTACTTGCCACATTCTCTTACAGCATTATAGTATATAACAATGTAAGTTAAAATATACCCAGCACCGAAGGGTGAATTAGGAGTATTACCATGAAGTGTTACATGCATTACAAAATAGAACAAATTAGTTATTAAGGAATTTTCACAAAACTATTAAATTCAGTGTTTCACAAGAAAATAGTTTCCATGATATTTGAAACTGTCTTTTAATAAATTTTATGAACCCTAGATTCTGTTTCCCAGATGCTTGGGCTAGTTTATTTTTCATCATCAAATTACTGATATGCATCCTTAGAGAATGTTCAGGATAATTATGATAGTACTACATGAAAAAGTTACAGCATTATTAACTTCTGATCAATAATTTTCCTCCAAATCTGTCAAGACTCCAATATTATCAGATCTTATATTTTTACCTTTTGAGGCACATTATACTGCATCAATCCTTCCACATCTTGGTCTTTCTCTGGTTCTTTTTATTCTCACATTTTGTTGAAGTGATCATACCACCTGAGATTCACTCTACTAACTAATTCCTGAAAGCTAACAATGGCGAGTTCTTTCCTAATATCCTCATTTTTGATGTGATACTGACATTGATGCCACCTGTTCACTCCACTATTTATTTATAATTTATTTATAAGAAGTGTTTTATTTATAACCCAGTTCTCAGATCCATAAGTCAAAATTGCCTTAACACTGTCTTATATGAAATTCATTTAGTGTTTTGATTAATTTCTTTGTTATTCCATATAGATTTATTTAGCTGACTTCCAACTGTACCAGCTTTACTAATTCTGTTGTCTATTTCCATATTTAATTTACCATCTTCACTATTAAAAAAAAACATGCCTAGCTGTGAAATGTTTTACGTTTTCTATAGCTCACTATTCAGGATACAGTCGATGTTTTTAATGTTTCTGCCTAGTTTTATTGCTGATTTTCATACCAACAGTTTATTTTTTCATAACATGATTTTTGTTATGAGAAAAAAATAAACTGTTATGCATTTTATTTTTACAACAGAATGAGTTTTTTACAATTTTATGAGTTTTTTTTCCTCATAAGAAATATCAGTGATGCAGATTTAACCATTCATAATAAGTGATTATGTTGATAACAATATTGTTCTGGCATATATAGAAGAATGTGTTATATAGTAGAATACTCTGTTTCTTCATATGGTTATCATTATTATATTATTGACCTCACTCTGTCTGCTAAACAAATATTGTTATCTTTTATATTTTTTAAATTCTCATTTATTGTTTAGTTTTAATTGCTTTTATTATCTTTCACTTTTAGGGATGAGAGAAGAATGCAGGGAAGGCCCTATTAACATCCCTGGACATTCATTATTCACTACATCATTTTATTTTATTTTATTTTTTTTAAATTTTTTTTTGTAATTTTGGTTAGTGCATGTCACTATTTTGATAAATAAAATTATTCATATATTCCTTTTTATGAAAAGTATGTTATAGCCATTATTTTGTAAATCTGTACTTAAATTGGCCATATTTCAAAATTATGATATACTGTAAAGAGGAGCACATTAATTAAAACACATACTTTACCTAGGGCCAGCTGTCAGAGTATAGTGGTGTTAGAAAACAAAAATGAGGTGTATCTGTACACTTTACTGAGATGTAGTAACATTGATTGTTCAGATATGATTTAAAAGATAACATGCTCAATGGAAACATATTTCAGTGCATCTTGTTTTCAATTTTTTACTGAAGTATATGAAACATTTTAGCAGAAGTTTTAGATACAATTAGCTCTCACTATAGAAAATGTGATTATAACAAACTCTCACTCTAAAAACTAACAAGAATCCCACCAAAAAACTCAGTGTGTTGCTGTTTTAAAGGAAATTCACCTTATAACAAGTTGACTTCTATAGTATGGGATTCCTAATAATCTCTTGTGAGTTTCTTTTGTGACAGTTAACTGTAATATTGTTTATCACATTAACTATGGCATTAGTCTGTATAAAGTCAAATGTTGCTGATGCTGCATTCTTCTAAGATTCTGATATATTGCCATCTGCCTTTTAAAAACTTTCTTGTGTTGTCAAAACAAAATTTGAAACAAAAATTCTGATGGACTATAATTATTTTTCCATCTTTCTCTGTTGTTAAGATAAACTCCAAAAGAATTTTGCAATCATCCTCTTTCACTGTACTTGATAGCTATATCTGTAAAGCATATACAAATCCGACTACGATTTTGAAATTTTGATAATAAAAATCTCATAGCACCATCAACTACTCAACATTTTTTCTCCTTTTACATTTTAAGAAGCTAGATGGAAGCTTGAAATTTGGCATCTACTGAAATATACAGAATTTTTGTTTTCACAGATATAGTATCACTTTTTGTTAATTTCATTCATACTGAATGGTATTGATGAACAAAGGCCAGTGTGGAGAATTGTGAAAATTGTAATAATAGGATTTTAATTATTATGGTAATTTCTTATTTGATGTGCTGAAGTGATTTGTGGTGGCTGCACCACAAGGCTGATGCAGCCACCAGTATGTATATAAATATCTGATTATCTTGAATAGATTGTAGTTATGTTTAACTATATATGTATATTTGGAGTGAATGAAATAGGCTCTAAATACATTGACTATGCTGTTCATCGGCAGTCCATAGTTCTTATCAGTAGTGTTTTTAAGCTATGCTGTCAGCACCAGCAGCAGTGTCAAACATCTGCATATTTGTAATAGTGAAGATTGATCAAGACATTCATCATTATAGTTTGAGAGCTTTATTTCTGATATAATGGTTGAGATATCTGTGGAATAAGGTGTTATATTAATCACATTTTCATTATGTCACTTGAACATTTGTAATAAGTGAGGATTGATTAGACATTCATTATATTTTGAGAGCTTTATTTCTGATATGATGATCGTGAGATATCTGTGGAATAAGATGTTTATTAAACACACATTTTCATTATATCATTGTGGTTAGCATAAATTCAGTAACCGTTGTGTGCTATTTATTAAAATAATGAAAACATGATAGTGACATTTTACCTGTTGTAAGAGAACACCATAGTAAATATCAGTAGTCTTATTTTTGAAAACTACATTTAAGAAACTTAAGCAGATGTTTAAGGCCTGTAGTAAAAGACCCCAAAAATATTAATATTTAATGCATTATTATTAGGTGGAATATGAAAAGTGAATGAGGAAAAAAACTAGCTCTTCCGTTGCGCCGCCCGGGAATCGAACCCGGGTCGCAAGAATGGGAATCTTGCATGATGCCACTACACCAGCGGCTCACCCGTGCGGTTAGCCTAGTGGCTTTGCACTTCGCAACCATATGCCTGGGGAAGGAATGTCCCAGGTTCGATTCCCGTTGTAGACGTGAGGAATTTGAGGATCTTCCTCAGGCATAGCCAAGTTAGCCGGTCTTGGGCGCGGTCAGTAGGGTTTTTCCCACCAGTTTATCTGGCATTTTTCATCCCGCAAACAGGCAAACCGGCCCCATGAACATACGCCTCTACAGTCAAAAATATATCCTCCCCCAGCGGCAGACCAGGCGACGGGTCAGTTGGGAGTAGTACTAACAAGAAGTTGCATCTAAAGTAACACGCGGACCCTGCATGGGAAGCGGGAATAACGCGTAGTAGAAGAAGAAGCATTATTATTATTTGCTTGGCTGGGTGATTAGCATATCTGTTCTTAACCAACTTGCTGCAGGTTCAAATCCTGCCTTGGGCATAGATTGTTTCTTATGTAATACATGAATTTCTTTTCCTGTTTTGAGGCTGCCCTACTCACTTGAGTACTGAAGTGGCTTGAAAAAAGTTCCATGTTTAGTCTCTAAAGCAGTATTTCATACTAGGTAAAAAATCCATCTACAAGAAAATATAAAAATTAACGAAAAAAAATTGGTCAGCTGATTAACTGGAACTAGATATATAAATCTGTGTTTCAGTCTAGATAATAGCAGAAAGCAGTGCAAAATAACCAACAAGTTAATGTTGGATTTAATGTTTAATTGTGCTCGATTCCCAGCCACTTCAAAATCCACGGAGATGAGACTGCATACGCAGTGGCTCAGCTCAGTTTGTCAGGACCCTATTTAAACTACAGGGAAATAATAAAAAGTAAAGTGAATTCATCAGTACCAGTCATCCTGGTCCATTAAAAATTAAATTGTATGAGGTTTTGCCTGAAATTAATCATTGGCAGTCTGGTTCTAGATCAGAGGAATTCATTTTTGAAATTATGGGTTTTACAACCGTGTTAAAATAACTCTTTTTATTATCCTGACATTTCGATCTTCATATCAAGATCATCATCTGGAGCATACATAAATATACAAGACAAGCTGCATTACATTTCAAACTGAAAGCTAGAGGAACAATGATTTGATCACATGCTACTCACTGGCATGACCTCTAGTGAAAAAAAAATTACATCAAGCTAGATGTAATTTTTTTATGTGGAATTCATGTAATCAAATTATATCTGCTTGATGTATTTTTTTTTCTTTCTTCCACTTGAGGTCATGCCAGTGAGTAACATGTGATCACATCATTGTTTCTCTAGCTTTCGGTTTGAAATGTAACGCAGCTTGTCTTGTATATTTATGTATGCTCCAGATGATGATCTTGATATGAAGATCAAAACGTCGGGATAATACAAAGAGTTATTTTAACATGGTTGTAGAATCCATAATTTCAAAAATGAATGCTGATTACTGTGTAACACTAAAAGAAAAGAAAAGATCAGAAGAACTTTTACTTGTTAGTCTCTGCATGGGCACCATCATCTAAAACATTCTTATCTACAAAGGGCTGTACATCCACCACATGTGTGAACAACATAACCCTCTCCTTACCATATGTTATCTTCTGGTAAAGAATCTGCACACTCAAGCTTGAATGAGAAATGCAAGTAATTTGGCTAAGCTGTATACACTCTGTCAAATCTTGGCATACTCCAAGAAATTGCACAATTTAAGTTTTTTATTGCAAAGAATTAATTTATAACTATGCATCTAATGAGGAATAGTTGTGTGTATGTATGTATGTGGCATTGAAACTTTTATTTTATTTTTATTTATTTATTTTTTTTTTTTTTGTACATAACATGCTATTTACTTATTGAGTTTCTTATTTTATAACCTTACGTACTCTTGTTCGTAATGGCTCACCATGAGCCTTGTTATCCTTCATTAATATATTGGAAACTAACTAGCTCAAGTTTTTGGGACAGAAATTCTACATCTCTAATAAAGATCGAAAAACTTGACATTCACTGAAATATGGATTAGAAATAATCCTTGTATATGAGAACAAGAATCAGCTGACACTTGATTGTCTTATTTTGCCCAAACATCACTGAACTTGTCTCAAGACTCATACACTCGTTTGCATACACATAAATTATACTAGATAAGAAAGTACATTCTAGTTTCAACCTTTTACTCCAGTGTAAGCAAACAAATTTTGTGTGCAAAGTAACTTTACAACTTGGCTGCTTGCTGTTGTATGTAGAAGCTGTTGATTTCACATCGATTGTCTCAGCATCACATAATACAAAAAAGGGGGATGAGGAAGGACCACTGCACAGACTGGTTTCTATCTTTATTTCAGTCTTATCAGTGGGAGCTGTGAAGATGTTAAGATTGAGTCCATACAGAAATCGTGTATTTATCCCTCAACTTACATCGGGGTTCCATTCTATCCGGCAGGGCGTAAGTCGATACGTTAAATCAGTGTTTCTCAAAGTGGTATGCATACCCGGGGGTACGCGAAAGATCTTCAGGGGGTACGTGGCAATTTTCGGCTATGCATCATTATTAAGAAAAAAAAGAATTATTTTAAATGTATATATTTCTCAATAAATTATATATTATGTAAGAATTCCTCTACTCAAATTGCGAGTTACTATTGCCATGATGTTCACGTCCTAGGGATAGGAACTTGCTCCCTGCGGTACTATACTGAAGACGCAAGAAAGTTTTATTGTATCACTGAATAAAGTACAGAGACATTTGCAGTCTGTGTAATATATTTCTCAACAAATAGTGCAATTACAGACAACTGGGATAAAAACGGCACTAACTAATGAATCACATCGCCCCTCCAACAGAAACTGTTGTATAGACTCGAGCCAAACCATAAGTCGCACCAGCAACATGGTTTTGCTTGACCCCCCCTGTCGTGAACGTGTTAAAACTAAGAAATACATGGTGAATGTGTTTCAGATATTATGGAATTCGGTTGAAGAGAATTAGCATTTCAACTCAACTGTTGACTTGCCTTTGTCTTTGGTTCGTGTGATCTTTTGTTAATACTGCACCAATCATGTGCATTTCTTCATAGCTGCTGTATATCTACTAGCCTACCATTGACTGTCTGTTTCCCGCTCTGCTTTTACTTCTCATTAGTCATTTCTGAAGAATTGTTAATTATGTATCTCAAGTCTTTTAATTTACTGGTAATTTTTGCTTGAAATAATGGGAAAGAAGATGCATCTATTTGGGTAGATGACTTTGATGATGCACACAAGGAAACTGTTGCCAAAAGTAACGATAGCGAATAGTAGCTTCTTGGTAAGTCACTTCATTCGATTTTTTTCTGAAAACTTGCGTTTCCGAAAATCCCTGCATATATCTCGAACCATGATTTTTTAGCTTTAATTTTGGGGAAAAAAGTGCGAGTTTTATTCGAGTAAATATGGTAATTTTTTTAGCTTTTAAATTCTTAATTATGGATCATGGGTTAAAGATTGGATTTATAACACGCACAAAAGAGAGAAGTATAGCAAATTCAAGTAGCTGTAAGCAACAAGAAAACGATATTGCATTTGGATCAAATGAAATTGATAAGGGTATGTCGCCTGACATCTCTAGAGAACCAATTATGAAGAAGATGAAAAATCTTCGTAAGTGTGATATGAATTACTTGAAAATGTGGATTTTTCATGGATGGGACATAAAGAGGAACCTATTCCAAATTTTGTTCTATTAAAAATAAATCGTATTTTTGTTTACCTGAACATATAAATTCAATTAAATAGACATTTACAATGAAATATACTTTATTTATTATTATTTTGATAAGGGGTACTTGTTAATAATGAAAATTTAAGAAGGGATATGCAGATATCTAGTTTGAGAAACACTGCATTAAATCAACAGTTATAGGGATTAGGGACTTAACCATAATAAGAATACTGTCATTCATAATTTTTAAACCTTATGAAACTAGGGTGCTTAAGAGTCAAAGCTGTATAACTGAGAGGAGACCTCCACATAGCCTTGAAAGGAATGCGGAGAACCGACCAGGGCTTCTGACCTAATGTCCAGTCCTCACCTTCTCGTGGTGCACCCTGTTGGGCATCTACTTGGATACTGAACAAACTAGGATGGGCTGGCAATTTGGGATTTAGCTGACCAATTGTATTCTTATTGGTTAAACCAAAATAAAAAATGATGGTACAATATGACAAAATTTCATGCTGGCTGTGGCGTCGCCCAGTTAAACAAGGACCCCGTTGTTTTCTCCAGGGAACCAGGGCGAACAGCGTAAAGTCAGCTACTGAAACAAATCTGGAAACAAACCCCAACTCAACATCACCAGAGTTAAAGATCAGTACTATCAACATAAGAAGCCTGAATGGCAAAGAAATGGAGCTAGCTGAGGAATTAGATAAGTACCAGATCGACATAATAGGGGTGACTGAAACAAAAAAGACAAAAACTGGTGAGATCTTTCTGAGCAATAAATACAAAATGTTATATTCAGGCAATGACAATCAAGAAAAAGGAGTAGCCATAGTATTCAACACAAAATACGAGGCTAATCTTCTTGAACGGCAGTCAGTCTCAAGTAGAGTAATGTGGGCTAATATGAGAATGGGGAACTGGACAATGAGACTTATTTGTGCCTATGGTCCCACAGAAGGTTCTACTAAGGTAGAAGTGGAGGAATTTTTTGAGGCTTTAGAAAAAGCAACTGACACAATGAAAAAGGAAAAGTTGGTCCTGGTTGGGGATCTAAATAGCAGAGTAGGAAATGATTGTGAGACATACAAAAATATTTTGGGAAAATTTGGAGAAAAGAGCAAAGCTAATAATAATGGCAAATATCTGTTGGATTTCTGCTCAGGATATGGACTGGTTATTACTAACACCATGTTCCAACATAAAAATGTGCACAAATTCGCATGGAGAGAAGAGGCTAGGAATAAGAAAAGTCTCATTAACTATGTTATTGTTGATAGTGATGTTTTCTCCCTGTTGCAGGACACCAGAGTGTACAGAGGATTTGAAATTGGAAGCGATCACTATTTAGTCTTGAGCAGGATAAAATTGAAGTTCATATCGAAAAGAATAACATGTAAGAAAGTTTTAAAGTGAATAAAAGTTAAGCAGCTCTCAGATGTGAACTGTAGACTAAAATACACAAAGATTATTGAAGAAAAAATGAAAGAGTTTGAGAACAGGAATCAAACCTTGAAAATTCAGTGGCAAACTCTGAAGGAAACTTTGATTGATTCTGCCAGAGAGGTATGGTGAGGTTGTCTGCAAGGATAAAAAAATCAGAACTCCCTGGGTGACACAGGAAGTTAAAGATGCAGTGAAGGAAAAGAAGAAAGCATATCAAAAGTTCCTGTCAAATAAGTCAGCTTGTGCTCTTAGAGAATATAGAGACAAATGCAAGAATGCTAAACACTGTGTAAAACTAGCTAATCAAAAGTCATGGGAGGACTTTGGCAAGAATATAGAAAATAAATATCAAAAAGTGGCAAAATATTCTGGAGGTTGTTGAAGAAGCTTAGGAATGGAGGAAAGAGTGCTGTAAAAGGAGTTAGAGATGATAAAGGTGACATGAAAATAGGAGAAAAAGAGATCCTTGAAGTATGGAGTAATTACTTTGAAAAACTGCTAAATGAAACAAGCAGTGATGACAGCACAATGGTAAAAGACACTGACCAGGCATGCTGGCAGGAATATACATATCCATACTTGAAGTAGAAAAAGCCATCAAAGGCTTGAAATGTGGAAAGGCAGCTGAAGTAGATGATATTCGACCAGAAATGCTGAAGTATGGTGGTATAAGAGAGTTACAGTGGCTGCACTGCATAGTTCAGAAAGCCTGGACAGAGGGAACGAATTCCCGATAATTGGAGTAGAGCTCTCATAGTACCCATATATATAAAAAGGGAAATAAAAGTGAATGTGAGAATCACAGAGGTATTTCCCTACTGAGTGTTCCTGGCAAGATCTGTGCAAGTATACTTGAGAAACGGTTGAGTAGAATTGTGGAAAAAAAGCTTGGTGAAGAACAAGCTGGATTCAGGCCAAACAGAGGCTGTCAGTATCAGATCGTCACTTTACGACAAATAGTCGAGAAAGCATGGGAATAAAACAAAGATCTGCATTTATGTTTTGTCGATTTCGAAAAGGCATATGATAAGGTGCTAAGAGAGAAGCTATTCAATAAGCTGCAGTTATATGGTGTCAATGGGGCATTATATCGAGCAATTCTTAATCTTTATTTGAGTTCTAAGTCAGCAGTTAGAATTGAAGGAAGTACAGGAAGATGATTTAATGTTAAATCTGGTGTGAGACAAGGATGTACATTATCCCCTCTGTTATTCATTATCTATATGGACCACATTATGAAGGAAAGTGGTATTAAACATGATATCAAAATTGGAGATGTTAATGTCAGCTCTTTGCTTTATGCGGATGTTGTTATACTTCTGAATAAATCCGCTACAAGTCTGCAAGATTCTCTGACTAAATTGAATAGCTGTTGTAATAGATATGGTATGAAGGTCAGCAGTAAAAAGACAAATACAATGAAAATAGGCAGAATCATTGAAAATGTCAACTGTGTTGTGAATGGAGAACATCTGGAACAAGTAAAACATTTCAGCTACTTAGGCACAATTTTTACTGAAGATGGTAAATTAAATATAGAAATAGACAACAGAATCAGCAAAGCTGGTATGGTGGGAAGTCAATTGAATAAATTCATATGGAATAAGAGAGAAATTAGTCGGAACACTAAATTAGCTATACAACAGAGCTTCCCAAACTTCTGGATGTCAGAGCCCCCTTTGCAAAAATTAAAATATTTCTGCCCCCCCCCCCCCCCCCCCCCCGAAAAAAAATCGTAATAGAGAGATGTATTATTATAATATTTAATGTATTTATATTCAATACAAAACATACACAGCGAATATTGCAAAAATCAAATGCATGTATTACATTTTTTTGCCTCTTACCGTTTGGTGCTGAAGACGATGCAGGCTGTTCTGGTAAAATATGAAATACTATCCTTTTTTTTTTTTTTTAGTCTGTTTCTGCTTCTTCTGATTGCTCGCGGGATTTTTTTTTTATCAGCCACTTATCCAGCTCAGGTTTAAATTTTTTGAACGTAGAATAGATCAGCTAATATCACCACTTATCGATACTGGCACACCACAGACTGATAACATGAAATTAGTGAATATTACCTGAATAAGGGAATCCCCGGACCAGGAACATATTTCTCTTTTGTGACTTTTCTCCCTTTACAGTAATAAAGCCTAACGCGAAACAGACAGCAAAGGGGTTATTAAAACGCGCATATGATTGGTGCGGTATTAACAAAAGATGGCGCAACCGAAAGATAAAAGCAGCTGACAACTGAATTGAAATGCTAACTCTGTTCAACCGAATTCCATATGTGAAACTGCCATAACATTCATTATATATATATATATATATATATATATATATATATATATATATATATATATTACTTAGTTTTAACACTTTTACAAATTTTAACATGTTCAATTGAATTTTATTGCTGCCTTGGGAAATCGAACTCACACACATTTAATTAACAACAATAGTTTTTAGTTAGATACTGTGTTTGCCCTTGCAACATATGGTTTTGTTTAAGTCAATACAACATAGTTTCTGTATGAGGGGACACGTGATTCATCAATTAGTATTTTTATCCCAGTTGTCTCTAATTGTACTATTTGTTGAGAAATATATTACACAGTCTCCTCACACCTTATTAACTGGCATAATAAAAGTACTTGTTTTTATTGCCTCTGCAGTATAGTGGCTGTCAGAGAGCGTGTTGTTTATCACTGCAAGCGAGTTACTGTCTCCCCACATGAACTTGTTTAAGCTTTTTTTCATGTGTGAAGTATATGTGAAACTTTTATTGGTAACAGAAAACTAGCTCGGATGACAGTGATAATATGAAACGAGTCTTGATATGTATATAAATTCAATATCAACAGTCTCTGATTATGAACTCATGATGAAAGGGACAGGAAGATTTGGAGCTTCCCTGGAGAGCATTCGAAGTAAATACAATTAACCACTGCTTTGAAATGAAACATATGAATTAGCAATATTTACTAATATTCATTAAGCGCCGAAATACGCAGGAAGCAAAGTTTGTGAACCAGCACCAATATGTGAATTTTTCCACTAAAATATAAAAAATAAAAAAGAAATAATAAATAAAAGTTAAATACGTTTCCTTTAAAATAAAAAAAATTACTTCTTAAACCATTTAAAATTTTTCATTATTTCACGGCCCCCCTCAACAAAACTTAAGGCTCCCAAGGGGACCGCGGCCCACAGTTTGGGAAGCGCTGGTATACAAGACAGTGTTCAAACTAGTTTTAACTTATGGATCTGGGAGCTGGGTCAGAAGTAAAAATACACTTGACCAAAGACTAGACCGCAGATATGAGAGTCCTGAGAAAGATTATAGGTGTGAACAGATGGCATCAATGGCAATATCATATTAAAAACGAGGATATTATGAAAGAACCTGACATTGTCAGCATCCAGGAATGCATTAGCAGAGCTAATCTCAGGTGGTATGGTCAACTAAACAGAATGGGCGGGGAAAGACTAGCAAAACAAGTATTCTCTGCCATGTTGGCTGCAAAACGACCCAGAGGAAGACCCAGATATAGATGGATTGATACGGTACAAAGTGCCTTAGACGATAGAAATACAAGATCTGATAATGTTGGGGTCTTGACAAGTAACAGACTGATTTGGAGAAAAGTTGTAGATAGGAAGTTAGTAATGATATAATTTTTTCATGTAGTACTATCATATCCTGTACACCCCTTGTGGGTACATGGCAGGAATTTGATGATGATGACCTTATGAAACTGTTCTTTGCATTACTGCCACTATAAAACAGGAGAATAATGACCTATATCTTCCTCCACAATCATATCTTCATTACTTTGCCTATTGGAAGAACCAGGCTGCAGCCCTTCTAGTGTAACTTGTGTTTTTTTTTTTTTTTTTTTGATATAAATGTCCAATGTGCTTTGCTTATTCCTCTTCTTTTCATCATAAATTTGTTTATAGCAATCAAACGCACCATGTAACTTCCTTTCTATTAATAAGTAGCTTGCAACATTGGGGTCCATGTTTTCAGCCATTTTGAGAACATTTCTGGAATTCCCTTCATTGTAAATTGTTTAACTACCTATTCTTGTTTCTATTTTCCCTCTTCTGCAACACGTTCTTCCAATATTCTTCGTTGGTCAACTCTTCAGAGGCACTTTTTATGAGTTGAATTATGTCATCATCAGCATTCGCTTTGAGATTCAAATTATTCGATAGGCCCACTATTTCTTCATTCAATTTAAAAGGTCTTCATTTTTTTTTTTCAAAACTTCCAAAATTGTGCACAAACATTTTTTAATTCTTTTTTTTTTTTTTTTTTCATATGCCACTCATATATTGAGAAGTCACTTCACCCCAAGCCACAGCAATATTTTTAAAAGCATGATAAATATTGAATGCTTTCCAGAATTGCATGAGTCTGGTCATTTCCTTCAGTGGCAAAAATGGCTTGTCAAAAAGTTCTCTTGATAATAAGTCTTAAACACTGCAAGAACTTCCTGATCCATCGGTTGGATCAATGAATTAGTGTTTGAAGTATGAAACATGACCTTGATCTTGGGGTGAAGATCATCGATATAAGGTGGGTGACCTGGAGCATTATCTAGAATTAATAAAATTTTAAATTCTACATTTTCTTTCACAAAATAGCTTTCCATTTCACTTGCATAACAGTTAACGCATCCCCAAACAAATTTTGAGTCATCCATGACTTTCTATTGCTCTGATAATGAACTGGAAGAGTATGCTTCATAATATTTTTGAATGCTCGTGGATTCTCACTATGCCATATCTGGTTTCATTTTATGTCCAATTTCAGTTTATATCCAGCCACATTATCCCCTAACAGAATTGTAATACGGTCTTTAAGAGCTTTGAAACTAGGCATGCATTTTAGCTTTCTGTAGATGAATATCTGCTCTCAAGCATTTTCTTTCGAAAACAATGTCTCATCCATTTAAATATTTGCTGTGACAAATAATTTTCCTTCGTAATAATTTTATCTACAAACTCCTTGGAAACCTTTTCATCGGCACTTGCAGATTCATCACATTTTCACATTATGCAGTGCAAAACGCTGCTTGAATCTCATGAACCAACTGGAGGAAGCATTGAATTCGTAGTTGTAATCTGGTCCTGCTTTCTCCTTCAACATGTTGAAGAGGCTTAGTGCCTTAGCGGTTATGATCATAGTGCTAAGAGGTATGTGCTTTTGGTTCAGGTTCCCTATCCATGATGCAAGTAGGACTTTGTCATTGCTTCATCACTATCATATGTTTAATGGAAGCAGATCCTTTCACAGCCTCTACAATTTTATTCTTATTTTTCAAAATGGTTATCACTATAGCATGAGACCATCCGAAGTCATTTGCATTCCCACTGACATGCTTACCAGCTTCACGTTGCTTTATAACTTGCAACTTCATTTCAAGATCAATTGCTCTCCTCATTTTCTGTGATTCTTCACTAGGTTTTTTGATTGGGAATGTAGGGACCATGTTTTGCAGAAAGTATCACAAAATATTTAACAATAAATAGACAACTATTTCTCAAACCAAAATCAACAGAGGAACTGTTGAAGATACCTGCTGACACTGCCAAGGGAGTTTGCCACTAAATGTGCTGATGCCACTGCATATGGTTGCTAAATAGAAACCTTTTTACTTTATACTCGCATCTTGTTTGAAAGTATAGTTGTAAATATTATTTATTCCATTATTGGATCCGGATGTAAGTCGAGGGATGACTGTTTTCCATGTACAAATAGTAAAAAAGGTGCATCTCCTTATTAAAATACTCCAGAATAGATGCAGGTCTATAAAGTTTTTTTGCTTGGTTATCAAGTAAATTCTGATAGTGGAAAAGTTATTCTTGTTTTAATCCTTTACCCAAGTGTGAGCAATCGAAGTTTGTACATGAAGTATCTTCACAAATACTTATGATAATCATCAATTACTGATACGTACTCCCAAGGTGTTCAAGTTAATATGACAGCACTACATGATTAAGTTTACATTATTATTAGTTCCTTATCAACAATTTTCTTCCAAATCAATCTATTGTTTGACCGAATCAATTCACCTAGACCTTGGTCTTCCTGTGGGTCTCTTTCCTACCATCTTGGCATCAAACACCTGCTTTGCTAACTTTTCTTTGCATGTTCTGTTTAAGTGGCCATACCACCTTAGATTAGCTTTTCTGACATTCTTGAATGCTAATAATGCCAAGTTCCTTTCTAATATCTTCATTTTTAATATGATTCTTGGAACCCTCATATCTGTGGTCTCTTGTCTTCGATCAAGTGTTTTATTTCTAAGTCAATTCTCAGATCCATATTTAAAACTGGTTTAAACACTGTCTTGTATACTGCTAGTTTAGTGTTTTGGCTAATTTCTCTCTTATTCCATATGAATTTATTCAGCTAGCTACCCACCATACCAGTTGTCTATTTTGTCTATTTCCAGATTTAACGTGCCATCTTCACTAAAAACTGCCTAAATATCTTAAATAGTTTACTTGTTCTGTAGGATCTCCATTCAGAATGCAGCTGAAGTATTCTATGCTCCTGCCTATTTTCATAGTTTTGGTCTTGCTGATTTTCATGTCAAATTTCTTAAAACTGATATTCAATTTAATTAGTGAATCCTGCAGACTTGCACTAGATGAGTACATCATCATCTGCATAAAGCAAAGAGATAAGTTTCACATCTTCAATTCTAATATCAGGCTTGATGACATTTTTTCATAATGTGATCCATATATTGATTAGTGGTTCTCAACCTCGGAGATCACAACCCAGTAAATTCTCTTTTTTATAAGACGAGGGCCTGGTTCCAACAAATTTAAATAAGTTTCCATTTTTTTTTAAAGGTTATACGTCAAACTAACATAAGTATTAATAATTCTTTATGGCATAATCATAGAGTATTAGTACATTTATGTATATAGTGTGGCATATTGACAAAATTACATTTAAATTGGTTATCACTCACTAGACTAATGAAATTTTGCAGCATATTGTAGTTTCCTTAACGAACAACATTAAATTAATTTGTGCTGATTTTCATTGATATATCCCATTATGATCACCAAAAATTTATAATATAAGTACTTACGAGTGAAAGCAGACTTTTTCTCCTGTGTGCTGGTAGTTTTGCCCCTCCTTTTGTACATCCTGGAGATCGCTCTGTAGGCTTGAGGTGGATGAATCACTATTTGTTGCATCAAACACCTTCAATATGAGATTTCTTAACACCAAAATTAAACAAAGTCCCTTGTCTCTTATTCATATTAAAATTTAAATCTTGAGGCGTATTGCTTTTAAAAAATCACTGCACTCCACTCCAGTTTTGAAGCAAGTACTTGCGCATTTCAACACAAACTTGTGAAGAAAGTATTCAGTATTACTAGATTTGAGAACCGGATACTGACTCCATGATCTAAAATTTCAGTGGAAAAAGTTCTTTATACTTCCTTGCTGATTGTCACTAACATTTGCAACACAGATATTATTTCATTCAGTTTTAAGAACAAAGGATACGGTGCCCATTGTATGTTGTAATTGCCTTGCAGGCAATATTTGACTGACCATAAACAGCCGTATTCCTTTTCCTGAATTTCGATGTGTGAAAATTAACAATAATTAATGAATACTTCCATGTTTAGAAATGCGCTGCTTGGTTGCTGACATTTGCTACACAGATGTTATTTAGGCGTTCTGGGTATGAGCTTTTCGACACATTCACGAATATTATTCTCCTCAATAATTTCACTATAAAATATTTTTATTCATGAAAAATGCTTAGAAAACTAAAATGACAAATTCCAGCAGAACTTCTCATGGCCCAGTATGATTGATGCCAGGGCCTGGTACCTGACTGCGGCCTGGCATTGGGGAAAACACTAATGTAGACTAATAACAGTGGAGGTAATATGCATCCTTGTCTTACTCCTGATTTGACATCAAACCATCTTCTTGTATGTCCTTCAATTCTAACTGTTGACTTACAACTTAAATAAAAACTGTATTGCTCTGTATAACATTCCATTCATCCCATGTAATTGTAGTGTTTTGAAAAGCTTTTCTCTGGGCATTTTGTTGTATGCCTTTTCCAGGTCTACAAAACTTAAGTACAGATCCTTGTCATATTTCCTCTCAACTGTCTTAATACTTTTGATAATTAAGTGAGGGGAAATTTTTTTTTTTTTTTCAACATCTATCTCTGATCCATTTTAAATAATAGGAAGATACACTGTATATATACTACATGCATGATAGAAAATATGTATGCTTGCTGCATACGAGACCTCAGTTAATGTCAAAACCAGTTAGATAGTGACCATTCCAATAATGTTCCTTTATTATGGGATACTGAGCAACTGACATGAAAACAGCAGCTTATATATATATATATATATGTGTGTGTGTGTGTATATATGCTAAAGATACCAAACTATTTTAAACCTGGTTTTACTCCATTTCCCAAGTAAGCACCCAGACAAACAAGTCAAGTTTGCACCTGCAAGTCAAGCTGACCCTACACGTAGTGCAAGACCAAGGCAACTCATTGTAAAAGTAGAATAAGCTCTAATCACTAATCTTAATATTTACCCTTAATGCAAAGCACATCTCCTGGAGGAGATGTATGATGCTTTGTATTAAAGACAAGGGGCCACTACCCAGAACGGTTTCGACCTTTATTGAGGTCTCATCAGTGGGAGCCAGGCTAGAAATACCAAGATTTTAGTAATACAGAGCTTATAAGTATTTTACCAGAACAAGTTACCATAAGGTGTTTTAGCTTATTAAATAAAAATCTCAGGAGGAGATATAAATGTAGAAAGTATTTTACCTTGGGTATAATAAATGCTAAAGATACCAAGCTATTTTTATACCCACATTTTATACAGCATTTATTATACCCAAGGTAAAATACTTTCTACATTTATATCTCCTGAGATTTTTATTTAATAAGGTTACCTTATGGTAACTTGTTTTGGTAAAATACTTATAAGCTCTGTATGTATTACTAAAATCTTGGTATTTCTAGCCTGGCTCCCACTGATGAGACCTCAATAATGGTCGAAACCGGTCTGGGTAGTGACCCCCTTGCCTTTAATACAAAGCATCATACCTCTCCTCCAGGAGATGTGCTTTGCATTAAGGGTAAATATTAAGATTAGTGATCAGAGCTTATTCTACTTTTACAATGAGTTGCCTTGGTCTTGCAACACTTGCAGGCACAGACTTCACTTGTTTGTCGTTTTGCTTACTTGGGAAATGGAGTAAAACCAGGTTTAAAATAGCTTGGTATCTTTAGCATTTATTATACCCAAGGTAAAATACTTTCTACACACACACACATATATATATATATACACACACACACACACACACTAGGGTGGGCACCCGTCGCCTACACATCCAATCCCCTGATTTCCAGGCAGGTAAGAGCTGGTAAGAAAAAACGTTTCAAATTTTGGCTTATCTTTCTATATAGAGAGTAGATATATATATACATATGTGTGTGTATAAGTATAATATATAAGTAGCTTAGTAATTGAGATACTTCCCATGCAAACTTTGTTTACTTACACTTCAGTAAAAGATTATAACAAGAACATAATTTCTTGTCTATCTGGGTTTTATCAGGGTCTATCTGGTTATCAAGTAAATTCATAATTTACTTGATAACCAGCAAAAAAAAAAAAAAATTACTATATACATGTATGCTGCTAAATCATCTGATGCATTCTATTCCTGGAATGAGCTTTACCCATAACTGTCTTCTTGGAAATTGGCAGGCAACTGACCTTCAACATTAGCTGTCAATCTCATTCCTAATTGATTTCAGAAGCATACGGAGGAGCGTACTGTAAACAAATGCATCCATCTAACTACTAGTCTGATCTGCATATATACTAGGTGGTATCAAAAAGTTTTGAGACTAGTTTTTTGACATGCCAACAGATGGCAGCACAAGACTACATGCAGTCACAGGGAGCACTGACCATACGTCTGTGCTAAAAGACATAGTCCTGTGCAACTTGTGCTATATTCTGACCACGTGCGTTACCATGTCTGCAATTCATCAAGGGCGGAAGAACATCACTGGAAGACGAGAGATCAGGAAGATCAACGAGCTCAACCCCTGAAAATGCCGGAACCATTCGGCAACTTGTGCATGAGGATCGTCGGAAAACACTCCACAACATTGATGCCATTGTCGGTGTGTCATACGGAACAGTCTAGGCAATCCTCACGTGTGATTTGAACATGCGATGCCGAGTTGCTGCCAAGTTCGTTCCCAGGAGCAGAAGAAACGGTGTGTCAGTCTGCCAAGAACTGTCAGTGTGCTGTGGATAACCCGTCCATGTCGAGGATCATTACTGGTGACGAAACTTGGGTGTATGGGAACGACCATGAGACGAAGCAACAGTCTTCATAGTAGAAGAGCCCATCATCTCCACAACCGGAAAAGGCGAGGCAGGTCCGCAGCTCGACCAAGTGTATGTTCATCGTGTTTTTTTCGGCATTGTGCATCGAGAATTCGTCCCCCAGGGGCCAGACCGTCAATAGCGTGTTCTAATGCCAGGGTTTAAGGCGTCTGAGGGAGGACATTCGTCAAAAGCGACCGGATCTGTGGTGCGTGAAAAACGATGCTCCACGACGACAATGCACCGTTACCGAGCTCTCACACGTGAGTTTCTCGCCAAAAACAACATGATCTCACTTCTGCACCCACCCTACTTGCCCGATTTGGCTCCTGCAGACTTTGCCCTCTTCTTGAAGATGGAGATCCAGCTCAAAGGTCGCCGTTTTGACACCATTGCGAATCGCAGAAGGGGCTTGACACGCTTAGAAAAGAAGACTTCCAGGACATTCCAGAAGTGGCAGGAATGCTGGGAGCGCTGTCACCATCAACATAGGGGGACACCTTAATTACCCCTTAATTAATTACTCCACATAAAGTAATTTCTCGTAAACAGAGCTAATCTCGAAAATTTTTGATACCACGTACACCACTTGGAAAGAAGCCAACATAGTGTGATTAACACGTTCATTGCCTATCGCGCGATACGAGCTCTCACCAAACGGTCGATCACGCGTTATCGCGTGGACGTCGCTAACTAAATAAAAAAAATAAAAAAACATTTGGTCACCACACGAAATTCCAATTTTCAGCTTGGCAATGAAAGTGTTAACAAACAATTGTGCCCACACGGGTAGGTGTAGGAACTTCCTTTTGCTGTAATGACTGCAGCAATCCTATGTGGAATATTTTTTACAAGCATATGATAGTGATCATTGCAAATTTTGGACCATTCTTCCTGTAGGTATTCAAGGAGCTCATGTACTCTTGTAGGACTTGCATCCTATGATCTCACCTGATGCTTCATTTCATCCCATAAACGTACAGTAGCGTTGAGATCAGGGCTGTGTAGAGGCTGGTGAGATGTCCTGAAAACATGGTATGGTCCTGTGCTACATTGAACCATCACACTTCCACCTCCAGATTGCAGTTATGCACTTTTCTAAGACCTGTTCACTGGACATCTACCACACCTATCTACCTGCTCAGTAGAGGGTGCAGTGCGAGTCACTGCTCCATAACATAGCTTTACAAACTTCCAAATCCTATTCTACATGATGCATGTTGATTTGGATAATGTGGAGCTAATGCCAGGAACTCTGCATTCATGTTCAGTGAGTGGTGGGTTGTCCACTGTAGCATTTGCAGTTCATACCCTGCACTTCCATTTCAGTATAGTATCACTGATTGTTATTTTTGAGTTGGCCCAACATTTCAGTAATTTGTCAAATAGATAAGCATGCAACATGGCATTCTATCACAATGCCACATTCAAATTCCATCAGTTCCCTTCTTGCAGCTCTTTCATTTGAATAAAGTTGCACTGACTTGGGAATATCATTCCTCCAATTTATCGTGTTTACAAACAGGTGACTTGTTACATATGCATGATGCACCTCTCCATTTGGATGTCCATTGACTTCTTTCCAAGCAGTGTATGTATTTATTTAATTACTTGACACTTCCAGGGAGTCCAAAGACTCGCCGTGGACATGGGATTTTTCCTGTTCATTCTGCTTAATACAAGCTACAGTGATAGCACTAACCTTGATTCAACATGCTTTGCTGTTGCTGTACTCCACGAATTTCATTGTTAACAGAAACCGAGTTGTACAGTATATTTTCACGCACATTGCCTTGTGCATGAAGGCAGATGAAATACACGAGGTTTCAGGAGAAAAGTTCTATTTACCTGCTCGAGAAATTGACTGGAAATACTGCTTGAAAAATCTCCAAAAGTTAGGTAAGGCTAAAATTGCTTCCCCTACTCCTTATAAGGGAATAAAAGATGTTATCTGATAAGCTGAAAAAGTTCTAGTTGATCAGAATTGAACCGATAATCTTTCTTTTGGCAGTCTAGTGCATGTATGAACAATGCATACATGCAATCAAAACAATATAAATATACAGAAACTTAACATTAAAAAAAATTAAACTTGTATTATTAGCTTATTCCATGTATTCAATCTTCATTTGCAACCCACACATTTGTGGGAGTTGTAAATGAAGACTGAAAAAGAAATTATTCACATTTATATTGAATAGTTAATGGAAACACTTTATGAAGGAGGCTATCTCAAAGACAGAAGTAGGTGGCATAAATGGGAAGGAGAAGTGGGTTTTGTAATTGTTTTGAAAAGGGATGTTGGTCATTACTGTTTTATTATTTAACAGGCCTAATAAAGTGGAAAATGGTATTTGCCATTGAAGTACAGGGAAATCAAAATTAAAGTATCCTTGTTTAAGGTCTTGAAGCACCACCAGTGATTCGAATGTTGCAAAACTTTGCAGGAATACATTGTGTATCATGAGAGTAGTATCTGAGAAGTAAAAAGTACCAAAAATTCACTACCAGGGGCATTGTGAAGACCACATGCGTGGAATTTGCATATCAGTCAACTTGGTAGGTGTCAGGAGGGTGTAAAAAGGTGGATATGGGAATTCTCCTGTTCATTCTGGTTAATGCCAGCCACAGTGATGCCACTAACCTTTCTCCAGCATGCTTTCTTCATGGAAGCTGTACTACCTAAGCAGTTGCAATGCTGTCTACACTCCACGAATTTCATTATCTGAACAAATATTGACAAGGACCTTTATCTCAATGTGTTTTGCGATCATTAATTCTTCAACATTTTGGTTCTGTCTACTGCTGGACGAAGGTCTCCACCATGGTTTTTCAGATCACTCGGTTTTCTGCCTCTTCCATTCATCTCACTCCTGCAATTTGTTCCAGTTCATCCCTCCACCTTCTTCTCGGTCTTCCTCTTTGTCTTGATCCATCCATTGGTCTCCACTCTTGTTTTTCTAGTCCATCTCAAGTCCCTGCATTTGGCAATATGGCCAGCCCATCTCCACTTAGCCTGTTTAATGTATTTTACAATATCCATGACACCTGTTTGAGATCTTATCCGGGTATCTGTCTTCCCATCTCTTAATGTTATTTTTAGCATACTTCTTTCCATGCGATGTTGTGTTGTTCTCAGCTTTTTGCTTAGGGCCTCTGTTTAAGTCTTTGTTTTTCCTCCATGTTAGGACAGGAAGTATACACTGTTCGAAAGCTTTCCTTTTTAGACTCATAGGGATATCACTTTTGAATATGTCTCTCATTTTCCCATAAGCCATCCATCCAAGGTGAAATCTTTGTTCAATCTCTTTTCTTTGGCACTCCTCAAAGGATAACAATTGGCCCAAATATACATATGAAGTAACTTGTTCTATTTCATGGTTTTCAACTTTGACAGTTCTATGGTTAATATATTTATTCTGCATCATTTTTGTTTTTTTTTCTGTTTATTTTTAATCCAATTACTCTGGAGGCTTCAGCTAATTGAAGCCTCCAGAGTAATTGCATTTAGCCTTTCTTCCAGATTTTCAAGATCATCTGCTATTAGGACAATATCATCTGCAAATTTCAGGTGATGCAGCCTTTCTCCATTTATGTTTATTCCTTTTGTTTCCCAGTCAAGGCTTCTAAAGACTTCCTCTAGTGCAGTTGTAAATAATTTGGGAGATACAGTGTCACCTTGTCGGATGCCTTTTTGTATTGGGAACTTTTCACTGTTTTTATATAATTTAATTAGAGAAGTTGCATTACTCTAAATATGTTTTAGTGCTTTAATATATGGTTTCTTAGTTCCCTGGGTTTCAAGTGCTTTTAGTGTTGCAGAAGTGTTGCAGATGTTTTAACTGAATCAAATGCTTTTTCGTAGTCTATATAGGCCAGACAAGGGTTTATTGAATTCATTTGATTTTTCAATGAGCTGTCTTAATGTGTGAATATGGTCCAAAATATTGTAATTCTTTCTAAATGCAGCTTGTTCACAGGATTGCATTCTCTCTAGTTTAGATTTTATTTGTAATTTTTGTGAAAACTTTACATATGGTCGGGAATAGGATTATAGGTCTGTAGTTTTTAATTTCTTCCTTATTTCCCTTTTTAAAAAATTAATAGAAGTGAATTGTTCCAATTTTTTGGAATTTTTCTGTTTTAGGCATTTATTAAAGTTAGTCAGCTGTTTGATGACAGGGCTTCCTCCCAGTTTTAAGAATCTACCATAATTCCATCTTCTCCTGGGGCCTTTCCATTCTTCATTTCTCGCAGTGCCATTTCCACTTCACCTTGTAAGATCTCAGGGGATCATGTTCTTCCTTACTAGAGTTATCCATTGATGATTCTTGGATGGCACGGTCTTTGTGTTCATAGAGTTCAGTATAAAATTCCCGAATTCTTTTGATTATTGTATCTATTTTTTATAAGTTCACGATTTTTTCCTCTTATAGCAGCTATTTCCTTTGTTGAGACATAATGTTCGTCTTACGACCTCATATTACTATTGTTTTCTATTGTTTCTTTAATTTTCCTATTATTATATGATCTAAGTTCATGTTTCATCCTTTTACGTATAGTTTTACAAATTTCCGCATATTCTATTTTATTGGTGTCATTCAAAATCTCTTCTTTTCTTCGTCAAATCTAAAGTTTCCTGTCTTAGTTTTTCCTCTCTTTGGTGCCTTTTTTTTTACATCTCCTATTTCTAGGTGCACAATTTAAGATAGATTTTCTTAATATTTAATTAGCATCATCGATGGTAGTAGCTGTATTTAACTATTTTAGTTCATTTTTGAGTGATTTTCTATAACAGCTTTTATTGTGGTAGAGGTTTTGTAGATTCACTGAATTGGACTTTTTTCTTATGAGCTTATTCCGTTTGCATTTTCTGTTAATCCATACTTTTGCCCTTAGTAGTCTGTGGCCACTTCCTGTATTAAATCTATTAAGCACTTCGGTATTATTCATTATATATCTTCTGTTGGAGAGGATGAAGTCTATTTCATTGTAAATTTGTCCATTTGGGCTTCTCCAAGTCCATTTTTGGTTGATTTTCTTCTGCGAATTCAATAAGTCTTTCTCCTCTTTCATTCCTCTGTCCAAATCCAAATTTACTGATGGAGTTCATCAGATGGTCATCTCTGCTTCCAATCTTGGCATTAAAGTCACCCATGATAATTATGTAGAATTCTTTAGAATTATTTAATGTGGATTCTAATGTGTCATAGAAATCTTCTATCTCTTCATCTGGATGGTCCGTAGTTGGGGAATATACTTGTATAATTTTCGGTTGGTGTCTTTTATTTATGAAGAGACTTAGTTCAGCTATTCTTGATGTTATTTTATTAACAAAGAGGATATTGTCCTTGATTGTTTTATTTATTAGGAATCTTACACCACCAGTTGAGTTACTGTCATATTCGCAGTGGTAGAGTAGATGTCCATCTTTAAATCGCATGAGAGTTTCTTCTTTCCTTCTTATCTCTGAAAGGCCCGCAACGACCCATTTTATATGGTCCAATTCCTTCATCAGTTCTTCCAAATTTATCATCATCCCATAGAAATCTGCAGTTATATGTTCCTAATATATATCCTATCATTGTGCATTATATGCACAATGATAGGATATATAATATCCTATCATTGTGCACTGTAGGTGGACTCATTGTAGCTAATGGAGACTAGCATATTTTTCGACCTAGACCCTCTGCCTAAGTCCAGGGGTGCGCCAGTAGTGTCCGGCACCTGTGTGCAAAACTTTAGTTTGCACCGCTATACCCAGTAGCATGCCAGTAGTGTCTGGCGCCTGTGTGCAAAACTTTAGTTGGCGCCCCTATCCCTCCTCCAATAAAAAAATCACTTTAAAAAACGTTTTTTTTAAGTATTTCCTCCTCTTTGGGGCCTGTGTGCGTCGCACACATTGCACATATGGTCAAAGCGCCCCTGCCTAAGTTCAGGACGCGTCCCTTTTTATGCTGGGTGACGGACGAGCCAGTATGTAATTTTCCTATTTTATTCATCATTTGCATTGTCTTCACGGGGAGGTATTTGGCCTTATAGCACCACGCTGGCCAGACGGGTTGGTGCCTCACAATAGTGCATAGGATGAAATGACACAGCAAGGAAAGATTCTTTGAACTGATTGCAACCCAATCAGTTCAAAGGTGAATAAAGTTGCTACTGCCGTTGTGGAGCAGTCCATGAATAACAGATTGGTTCCTGCAGTGCATGTTCTGCATCAAGATACATGAATGTGCATTACAGAATTATCTGGAGGATTCTGTGTTTCTACCCATTCAAGATAATCCTGACACAGGAATTGTGTCTGCAGAACTTTGAAAGTCGACCAACATTCGCTTTAACATTCCTTTCTCAAGTGATGTTGGACACTTTATGACTGTGGATGATTTTGTGGGGAGATGAGGCTCACTTTCCACTATACAGCTGCCTCATTCACCTGATCTGACCCTCTGTGACTTCTGGTTGTGGGGATTTCTCAAAGCCAGGGTTTATCCGTATCATCCTGATAAGTTGTCAGCTTTAAAGGCCGGCATAGCATAACATCGGCACCAACCAGCTATGTTCTGCCGTTGAATATTCTTTGCAGAGGATGTGCAGTTTGTGGCATACCAGGAAGGACAGCACATTGAGAGCCCATGAATAAAAACGTGTTAATTAGGCTTGTGACGCTTTTCTGCTTGCATACGGGGAAAAATCACTTCATCTACATTGGGTGCATCATGCAGTATCTCTGGTAGGTTGAATTTTGGAACTACTTCATTCCCCCATATGATATCTATCGACGTGACGCACAATGTATTTTGCAAAGTTCTGCAGCTTTTGGATCATTGGGTTATTGATCCACAAGGCCTTAAAGAGGGATACTTTAACTTTGATCATCCTGTACTTGTAGAAAGGAACCCTGAACTGGTGCATCTGAAGTGAGACTCTGAGGAAGGAATCGTCTGTAGGCTGAATTGCTCTCCTCTGGGTGGAATCGAGATGTTTTAGAGAGGTTTTAGATGCACCAAAACCCAATTATGCTATGCTGTCTAAGGATTGATGGGTGAAAATAGCATGTTGAGCGAAAGAGAGTAAGTTTTTTGGAGGCTGAGGAATCTACTGATGCAAGGTATTTATGCAGAAGCTAAACATAGTCCGAGGACAGATTTCTGATCCTGTCCGTTAATTTATGTATTACCGATAGTAACAGAAGTTATTCTGAACTCACTTTTTCAAGAGAAAATGCAAGACTATATTTTGGTTTCAGTGAAGTTGACCAGGTTATGGTTATCCAATTACAGAGGGTAGTGAGCACACCAATGGAAAGGAATGTGTGTACTAGGGATTGATGAGGGGAAGGGAAAGTGTTAAATGTCAATAGCCCATATTTCTACAAACTTTCCATGACAGGTGGTGTGATTGGTAGTAGATGATTATACCTGTATCATTGGTCACTGAAAATGAGGACTCTAGGTAGCAGAGAAATTGACTATTCATGATTTTATCCATTATTGTTGGCCGAGTGGTTAGCATATCTGCTCTCCAGCCAAGCCTGCGGGTTCGAATCCCACCGTGGGCATGGATGTTTGTGATTGACTGAAAATACTAGTGTTGTGTAGATGATGATGATAGTGCAGTTTGTTGTAGTTGGTGGATTTGAGTGATAGATATGGAGATTTATGGAGTAGGTGCCCTCTCTCGATGAATCTTTGGACTCCCTGGAGGTAATAATAATAATTTTGGAGATGATTAAGGTGATGGTGTTGGAGGGCAGACTTATCGTTTTCCCCACTCTCTGATTGCAGAAGATTTTAGCGATGATAAAGATGAAATGGCTTTCTTAATGTCAAGTTGTTTGGTAGTCTTTCGATGTCTTTGTGCAAGAAAACCACGGGAGGCATATGATGCTGAGTTTCTGGTGTAGTAATAAGCAATTTGTCTTTATCTTTTCATGAGTTGGAGGAAAAGAATAATGCCAGGAGGTCAGCTTTATCTTTAGGTAATGTAACAGTATCAAGATGACGGACAGAGAGTGAGAGATGGAAGTGAAAGTGAATAGAAGTTGCAGCTTCCGTTTGAAGAAGAACAGCAGGTTTACTTCTGGTGGCATTTATGAAGTTGGATTTAGATTTGCTAATGGTTGTTTCGTATTAAGCACATTGACATAGTCTGATCAAAGAAGTTGTTGACATGGTATGGTGTATAATATCTGCTGATATTATTGAATCTGTAGATGCATTTCATAAACAGGTTGAAAGAGTTACTTAGATAAGTGATCAAATTTTTTATCCATGAATTTGAAACAGATTGTAATATCTTTCAGGCTGTTTGTTGCTGAATGTTCTGAAGTGGGTGAACTACATCCTAATATTTGTGAAATTTATCAGTGAACTCATCAAAATAGACTCATTTCAAATTCACACCTGAAGAAAATTCTTCACTTGATTGGATGATGTTCCCTCAATTTAGATATGCCTTGAAGGATAGCAAGAAGTGATATTCAAAATGTTTTTGGGGATTTGTTAAAGAACAGATTGAGGGATACATTTACTTTCCAAACAAGTACATTTCCTGCAGTATGCAGACACTTACTCTCCTAATGCTGATAAACACAAAAAAAGGGAGGGGGGTGCTCTTTTTTTTACCCATTTTTTTTTTCTATTTATCTCTTAGACATATCTAAGAGATAAAAAAAAAGGTAATTGAGGCAAAAATGAGTCAAGCTCTACAAACAGGATCTGATATTATTATTATTAAGAGAGACCTCCAAGGAGTCAGAGACTCATTGAGGGGGGCCACATACTACACACACACCAGCTATCATACTTATTCTTGAATTCATTCACACTGCTTGCACTCACAACATCCAAAGGCAATCCATTCCAATCACGCACCACCCTCTGAGAGAAAAATCTAGCTCTCAAACCTTTCTTGGCGACCTTCATTCTCAGCTTCCAAGGATGCCCTCTCATCCTTTCCCCACTTTTCATAAATTGAAAAATTCCATCAGTTGAAATCCTCTATGACCCTTTCGGAA
This sequence comes from Typopeltis vanoorti, assembly GCF_054136105.1. Lineage (NCBI taxonomy): Eukaryota > Metazoa > Arthropoda > Arachnida > Uropygi > Thelyphonidae > Typopeltis > Typopeltis vanoorti. Next base: position 172,837,089 of record NC_143552.1, on the reverse strand, counting down.
GTTTGTAAGTTTTAATCATACTACCCCTCTTTTTCCTGTTTGCTAGTTTGGATATCTAATCATGCCGAAGTGAATAACTTTACATTTACTCACATTAAACTGACAACCATTTTTCCATGCCCACAATTCTGCAAGTTCTGCATATCAGCAGCATTCCTGATTACCCTACCTATCTTTGTATCATCAGCAAATAGCTGTGTCGCTTGTCAAATCCTTCCCAACATCATTAATGTACAGATTGAATAACAGTGGACCAAGCACTGATCTTTGTGGTACACCACTTGTTACCATAAACCTTGCAGACTCAGATCTTCCGTATACTACTTTTTGATATCTGTCAGTCAGCCATCCTCTTTCCCATGCTAATACTGTATAAACCAAACCCTTTTTCTCCAATTTATGGAACAGTCTCCTGCTGTATTTTGTCAAAAGCCTTTGCAAAATCCAAAAGTATCATGGTGTATTTATTCCCCTTGTCTAGTTCAATGGTAACATGTTATAGAATGTGAGCAAGTTTCTAAAACATGACCTTCCCTTAGTAAACCCATGTTGTTAATTGCAAAGTAGAGATTCACTGTCAACCCATTTCTGAATGCGAGCCCTTACTAATTTTTACAAAATCTTCACCAACACTCCTGAGATACTACTTAGTCGATAGTTGGATACATCGATCTTTGCATCACTCTTGTGCAATGAAATTTCCATTCCTGCAGAATCCTCTCCGTTCTGAGACTCATATTAAACAGCCTTATATATTAAAGTGCTGATATTCCATCAGCGCCTATTGTTGAATTCTTATCGAATTTGTGCAACAGCTCTAATACCTCGTCGTCATACACCTGCGTTTCTTCATCCGGTTGAAGAGGTAACTGTTAGTTCAATATTGCGTTCACCAGCTTGATAGTTTTTAACAAAATGTCCACTCATTAACTGAACAACCTGTTCTACATCTGTAGCCTTCATGCCATCTGGATTTATAAGAGCTATTCTTTCATATTCATTCCTTCTTTTACTCGCAGTATATCGATAGAGTTCTTGTGGGTTGTCTTTAGCACGCAGAGCCAGTTTCTTTTCATACTCAGACTTTGCTTTCCGTACAACAGTTGTGACTATTCTAATCGGCTGCTTATATAACGGACGTCATCCTCATGCACACAGTATTCCTTCCACATCGTTCTTTTCTTACGAATCTCTCGCTTAATAAGATTACACATCCATTTGACTCTATTTATTGTTCAAACTCTTAGGACACATTCTGATATCGCATCATTTAAGTATTGTTTAAATGCTTCCCATGCACTGTCGATGTTCTTTCCATCTAGCAACCACGGAACTCAGTATACTCCTCAGTTGGTCATAATTTCCTGCTTTGTAGTTCATTATGTAACATTCATAAACTTAGTCACTTCCCGATGAGTACCGCACTGTCACCAACCGGAGGCAGAATAATTACGTCTTTAATTGAAACGCCTTCTGACACTATAACCAACTCTAAGATTCTTTTCCTTCGAGTTCCTTCTGTCACATGCTGCTTGAGGAAGTTGTCTTGCAACAGCTCAATAAATGCATTTTCCTTGGCAATAATGTTTTTGAGACAAATGAATTCTTTGGAGAGACAATGGAAAGTAGCAGTCCATTTTAAGAAGCCAAAAGTTGCTGTTCCAAATTATTTCTGATTCGTCATTATCGACCGACATGTTCCGAGAATGACACACTCAGTTTGCCTTATAAAAATTAGAAGTGAAAATTCATCAAAACCAAATACATCTAAGAGACTAGAAAGAATAAATAAATTACTACAAGGGGTGATATGGCTGATTATATAATTGATGCCAAGCGCATAAAAGTAGTAATTCGGAAAACATTACATAAAATATTAAATAACATTTCAATCTTTCCTCACCTGGGGCTATCGGTAGCGAAGGATTATCTGAACTGGTGACCGCGCATTCCTGTACCACCACTGACTCAGCAAAACAAAACCCCTACAACTTCGCACCGGAAGAAGGAAGAGCAAGCTCTTTGACTATGTAAATTTTGGGTACAAAATGTTAATATCCTTCAAGGTTTTTCTATTCAAGAAAAAAAATCATGCTTCTGATATTTGTCATTAATACCATAAATTATAAAGTTTTGGCAGTTCAAGAACTAATTAATAGGACCCACAATGAGCAGGATGGTGTCTCACACCAGCCAATGAAATTCATCTCTACATATGCACTAATTTAATATTCATTGCATATCACTTCTAATATTGTAGTTTTTGTAAAGTTGTACAAAACTCCGGAAATGCATGGAAAAAAGTTCCAAGGTGCGGTCAGAGGATCGTACAAAAGCAGGGAAAATGGAAAAGCAATTCCAGTGGGGCAGTGCATTTACTTTGAAAAACAAATAGGAATTTAACATTCACTTTAGATCTTAGGGCTAGAAGTAAGGCCACTGAACCTATTGAATTTCCTTTATTAAAATTGAAGTCATTAATGACTTTAGATGGATGAGATTGCTTTTTTAAACTTGATTTAAATTCAGGATGCTTACAAATATGTGTACGAAAATAAGATAAAGTATTTTTTGGATTTATCTCCACTTCTGCTGGGTTATCACAGAGTGGAAGAAATTCTACCCTATCCTTTGAGCTCTGTAGATCACTTGGGAAAAGGAGTTTGTTTTTCAAGATGATCTTATTTATTCAAAGGAAGTTGAAGAATATTATTATTATTATCTGAGGCCTCCAGAAAGTCAAGGACTCATCGAGAAAGGCTCTAATTTGAATAAAAATGCAACACTTGAATGCAAAATTTGTGAAGAGTAACTTTAGAATTTTATGTAAAATTTCATCTTACATATCGCAATATACGAAACGGATAAATAAATAGATGCTTATAAGTAATGTGTGTGTGTGTGTACTCATATCGACACGTTAGTAGTGTAAATAGAATTCATGAACAAGGTTTCATTGACTGATTAATTTTTACATCAATATTTGTGTTTACTTGAGAAGAAACGATGGATTGACAATAACAAGTTTCAGGTATAGTTTTAAGTCTAAATCCTTTTGATTCTCGACAAAACTTCAATTGACTTATGACGATTACCGTTTTGTGTTGATGTTTTACGTGTTTGATTAGTCATGTGAACTGTAATTAAAATGAACAGGTAAACTTCGTGCTAGATTTTGCAGTACCTTCAGCACCCACTCCATCGTTTTGCCTCTCGGTGGACAGCGTTCGGAAGTTTTTCCAAACCGATTCACCCTTCCTGTTACGTGCTTTGTAACACCGCACTTAGCAAAGATAAATACCTCGTAGTTGGCCGATGCCCGTGTCCAGAACAAATAAATAAATCCGTGAAATGTGCGATAACCTCAAATGAAGATGGTGGAGAGGTGCAGCTGTAATGTTTCTAACAAGTAAAGTAGGCTTAGCACACCAAATGACAATGCGACGCATATATTGTGCATTACTGATCCGCTAATACATTTCTAATGGGTTCACATAAATATTGAACCCTTCGATAATATCTCATCATATTTTTCGCTAAGTGGGAATATTATTAACAAAGAGTTCAAATTTACCATTATTAAGTCTCACATGAAACGTTTCACGGAATTCACCAGCAAAATTTTGCAGGAACCTTAAGTTCAATAACCACAATTTAGTCAAAACGAATATTTTTTTTTCATTCTATGCTATAATTCTAATTATAACGCATATTTCACAGGTTTTAGAAATGTAAAATACATCATCACCCTTTCCCCAAAACTCCTTAAAATTTGATGATCAGTTAATAGACAAGGGAGCTTTCGAGTCACAGCAGCTTTCCACGCCTTCGAATGACTCATTTCTAATTGTTCCGTGCTTTAACGTGTTTTTTTTTTTTAAAAAAAAATTTATACTTCAGGACTGTTCATCACAAAGAAATGGTGTAAAATCAATTTCCCTCAGTATTTCTAGTCGAGTGAAAGGAAGTATTCTCGTTAATTTTTGCGTGTTTTTTTTTTTTTTTTTTTTCACGAAAGAACACTGCTGACGTTTGGGACCGGAGGAGTACAAGTAACCATTTTCATCTTTGGACGAAGCAAGCAGAAGTTGGTCCTGCGTCAGTTGGGTGCCGAGTCCATGAAGCAAATTAGCATTTTGCTGAAAGGAAGCGTACCGGAGGAAGTAGGAAAGCGGTTTCACAAAGAATGTATGTAAACTGGTCGCAGAATGAGGGAATTTCAATTTCCTTCAAAGATCATTGGGAAAGTTTGAACTGCTTCATTGAAGTCTTCCAGAATAAGCAGTTTCTTTCCACTTGAGTGTACCACCTGCTCATCGATTACTGACCTAGGAAAAGTTCTACTCGCAGACGTTTCTAAGAAGGAAATCAAATTGAGATCAGTCGGTAGGAATCGAGTTTTTCTTCTCGGATATTATTTTAATGACGGCCACCTCCACTGCATGCGGCGATTTTGAAATACTGAAATGCGCCGGGAGGAGGATTCTGAAATCATTTAAACTGTAAGCGTAGAGAAAAGGGTTGATAGCGGAGTTGGCATGGCAGAGGACTACGAACCAATGCACCACCCACAAGGGAGTGCGGCAGTTGGCACAGAAAGCAGAAACGCAGTTGACGCAGTACAGAGGCAGCCAGCAAATCGCAAAAAGCAAGACGATAACAGCTATGCTCCTCGCTTTCTTCACTTCCTTCTGCGAACAGCGGACTACTTTCGGATGACGTAACTGTCGAATTGTGGTTTGAGACTCGACTTCACCGGAAGGAGTGCTGTCTGTACTGGATAAGGAGACACTTCTCTGGTCCAGGACATGCTCGGCATCCGACATCTTACGGAGCTGAAAAAAAAAGAAAAAAAAAAGGAAATTTCAATTTAAGCGAGTCAGCTATTTCTGTGTTCAAAGGCATTTTGATTGAAGTTGGCATAACAGTCTCAATAAAAACGTGTCGTTTAGTGAGAACGTGAAGGAATATTCCACTTTTAACTCTTAAGATTTATTCGCACTTTCTAATGATGAGCTTCAATAACAATTGAGTATCCCGGTTGATTGACGCGATGACCTTCTAATAAGTATCACTATAAACGATAATCAGTGTTTGATGCTAATCATTTAGCAGAGTTCTACAAAGGCAAACTAGTAATCAAAAGCAAGCTACCAAAACTCTTCATAGACTATTATTCAAATTAAGTGGATATTGAATCCAACATTATTTCTTAGCCGAATAAGAAACTCAAAGATAGAAAATCTATCCAAGAGCTTCATGCCGAATATAGAAAACTATAAAAGTTCGGCGAGTCTAAGTGTTAACCAGCAGGTGGTACATGCTGGGGCAACTCGCAGTAAAGGTGAAGTAAGCTCCGATCACTGTCCTTAGTATTTTCCCATAATGTAAAACACAATTCCTAGGAGATGTATGCTGTTATACATTATGGGAGAAGGTCACTAACCAGACCGGTTTCGACCTTTTTTTGAAATCCCGTCAGTGAGTAGATAGACCTAGATGTAGATACTGAGGTAGCAGTAATACAAAGTTTATTTCTTTACTGTACGAGTCGCCAAAAGATCTTTGAGTTTCTTATGCAGCTAAGAAATAATGTTGGATTCAATATCCACTTAATTTGAATAATTTTCACTTCGCCGAAGTGAGGCCTATTGGCTCTTTATCTCAGTAATTTATTAGTGCACTTTTTGGCGACTCGTACAGTAAAGAAATAAGCTCTGCACTACTGCAACCTCAGTATTTACATCTAGGTCTACCTACTCACTGACGAGACCTCAAAAAAAGATCGAAACTGGTCTGGGTAGTGACTTTCTCCCATAATGTATAACAGTATACATCTCCTAGGAGTTGTGTTTACTTTACGGGAAAATACTAAGGACAGTGATCGGAGCTTACTCCACCTTTTCTACGAGTTTCCCAAGCATGTACCACCTGCTGGCTTACTCTTGGACTCGCCGAACTTTTATAGTTTTCTATATTCGGCATGAAGCTCTTGGATAGATTTTCTATCTTTGAGTTTCTTATTTGGCTAAAAAATAATGTTGAATTCAATAACCACTAAATTTGAATCATTTTTACTTCGCCGAAATGAAGCCTATTGGCTCTTTATAGACGATTGTTTATTTCCCCTTAGTTTTTAAGTTTATAATCCTGCAACTCAAGAAAATCGACAGCAGAACACATTAATTCAGACAATGATAGATCGTGTTAAGTTAGGGGCCAAGAGATGGGAGCAGTTGTCTGATGTACTCTCTTCACCAGATGACATTTAAAATCATCGAGAGTTTGGACCAGCTATTTCCGATTGACTATGGGCTAAGATAACTATCCCCAGTCTCTAAGAGTTAGAACTAAAATGGCCTTGCCTACTCCGTTTGGGGGAAAAGAAGGAGTTAGCAGATTTAATACATAGTTCTGATCTACAAGTATATGAAGTACATAATTTCTATGCATTCATTAAATGGTCTTTCTCCTTTTATAATGGGCAAAATGAAATAAATACTTTTCCAACAACACAGACACACACACACACACGGAATAAATTTACCTTAGTGTACTGTTGTAAAAATCTGGGTTCGAGACATAACATGGTCTTCGTTGCAGTCGATGGATTGAGTGGTGGAGACAGAGAGCTGTAGAGTAGGTGCCCTCCTGTGATGAGTCTTTGGACTCTCTGGAAGTGTCTCATAATAATAATAATAATTTTTTTTTTATTGATCTCTCAAATATTTACATATGTATAATTATCATCTTGATAATTATATCTTGATAATGAAAAAGTGTCTCATAATAATAATAATAATTTTTTTTTATTGATCTCTCAAATATTTACATATGTATAATTATCATCTTGAGTAAAATTCAGTAAGTTATTTTACAAGATTCATCACTAAGTGCTACGTATAATGAGATTTCGATAATATTGATGATAACATAGTATTTGCTATTTTTTAAAATAATCACAGTAATAATTTACAATTATATAGTTACAGAGTTACACAAGTTAAATAATATTACATGTTGTAGTTTACTTTTTTTTTTCAAGTTTGAGAATGTGACTATACACAGAATTTACACATATGCAATTAAAATATTATATTTCCTAATTCTCACAAACATATAATGTAAACTCATTATTTACATAATTTTTTAATAATAAGAATAATTTATTACATTATTTTTTCTTTATTACATTATTTTTTCTTTATTACATTTATTTTTATATTAATGATATTATCACATAATAATAATAATAATAATATATATTTTTAATGTGTCAGATAAATTGCATACATAGATGCTGTAATAATTATGTATATATATATATATATGACAGAATGATCATTCACTCGGTTAACATACATAGTTTTATGAAAAAAATTGAATGACTAGAACCGAGATTTAATTAAAAAGGTTTTAATATAAACACACTACTAGTTTCGGCCTGTAACAGCCTTCTTCAGGTGACATTATAAAAGAAAAAACACTAAACATTGAGGGTTAAAAGACTATGAACAACATAGACAGTCTTTATACATAATTAGCATTAAAAAGTTGTATTTGTATTTGAAGCTGTTCTTTCATTTGTTGCATTGTTGGCAGAGTGCGTGCTTGCTGCATCACGTGAACGCCAGTACATGATTACAGCTGAATGACTATCTGGGAGGTTGTAGCTTAAGTTGTTATTTAGATGAACAGGATTGAAGATGATTTCTCTCGATTCCACAATTTTTCTCTCTATTTCGTCACTGCAACGGAAGATGTTTGTAGATTTTTCCCAGCAGACTTTGTGACTTTGGTTATCATCATTAGGATTAGCCGAGAAAAGGATATGACTTGATAATGCACTTGCTCGCTAAGTGATATCCTTTTCTGCAGTGACGAAATAGAGAGAAAAATTGTGGAATCGAGAGAAATCATCTTCAATCCTGTTCATCTAAATAACAACTTAAGCTACAACCTCCCAGATAGTCATTCAGCTGTAATCATGTACTGGCGTTCACGTGATGCAGCAAGCACGCACTCTGCCAACAATGCAACAAATGAAAGAACAGCTTCAAATACAAATACAAATTTTTAATGCTAATTATGTATAAAGACTGTCTATGTTGTTCATAGTCTTTTAACCCTCAATGTTTAGTGTTTTTTCTTTTATAATGTCACCTGAAGAAGGCTATTACAGGCCGAAACTAGTAGTGTGTTTATATTAAAACCTTTTTAATTAAATCTCGGTTCTAGTCATTCAATTTTTTTTCATAAAAAAAAAATATATATATATATATATACACATAATTATTATATATATATATATATATATATATATATATATATATATATACATAATTATTATATATATATATATATATACATAATTATATATATATATATATATATATATATATATATATATATATACTCATAATTATTATATATATATATATATATATATATATATATATATATATATATATATATATATATATATATATATATATATATATATATATATATATATATATATATATATATATATATATATATATATATATACACACACACACATAATTATTATATATATAACACATTACAATTGTGAATAGCAAATACTCGCAAGTTAATAATTTTCTTCCTCGAACTCGAAGCTTAGCAGAGCTTATCTGAGGAAGATAATAGATGGTGGTGGTTTCTTGGTTATGTTCCTATACTGGTCACAAGCCAGGTGTTGATTTTACTGTTAGTTGGTACGTGCTTGGAAGACTTCAACTGCTATTACAGTTTTACTTTTTTTTTTTTGTGCAGATAGGGTTGGATTTAGACATGGCATATTTGTTTCTTTGTGTTCTTGTAGTGATGGTTTTTTTGAGAGGGGCTTTGTCATAGGTTTGTGTGTGTGGGTGAGAGAGAAACAGGAATTGCTCTAATTTTCATTCTCGCTATAATATTTATACAGCGCCTGTTTCAGCTCTCTGTATGTTCCTAGGTTTCTGTTGTCGAACGGCAGTTTGTTTATCATGTCAGGTACGTAAAGTTTCGGGTGGCTTTGCCGTTGTGATTGTTGTATTTATATGTTATGTAATTTGTTGACTGTGGTCTTGTTATTTGATATGTTGTTCTGGTTGCACTATAGGTTGGGCTGTAGTAATGTTTTAACAGGACTGTGTAGTGGCATAAGTGTTTCACCTTAAATATTTTGTGTTTTGTCCGTGCTTCTTGCATAAGTGTGGGTTGTTCCCAGAATATCAGTTTTACCATTTTATCTTGCAACCATTGTAGCCTGTTAAGTCTGTAGTCTGCACAGAATGCATATGATGCGATCGCATATCTTAAAATGTTTTCACATATTGCTTTATAGATTAGTATTTTTATGTGGGTTGGGGCAATGTCTTTTAATCTGTATAGTTTGCTTGCTATTATCCTAAGCTTGGTATGTAGGTAATTTGTATGGCTATTCCAACTTTGATCAGTATCGAAGTGAAGTCCGAGATAGTGTGTTGTTTTCACCTGTGTGATGGTTGTGATTTTAGGTTCTGCGCTTTGTGTATAGGAGGATGAATGTCGGATAGTGAGATATTTAGTTTCTATGGGCAGGGTTTGAGGGTTTTTGAATACATTAGCTTTGTTTTTCCAGGGTTTATATATATGCCGTTTTCGGTTAACCAGTTAGTGATTTGATTGATGTCGTGTTGCATATTTGTGTAAGCGATATTTGCTTTGTTGTGAATGGATACTATGGCCGTGTCGTCTGCGTACTGGAAGATTTTACTTTTTAGGGGGAGTTGGCTTATGTCGTGTGTGTATATGTTAAATAGAATGGGAGATAGGACAGCTCCTTGTGGTACTCCACAGGTTACATGTACCTCTGTGCTGTATGCTGATCCTATACGTGTGATGTGCTTTCTGTTTTTCGTGTATGCTTTAAACCACTGGAGTAGACGACCTCCAGTTCCGATATGGGTTAGTTTCGTTAACAAGGTTTTGTGTGTCAAATGCTTTTGTTAGGTCAACGAATACCACTAATGTTATTCTGTTTTTATCCAATGCAGCATTTATTAGATCTGTGAAATCTTCCAGGAGTGTTGCTGTTCCTTTATTTTTTTTGAAAGCCATATTGTGTTTTGGGTATGATTTGAAATTTTTCAACGTATGTGGAGAGTTTCTGATGCACGATGCGCTCCATGATTTGGTTGATTACAGACAGCGTGGCGATGGGTCTGTAATTACTTATAATGTTTCTTTTTCCCTGTTTGTGTATGGGTGTAATTAATACAGTCTTCAGTGTTTCAGGTATGTGTCCCGCTTCGAAGATTTTATTTAACAGTTTTTGTATAACTGGAAGTAGGTTGGTTGAGTGGTTCTTGATGTCTTTTGGTCTGATTCCGTCTATCCCAAGTCCTTTGTTAGGGTTAATTTGTTGAATTGCCAGTGTTAGTTCTTCTTTTATTACTGTGGGGAACCGCATCGACAGGGTTGCTCGTGGACCTAGTGGAGAATGTTCGTTTGTGTGAGGAAAGGTTGTTTCTTGTAGCTTTTGGACAGAGTTCACGAAATGCTTATTAAAGTTGTTTGCCAACTGTTTGAGGGATTTGGGGTGGCAGGCAAAGCTGTGTTTTATTGTTTCTGAGGCAGTGGTTCTGTGTATATTGTCCAGCATTTCATTAATCAGGCACCAGGTTTCCTTTATGTCATTCTGAGCTGTTGTTAATTTGTTGCTGTAATAATTTCTTTTTGTCATTCTAATCTGTGTTGTTAGGAGATTCCGTTTTCTTTTGTATTCAGCTTTTAAAGCGATATTGTTCTGCGATTTCTTAAGTTGTTTCCATAGGGCATCTTTTCTTTGTATGTCTGTTAGTATGTTGTGTGTTATCCATGGATAACAGACAACATACTAACAGACATTTGTTTCGTTTGGGTTCGTATTTTTTTTTTTTTTTGTTAATGCTCTGTTATATATTTTGTTAAATACAAGTTTAAGATTATTATACACAGCTTCAGCAGCGTCTAAAGATGCTATCTGCATCCAGTCTGTTTTTCTGATTTCATCGTTTACTATTGTTTCGTTTAGAATGCTATAATACCGTTTTGTAGTCTCAGTGGTTTTTATGGGTTCTAGTTCAGTGTGTAACTGTAATGCTGTGAAATAATGATCTGCCAGTTTGCATGTTATGACGGCTGCAGTGTGGCTGTTTGGAGGGGCCCTTATATTTATATGATCAATGCAGGATGAGGTTGTTGTATTTCCGACTCTCTCTTCTCGTGTATACGACTGTATGGATGGGGTTATGTTATATGCCGATAAGAGGTCTGGGTATTCTGTATTGTTATTTATGTTCCTAATGTTTATATTAATGTCTCCTATTATTATCAAGTATTTTGAGGTGCCTACTTTCGTGGCTGAAAGCCATCTGTTTAGTTCTTCTAGGAATTTTGTGGTGCTTGAGTTGGGTGGTCTGTATGTTGCGTTTAATATCAGGGAGTTTTCTTGTTTGATGTTTTTAATTTCGATGCATATGTTTTCTGCGTATTCTAATTTATAGTTTATTTCTGTTACTTCTAGTTTACGTTTGGTAAATATTATTATACCCTCGCCTTGTATTGTTTGTCTGCAATGTTTGTGTTGTTGGAAGTGTGGCATTTGGTAGGTGGATGCCTCTTCGTTTGTCGTAGATACTTCAGTCAGTATTAAAATGTCTATGTCGTCTATATCTTCCTTCAGATAAGCTTGCAGGGTCAGCCAGTATTTGAATGCTTCTGATGTTGATGTGGAGAAAATAGATAGTCCTTTTTTGGGAATTGTCAGTTGTTTCCATTCCGTTATTGATTTCAGAATGTGGCAATTATCATATTCCGGGGTGATTACGTCTGCTTGATGGTCTGCATTCATGTTGGTTGGTGTGCTGTTCCTTCTTTACGAGTTGTCAATATTCCTTTCAATGTGGCAGCCTGTTGAGGTCGTCTACGGATTTTATTTCGATTGCTTTTGCGTCTTGTGTCTTTCTTAGGAATATTTTGCTGTCTCTTATCCATATAAACTGGTAATTGTTTTCTGTTTTTACTTTCCTTGCTTGGTAGAATATTTTCTGATAGTATGGCGTTAGGTATTCGGACAAGTATATTGGGGTGTTGTCGTGGTCTCCTTTCAGATCCTTGACTACTGTTTTTTTAATCCTGCTAGCTTTTATAAGTGTAGTTTTTATTGGGCTGTTGGTGAGTCGCACTACGACGGATTATTTTCTCTTTTCCTTTTTTGTGGTAACTGATGCACTGACTGTATGTCTCTTGATTCAATAGGAGAGCCTATTTTTTGGCTTAGTTGTATTACGGTGTCTCTTAGATGTTCTGTAGCTATTTCTGGGAGACCATTTATGAGGAGATCATTTTTGTGCTGCTGTTGGTTTGAGAGTTCAGTTCTTGCCGTAGTTCCGTTGTCTCTTTAATTAAATTATGCTGTCTTTCCGTTAGCTCTTTAACGCAGTTTTTAATTTCTCTAACGGTCTGAAATACACCTTCTACCGAGTTATTATTAAATATAATAAATTCCTCATAATGGTTGAATTTTTCTGTAATTTGTGCAGTATGTTTTTTAAATAGTTCTCCAACAAAATCGATTAAACAGTCTTTTAGGTTTTGTAATCTATTTTCAAGTAATGCATTTGAAGTTGGCTCACCTGGGTTTCCGTTGTTGTTTTCTTTGTTTTTAATTCCCTCTGTTGTTGATAGCTGTTTACTGCCTGCGGTTGTTTTCTGCATGTGCTGTTTTCCGCTTGTGGTCGAAGGCGACGTTCCTTTGTTGTCTCTACAATGGGGACACTTCCACTCGTCACGATTCTTGTTTGATTTTCGCTGCCAAGTAGCCTCAGATAATCCTGAACATAAAATGCATGTTTCTCTGGCAGTTCCTACATGTTACGTGGTTTTCTTCCCACGTTAAGTCTTCTTGGCATTTGTAGCACTTCATATTTCTTGTTTGACGATCTTGCTGTAATTTCTAATACGGCGACTTCCTTTGTTCTCTTCTCGCGTAGTTGACCAACGTTTACTTCGAACTTTGAATACTTATATTTTACTTATTACTTAACAGATACTCACAGTTTCTACATCAATATGTTCGTCTTGAAGTATGGAATTCACTGATGTACTTTAAATTTTAATTCACAAGAAAAGATCTACGTTGCAACTTAAAATATGGGAGCATCGAAATAGCGTGCTTGCGACCGCTTGCTGCTAAAGCGCCCTGTATAATAATAATAATAATAATTTTTTTTTTTTTTTTAAACATTTTATTATGTCTCAGTATAAATTACATACAATAATAATATTTACAATATTTACAAAAGGTTTATACAGAATTTTTGAATTTAGAATATAATAATAATAATAATAATAATAATAATAATAATAATAATAATAATAATAATTTTTTTTAAGGTTTACTATCACACAGAGTATCTGCACACACACAATGAAAAACATATTATCTTTTCTGTACAGTACGAAAATTCGATATACAAAATGCAGAGTACATTTTATAAATATGAATATACATTTTTTTAAACTAGCTAATATGGATTGGCACCAATGTGCACACAATTCACGATACAATGCAGTAATGCAGCATACACACACAATTCAATAATAATAATAATAATACTTTTTTTTTTACATTTTTTTATGTCTCAGTATAAGTTACATACAATAATAATATTTACAGTATTTACAATAAGGATTATACAGAATTTTTTATTTTTATTTTTTTTTAATTTTATTTTTTTTATGTCTCAGATGAATTGCATACATAGTTGCTGTAGTAATTATATGTATATAATATTTATAACGCATTACAAGTGTGTATAACAGATACTTGCAAGTTAGCAATTTTCTTCCTCGAAGCTTAGCAGAGCTTATCTGAGGAAGATAATAGATGACAGAGGGTGGTGGTTTCATGGTTGTGTTCCTATAGTGGTCACAAGCCAGGTGTTAATTTTACTGTTTGTTGGTACGTGCTTGAAAGACTTCGACTGCTATTACAGTTTAACTTTTTTTTTTTTGTGCAAATAGGATTGGATTTAGACATGGTGTGTTTGTTTCTTTGTGTTCTTGTAGTGGTAGTTTTTTGAGAGGGGGGGTTGTCGTAGGTTTGTGTGTGTGTGTATGTGTGGTGGGGGAGAGAGAAACAGGAATTGCTCTAATTTTCATTCTCGCTATAATATTTATATAGTGCCTGTTTCAGCTCTCTGTATGTTCCTAGGTTTCGGTTGTCTAACGGCAGTTTGTTTATCATGTCAGGTACGTAGAAGTTTCGGGTGGCTTTGCCGTGGTGATTGTTGTACTTATATGTTATGTAGTTTGTTGACTGTGGTCTTGTTATTTGATAGGTTGTTCTGGTTACTCTATATGTAGGGCTGTAGTAATGTTTTAACATGACTGTGTAGTGGCGTAATTGTTTCACCTTAAATATTTTGTGTTTTGTCCGTGCTTCCTGCATAAGAGTAGGTTGTTCCCAGAATATCAGTTTTATCATTTTATCTTGCAACCATTGTAGCCTGTTAAGTCTGTAGTCTGCGCAGAATGCGTATGATGTGATTACATATCTTAAAATGTTTTCACATAATGCTTTATAGATTAGTATTTTTATGTGGGTTGGGGCAATGTCTTTTAATCTGTATAGTTTGATTGCTATTATCCTAAGCTTGGTATGTAGGTAGTTTGTATGGCTATTCCAACTTTGATCTGCATCGAAGTGAAGTCCAAGGTAGCGTGTTGTTTTCACCTGTGTGATGGTTGTGATTTTAGGTTCTGCACTTTGTGTATAGGATGAATGTTTGATAGTGAGATATTTAGTTTCTATGGGCAGGGTTTGGGGGTTTAATATATATATATATAATAATTTATAATAATTTAATATAATAATAATAATAATAATAATAATAATAATAATAATAATAATAATAATAATAATAATAATAATAAAACATTTAGTGGAAAAGGAACCTTTACAAAGGCAACGCAAGTCCAGGAAGTGCTAGCTTTGACATGAAACGTCGAAGTGATTATGATATGTCATTACAGGAGAACAGTTTAATTTTTTTAACAGACAGCGGGAATTTTTCCTCACATGTTAACTGTAGCTATCGAAATGTTTTCCAGCGATTCTGTCCTACAAGTATACAAGTCTTTTGTTATGTTATTTTCATCCACTGACATCAGTTTTTCTGCAAAGATGTAGCAGCGGTTCAGTCGCTGAATTTAATCATTATTGATGTTTATTAGTTTTTACTTAGCTGACTTAACTCCTTAACGTTATCTTTACGCAGTCTTTTTTCAGCTAGTAAAATGATGCTCCCAAACTCGAGGTCAAGTTCTAAAGCTAAATGGGCTCAAACTTGCCAGCTTAAATTAACAGTTATTTTTCTCGTTAATGAGTGCGAATATTTCTTCCAAACCTGCAGTGAATGGACGAGGGAGAATTGCATCACCTTGTATTATGCCACTCCGCAAAAGTTTCCATTTTTATTTATTGGTTCGCACACGCAAGTGTTCGTAAGACGTAACACAACCATGCGTGTGTGGGCAAGTGGTTAAGGAGAAAAAATGAATCAACTCACCAGAAAGATTGGAGGTTGTATTCGTTTGGAAACACGATGGTTAATACTATTTAAAAGAACAAACACAGATAAGTGGAAGAAGATTTAAAGTTAGTTCGATGTGTTTAAAGAGGAATTGAATATGTGGGTGTTGACCAGTGTCTGATTGGGTTTTTTGGATAACAGAAGAAAACAAGGAATGTTTCAGACCAATTCTGCGCAGCATCGTCCATGAGAGTAATTAAAAAGAAAAACGCATAATGCAGAAAGAGATCCCGTGAGAAAGTGAAGTGAAAAACGTTGTGGGGGTGGATCAGTTATTTGGGGGATTGCCGCCTTTTGATTGCAGTCAAATATTCTTGAAGATATATTTTACTTTCACCACCCCAAGTGGGAATCACTTTATAAATTTGAAAGTGATAAGTGGTGCGCAGGAGAGCAGAAGTTAGCGTTTGAGCTCGGGAAAAATATAACGAAAATTGCGGGAATTCTAACTTTTGCAATCTTGGCAAGGTATACCTGATTTATGGGAAAAAACGCACCCTTTTTACGGAACGCATCGTGGAAGAAATATTTGGGATTGCTAACGTGAGTTTTAGTCGATCAGGATGGCAATTGAAGTTCGGTTACAAATATCCGATGCCTGTAATTAATGTTTGCACTGATGAAATGAATGTGGAAGTGTTTTGATTTTATTATTTTATTATATTATTTTGGCTTATTTTTGGAGGGGTGTTTTTTGAAGTTAATTTGTGTTATTTTTTGTTGGCTTTCACACCCGCAGTGACACTAGTATTTCTTTAATTCGTTTTCATGGTTGAATGAATGCAGCAAAGGTGAGGGACTTGTCCACATAACCCCGGCATACGAATGACAGAGTTCAATCTAAGCATTGCACGGACAGCTCTTCCTTCAGGATGCTCCACTCGTACTTCTTCCAGGACGAAGAAGTAACTTGGCAGAGTAAGCAGCAGCGGTCTCATTCGACAGCCGTCAGGAAGCCTCTCGGAAGCGTTACCACTCGATTCTCTTCCCACGATTTCTAGCATGCCTTGAACCGCTTTTCTGCTTTATCATCAAATGGAGGATGTACATCTTCCTCGTAGTGTGTCTGGAATTCTCAGCGGGATGGTTACCTGTACTGCATGTAAGAAGAATTTAAATGAATCGCTGCCTTTGAGCTGTCGTTTTGATCTGATGATTATGTCCGGTTGATCCACTGGCTGTCATCGTGATGTCTCAAATTTTGTGAAATTTGTTACCAATCCGAACGCTTTCTCAAACTTAATAAAATAAAAACATAACGGAAGTTGAGATTATTCGCAACTACCATTGTCTCTTTCTTTACGATCGATTTGCATAACTGGAATATGCTTAAGCCAGTGATGAAGGTTGCTTGTTCGTTTGGCTCAGCGAAGGTCAATCCTACTTGGCCTGAGTTTTTTGAACACGCGTTATTATAAAAGACAGAAGGATGTGCTAATAGTTGTTCAAGTCTTACTTTCTGTATCTTTTTCAGTGAGTGAGAGTGTGTGTGTGTATGTGTGTGTGTGTGAGAGAGAGAGAGAAAGAGAGAGAGAGAGAGAGAGAGAGAGACAGACAGAGAGAAAATTTCTGAGCTTTTTGTTGACAAAAAATCTACTAGTGAATTGTGTTGTCTGCTCTCATATCTTTCCTGTAAATTCGATTTCCATCGGTGACACCGGCTTATTAATTACTCTTAATTTTTTCATAGGTGGTTGCTTTCTTAGCATTTTTCCCCATTTTTTTTTTTTTTTTTGTTTTGGAGTCTTGGTATTTGAAATAGATGTTCTCACCATTCCGGGAAAAAGAATGTAAGTCATGTAGAACATCTTAACATCATCGATGTTAAGATGTTCTACATGACATTGTTAAGTTCAAGTTGGGTTTGTGTGCATTTACGCTTTGTTTTGGATTTTGAATAATTTTATTTCTTTTTTGCAGTTAGTTTGAATCTTACGGACTATTATTCGATGACCACTTCCAATGGTGAAGATAATTTAAGTCCTGGAATATGCTTTTATGTTAATGAAGTCAATTTCGCTAATTCTTCCGTTTCCATGTTCGCAAAAACTCTTTCCGCATGTTATTTTCATTCACGTCGTCCGTTATTTGACTCTCTTCTGTTTTTGTGCAATCATTTAATGTAGTGAAATTTTTTTTATTCCGCATTTTAGCAAAACACTGCTTAAAATACTTTATTGGATATATTTCGATTTTAGGATTAACTGAATTACTCGGTTATATTCGTTACGTGACGCCTGCATGGAGTCCCTGCGTGTCTTCCGTCCACTTTGCGCGTTTTTTTAAAGAAGTTCCGGAGGAAAATATTCTCATAAGGTAACCTTACGAGACTAGACGACTCACCTTCGGTGGAAAAAGCCCGCATGTGCTTCTTTGCGATGCGATGAGAACTGAAGTATCCGTTTTCCGTCGAAGGGAGCAGAGCATATTCCGTCCTTCTTTCAACTGCATTGCGGCGGCCGAAATACAAGTCCCGAAGAAATAGACGTGATGCAGACTAAGAATGCGTTTGAAAACTCAGTACATGCATCCATTTATAATAACGATTATACGAACGACAGCTGGACATTAAGTTTGTCGTAAAGAGGAAGTTGCTTGTTAGTCGACGTATCGTCTTCATTAATTTTGGATGATTATTGTGGAAAGTGAAGATAAGAGCGGATCGCTCTTTGGTTTTTTCTTTATATGCGCATCAGCCAGATGTCATTTATTTATTAAGTAAAGTCACGCTCTGCAAATAAATACCAATGAAAAATTAATCAGAAAAAAAAAAAAAAAAGTAAAGTCCGCGCGGTTACCTAGTGATTGTGAGCTTCGCAACCTTATGCCTGGGGAAGGAGTGTCCAAGGTTCGATTCTCATCGAGGACGTGACTAGCTTAAGGATCTTTCTCAGCCATAGCCAGTTTAGCCGGACGTGGACAGCAGGATTTTTTCCACCCGTTTTTCTGGGTCCCCCCCCCCACCCCACAAGCAGGCAAACCTGCCTCGTGAACACACACGGATTACAGTCATGGATACTACCCTTGGGGATACAGCAAGGAGTGTCGAACTGGCCGCATTAATTTCATCGCGAACCCTTCATTAGGGACTCTACTCTGATTGATTGATCTCATCCATCCTAAAGGGACGGATGAGATCAATCAATCAAAAGGAAACTCGCTAAATGGGAAATCATTCGACGAGAAATGTGGTACTGCTCTCTTTCACTACACCTGCTTTTTCTTCAAGTATATTCCGACTGTCACTCGTCAGCGTGTGTTTGACTTTATGTAGTGTTTGTTGTTGATTGGCACAATATTCTTCTGGATCAGATCCAGCCTGCCTTCGAAGTATTAACCGATTCACTGTGCTCTGCGTTATAGTTGGTCTCCGGAACAGGATTATCTGACCATAGATCTGCTCAGAGTACTAATGTACATTAAGTCAGCTTTCGTGTGTGGGATTCACTTTAAAATAAATAAATAAATAAAAAGAGAGTCATCTTTGAAAAAAGAGTTACTTTCCGGTGTCGCCATCTGGCCAGCTTTTTTAACTTACAAGTTTAAGGTCATTCTTAAGTAAGGACTAGAATATAAACCATTGAATGCAAAACAATTGTGTGCTTTTAACGTAACAATATATCACCGCAGAGACACTAATATTTCACGGAAATTTCTCATATTCATAAGATAACGCATAAAACCCTTAGTGGCTGACTTACCTGTCTGATGACGACAAAGTAGATTCGTCCGTAGAAGAACGCCATTACGATCGCAGGTACAAGAATTGTGGCGAAGAAGCGAAATACGAGGAACCGCAAGTTGATGATGTTGCTAAACGAACAACGGCCCGATTTGCTGGGTCCGTTGTTCCATCCCAACAGGGGCAGGAAGCCAGTGATGCTCCCCAGAATCCAGCAGCACGCGATGATGGCGGAGACAGACGCCTTCGTGCTGAGTCTGCTGTACGAGAACGGATGGAGGATGGCCCAATAGCGGTCGAGGGAGACCGCCACGAGGTTGAGGATTGAGACGCTGCAGATGACGATCAGCAACGAAAGAACTGCTACGCAGGCCAGGAAGGCATGGTCAGGATATCCTCGCATGGCAATCAAAGTGCACGGAACGACTACGAGCCCCACCAACAGGTCGGCTACGGCCAGGCTGAACAAGTAATAGTTGGTCAGTTTCCTCAAACGGCGGTGCTTCAAAAACGCGGCGATGACGGCCCCATTTCCAATGACCGTCACGACTGCAACGGATATCTCAAACACGGCGAAAGCAATGGGAAACTGTGAATACTCGTGCAGTTGTCGCATCGCTTGTGTTCGTCATGCGATACTTGAGAGCATCCGACCTTATTTTCGTAGCGTGCGTGGATGTGTTGTGCAACTCTTTCGATACATCGCACTTAGTCACATGAAGTTGCTATCGTGCTCAACATCGCATTTCGTCACACCCCAAAGCACACACCCCGTGATTCACCGCTACTCGAATAAAGTCCCGGAGAGATCATTCTCCCTGCTGAGATTGTAGAGCTCTTGTTGTGTGGTTGCGGCTTCACCACAAGGACAGTAAAGGTTGCAAAACCAGAGCTGTCTTCAAAGAAAAAACAATGAAATAAAACGATGTATGAAGAACTTCTTCCTCAACAAGCTACGTCAGCGATGTTGTCTTTTATTGCCAGTTGCATCGTTTTAGGTAGCAGTCGACGAGAAAAGTTTCTTCTCGACACGGAACTGTCAACAGCATTAAAAAGTGGAGAAGCTTTTCGCTATTGGTAACATCCCGATGAGTATGCTAAAGTTCGCGCACTCTTTTAAGAAGTATGAAAAGACTACGAGAGCAACCAATGCTTATTGTTCAAATTAAGGGGATATTAAATCCCCCATTGTTTTAAAACCGAATAAGAAACTCAAAGATTGGAATCAGAGAGTTTCATGCCGAATATAGTAAACTATAAAAGTAACCACAATGCTTATTATTTTATTTTTATTTTTAGTATGTAATTGTGCTTCTGGTAGTTATGCGACGAGTACTATATCTCATTTTCTATTTTTTTTACTGCATTTATGCACTGGTTTTAAGCTGAAGAAAATTTTAAAGATAATATCAGGACGAAATCTTATTTCCCATCTCGAAGTGATTCACGAGTCCACACTAGGGAGTCATTTACACGCGTGTAGCATGAGGTGTGCCTTCATGGAAAAATCATCGAAACTTTGCAGTTATGTGAATTTTGCCTGCTTATATGCCGATCGCTTACTCGCGTGATCACTCGACATTTCTGCGGTATTTGATTGGGTCTGACGCATAAACCCGCTTAGCAAACTACCATCCTGTGGTCTGCTTCCAGCCTTTTGCACTTTAGTCTCGAGCTTCCTCTCTGGTCGCTCACTACATGTAAATGCTTTTCCTTCTCATTTTTAGTATTAGTTCCAAAATCTCTGAGACGGCTGTGTCGTGTGTGGGCAAGTGGTTTGTAAGAAGAAGGAGTTTGCTGATGCGTTTCTTGAAGACCTGAGGATTGTATTCGTTAGGGAGACTGTTGTAGAAGGCAGAGGATGAGAAGTTGGTTCGATAAATTTGGAGTTAAACTGTATTTGGTAATGACCAGCAGCGACTTGTGTTTGCACATGTTTAGAAGAGTGGAACGTTGGTAGCCAGCCACAGTGCAGTAAAGCAGCACCCATGGAAATATGTATAAAAGAAACGCAGAGCAGCAGCAGCAGAGTGCCTATAGGAAAGCGACTGGAGGGAGCTAGCGAGGGAGTGCTTATCAATTAAGTGAATTGCTCGCTTCTGAATAAAAGCAAGCATTCTAGGGAAGGTCTTAGGCGCACCACCCTAAATGCTGGAACAGTATTTTAATGTCGGCTGGATTTGAGCTTTATACTCGTAATGTGCGGGATTTAAGCAGGAGAAAAGTACCGTTTAGAGCGAAAGTTTCAGATACCAAGCTTCTTGGAAGCTATTTACTTATGCTTATATGCTTATGACGAAATACGTTAGATGTAACATTTACTACAAGAAGAGAAGAGAAGATCGGTCCCATTTAGTTTGGCAAGTGGAATACTGTCAGAAATGAAAAAGTTTCTTTCTGGAGAAAAGTCATGGCTGTATTTTGGTGGCATTCAAATTCACCAGGTTATCCTCACCTCGATTGAGAATGGCGAGGAGATCAGAATTAACAGCACTGGTTACAGAAGACGCTTTTGAAGCGTTAATTGCCTGCTGATTCCCAGAAGGTTCTGAAAATGAAAACGAGGTGTGAGGAGAACTGTAGCCAGCAAGGTATGAACAGGATTGCATATCAGAGAGAGAGAGAGAGAGAGAGAGAAAGAGATCATTGACGTATAGAGAATAAAGTGAAGGGCAATACTTTCACGAAGGGAAGAGGAATCTACCATAAAATGGTGGATTGGCGAGAAGGCGACGATGGAAAAACTCGATTAAATGCTTAGAAATGTCAAGTGCGATTATTTCTGGGTTTCTCTGAACTTTTCCATGATCTGCTTCTAAAGGTTGGCCAGGAGATCTTTCCATATTAGTGATCAATATGCAATTGCCGAGTCGCCAAGTAGTGAAGCCGTTCGGTGTCAATGACCTTTTCCATTATCTTTAGGAGTACTGAGGTCAGAGAAATACGGTTATAATTCGATCATAGATTCTATATCTTTTTTTTTTTTTTTTTGAGACATACTGGATAAAAGATTGCTTCCAAGTTCTTGGATGGATGCTAGATGACTATGACAGCTTGTATCATATATACAAGCTGTCATAGTCGATAGATGTGTGTTCTGCAGCACGAGCTGGAAGAATACCATTATGGTGAGGAGATTTATTGGCCAAGGCTAGAGAGGATTTACCTAATCTCCATCTGAGGAGATTTGAGAGCATACTGTGGACAACTTGTGGAACAGTGGGAGGCGACCTGCCTTGATCGTGCATATTAGAGTTGGAAGTAGACTTGCGCCTGTGTTCTTGTGGCCGATCTGCCTATTTTGCTGAGAAAAAAACACGAGTTACCGGACGGAAAATCCTTCCACCTTTGTATGAGATCTGATTCCTCATCTTCTATTGAAAGACGTTCCTCGCATTCTAGACGGGATTCGAACCCAGATCTTTCCACTCAAAAGGCATCATCGAAACCAATTGAGCTGAAAGACTTATCCCAGGATCGTTACTTTCAAAATCCGACAGTCATGACCACGTTTCCGTCTATCATTCGAAACCTTCATTTTCAATGTCTTGATCTTTTGATAGCATTTCCACATTAAGAGGGTCGCGAAATTTGTAAATAGAAAATTCTTTATTCTTTCTAATGCCTCTCCAAGTATCCTCAGATTTTCGTTATGAGGCGAATGCCTATATTATGTTCCATTCCATGTTTTTCACATTCCCGTTCCTGCTGTTGAATCCGGTACTTAAACCTAATTTCAGTATTTAATACCAAAAAGGGAAGCAATACTATGAAAGGTTGTCCCAGGGCGTAACGTACCCGCTCTCCAACCAAAATAGAAAAAAATATCCTCAGCCTACCCACGGTACAAAATGTATTATGGGTTTGCAAATAGCCTTTCGTATGTGGCAGTAACACCAAAAAAATTACGAAATTCGAAAAGGGCGTAGAAATGCGTTTATTCACAGACTGCGTTAATGTATTACTAGAGCCCCCCCCCCCCCAACATCAACCAACAACAGTCAGCACTTGTCTGTATATGTTCCACTAGAACCACTGCACAATCAAAACGCCTGTCGTGCATCTTCCGGCTTGTGGAAAGCTTCAAGCTTTTGATATTTCTGAAGAATTTCGTGAATGTTTGGTTGTCCAGTGAAGGTGCCTCTACATGCTGCTATCGTGAAATTTCTATTGCCGACAGAGGATGAAGACATGGACAGTTTCAGTCTGGTGTCTGGTTTATGATCTCATAGGTCAAGGTCATGTGAATGATGGCTTTTTTATTCTACGAATATCAGTAGGCGGATGTTTCGTTTAAATGTGGATTCCATTCATACGTTTGTCGGTGAAATGACTGCTTATTCATTGATTGTTATAGAAGTTCTTTATTTCTTTTGCCAGCGTTCTCTAAACCTGTAGCAACGCTTCTGTAGTAGTCCACGTGTGTTCTGTCTGGATCCAAATGCACTTCCAAAGTGCATTTGGAACTGCATTCTCATTTGATTACCGATCAATTTTTACTTATGAGCTGGAATGAGCACATTGAGAAATCAGTTGAACGAGTAAATCAAGTAAACATGCAGGACATTATTATCGAAAAAGAACTGGTTTCCTGAAACTAAGGCAACGAAATGTTTAGTAAAAAATTGCGTCGTTAACGAAGAAGCTCATTCGTTTAGAAGAATTTATTGGAAGATTCTTTCAAGAAAGCCGATGTTCTAAATAAAAAATCATGCGCTGTTTTCTAAACACAGTTCAAGCGCTGTCATAACGTGACTTTTTCAACTCTTTAGAGATGGTAGGATTGTTGAGATCGGTCGATTTTCTGAAGCAATTCATTCGGCAGAGCGCAAATCATCATTCCATCTAGCCGAGGCCAAGTTCCAGTTAGTGATTTTTCAGCAATGCCTTGGATCGATCATTTTCACACAACCGACAGGCTGCGTATGCGAAAATTGAAAATAAGCAAATTTGGCCCTCTCGGGGAATTCAGATATTCTTCTCTCGCCTTGTGAAGTTCTCGTTTATTATGAAAACTAGATCCCACAGTTCACGTTTGGTTGAATTTGAAAGACTTTAATGAAGCGCATTACATTTTGTACATTAAAGCAACGTGTGACTGCTTTTTTTGCCAATGGAAGGAGGCGTTTGAGCTGCTTTATTTTAATTCTGACGTGACGGAGACGGTTTCGTTGATGGGATCGTTGTAAGAATGTAATGAAAAAAAAAATACCATACTGCGAGTAAGATTTTTATAATTACATAAGTTTTTATGTTTAAATGCCATGAGAAGGTTCCACATTAATACGGAATATATTTTTGATTAGAACTTGGGACACGAACAAAGTTACTTCAGAAAATGAAAAATCTTCCCGAAGAAGAAGTTGCGTTTCACAAAATCATCCTAATAACACATTTGATCTCACTCTGTTCACTTCTTTCTATTCTCAACATTAAAGAATAACTCGAATAGATCGCACTTGCATCTGAAAATACCAAAAATGCCAGCCCAGTGCCATTTCGCGATGTATTCTGCATGTTCAGCTGTAATAATCTAAGACTACAACCGTCGACAGATGGAATTGCTGAATTTATACACCTTCTGTCCAAAAAGAAACCGAACTTTTCAAAAATAGAAGAAACGAGTGGCGCCACCTGTTGTATCTTTTTATTGTCGAAAGCGGCAAACTTCATTAGTGCTATGTCAACTGTTTATGACATTTGTTTCATTAGAAGCCGACCGAGTTATAGTGCCAAGAGTGACAGTGTATTTTGACGAACGGTTGGAAAATGAGTTTCAAACAGAAAGCTGCGATTTACTTTTGTGTTAAACTTGTAACGTTTAACACAAAAGGAACAAATTTTCAGGAAGAAAGTTTGAGTCCCTACCGCTCATAAGGACTCAAACTTTCTTGAAACGATCGTTACTGGTGGCGAGATGTGGTGTTTTCAGTATGAGCTGAAACAAAGCACCAGAGTTCTGAGTGGAAACCACCAGAAGAGGGGCATCCGAAAAAAAGTAGCTCGGAGAAGTCAAAGGTAAAGACAATGCTGTTTGTTTCTACGATTCCAAGGGCATTATCCACAAAGAATTCGTTCCGCCTGGCCAAACGGTAAATGGTGAGTTTTATCTCGAAGTTTTGAACCGATTGATAGCGAGAATTCGTCGCGTACGGCATGAATATCGTGACGACCGACTGTTCGTCAAAACACACTGTCATTCTTGGCACTATAATTCGGCTTCTAATGAAACAAATGTCATAAACAGTTGACACAACACTAATGAAGGTTGCCGCTTTCGACATCAAAAAGATACACCAGGTAGCGCCACTAGTTTCTTCTATTTTCGAAAAGTTCGGTTTCGTTTTGGACAGAGGGTGTAATTCTCGTGGGAAAACTAATTAACATTCTAGACTGAGGACTGCGACTTACAAAGACAAGCACTGATTTCTCCAATTTCGGTATTGACTTAGTCAATACCGAAATTGGAGAAATCACACACACACACACACACACACACACACACACACACACACACACACACACACACACACACACACACACACACACACACACACACACACACACACACACACACACACACACACACACACACACACACACACACAAGATGATATTGTTCCCAGTCAGACAAGAAGCGGGAGGGGAACTAATACGGAAAACTACTGTTGGATTCTGATAATATAGAGATTTAAGTAATTATTATTTGCTTCAGAATCCAACATGATCTTCCATCACAAAGGCTAGACTTGTAAATATTATTTAATGTGAATTACTTATTTATAATTTAATATTCATATAACTACCTTTAATTTTGTCTAATATTTAATTATTTAATCAAGAATATATGTATTAATAGTAGAAAAACTCTGTGTTAAAATATCAAGCTATTTAGCTTATTTCTATGTTAATATAGAATTTATATTTGATATTTTAACTGCGCATTAATTGAAATGTGAATATTCTTTATTTATTCCTCTTTGTAGAAATTTAGCGTTATGCAATACCTCAATTTTATTATATTTTGTTTGGTTGTCATGGAGACGTATGTAAGTGAGCGAGCACGTTTTGGAACACTACGTGAGGAGAAAGTTTATTGAAAAGAGTTTTAGAAAAAAAACACGAGAATAATTTAGGCGGGAAGAATGGATATAAAAAGGGAGAAACGCTGAAAATATATAGAAACGCTGAAAATACCCTTGGAGGGTAATGGATGGCAATGCTGTAGCTAATGAAGTTCTAACTGAGGCTCGGCTATTGCTGTTACCCTCCTGCTATGATCAGAGCTTTAATAGCTCAATAACACCTTATCCCTACACTGTCCTCTACAGATAACGGGGAAGATGAAAAGCATTCTTGCTTCGCCCCTTTAAGCCAGTCCTTATAAGGACTATAAGGAAATATAGAGAGGGAATTAAGAGAGAGAGAAAGGAGAGGATTGGCATTAGGTTGGAATCGGAGCATTCGGTATTCGGGAATCACAGTGCGATAATAGCGAGTTGGCAAGTCACTCAAGCAGCTAAATAAAGTCTACTAGTCGAGAGGCGGTTAGCTAATAAGTTGTAGAATAACAATTATAGTTACAGAAGACAGCTGAGCGACTACTAAATAGACTAGCGATATTTGAGTTGAGATTCAATTTCAGGGCCGACCTTTCAAGGACACACAGAATCTTGAAATAAAGCACGGAGTAACGAGAGAATAGCAGAGACTGTAAAATTGAAGTTTACCGATAGCTGTGTTTAGAATTGTAGTGTCTAAAGAATTAATTGAATGCCGGAAGAGTGAACAACTGCATATAAAACCTCAAGTTAAGGAATTAATGTGTGTTGCCTTATTTCATGAGTGATCAGTAGTACTTTATGCAACAACGTTTGTTTATGTGTATTGTGACCGATGACTAATTCAGTTATTACTGAGAAGATTTGTTTAATGAGTGCTGTTAAGTTGTTTAAAGTGTTTACAATTACAAAAAATGTTCGCATAAAGGTAGATGAATAAAGAAGATTATCGGTAAGAATATTCCAACCATTTATATTCCTATGCAGAGATGTGAGTATGTTTCTTCCTAGAATTTCCTTATATTAACAGTAACTATTGCGGAGATTAGCTAAAGTGTAAATTTATAAGTGTTTGCTTGTGAAGAGGTGTCACTGCAAATTTTATTGTATTTGAAACTTAAAGAACTATGAGATATTGATGTGAATGATCATTAAGGAACTTTATTAAATAGTTCAAAGGAACTGTGAGAAGACTTTATTACAGATAACAGAATTACCATTGTCTGAGTTTGTATGACTTTATTATCAGAAAGGCTGAAGTGTTTATAATAACTTATTTAGTGATTTGATCTTAAGTGTAAAATTTGTGATTCTAAAATTAAAATGTTTGTTTTGGTTAATCAAAAGTTGTATTTTGCCTGAATCTCCTTTACTGCACCATTCATAAAATATTCGAACCAATGCGGGTAAATTAAGTAAGTTAAATATACTCGGCCAGTATATAATATTAACACCAAAAAGGAGAGATAGTTGTGAGTTGGTTTTTCTTCAGTTCTTGAACTAATTCAGATATAGAGTGGCGCAGCCTTTAAATATAAATTTTCTCTATATTTGAATTAGAAATCAACTCGCAACTTATCAATTAATTAAGAACATCATAATAGTAATTATGTCGGATCCAAAGTATAGATTGAGAAGAAGTAGGATCCAACAAAATGGCGCAGTCGACAGGATTTGAATTCACTGAAAAGATTGCAATATTAAGTATTAGATTTTGTAAGAGTATTAAAAAAAAGTGATCCCAAGAACTTTGAAAGTAAATTAAGTGAATCAAGTGAATTGGTTGTAAATTAGAATCAGGCAAACTGAGAAATTATTTTAGAATTCTATTTTTTTAAAGTTATTGTTAATAGATTAAAATGGCAGTTTCATCTAGTTCAGAGATGGAAGACAGTGAATTTTTCAGAAGTGTGAATCCCCAACAGGTAGTTCCCCAGTTTTTAGGAGAAGACTCTGATGATGTGTTATCATTTTTTACTTTTATTGAGAAACTCAGAGAAACAGCAGATTGGACAGACTTTCAGTTGTTGATATTATTAGAAACAAGCTAATTGGTAAAGCTAAAACATATTTTTTCTCATCTCCTATACTTTGAGAAACATTTGAGTACAAGAAATTTAAAGAAGCCTTACTATCTCAATTTTGTAAACGGAAAAGTGTTGGACCAAATTTATGGAAGCTGCAGAGGATTATACAGAAGGACAAAGAAAGTGTTGCTGATTTCTACAATCGTTTACTAACTCTCTCTAATAGTTTGAATATATCCAATGAAGACAAACCCCATTTGGACTGGGCAGTTTATCAACAATTTAGAAAAGGTGTTAGGCATGAACTGAGGGAGACAGCCTACAAGAAGAAAATAACCTCACTAGAAGAATGCCTTGTAGCTGTCAAGGAAAAAGAACAGATGATTGGAGACCTTTGTCCCTCATCTAATATAGGCCTTGTAAACATAATAGAAAGAACTGATTGTTCCCTAGGTGTAAATAAATCCTCAAAAGAGAATAGAAGGAAAGAAGATGAAAAGAAAATTATTAAAGAGAATTCTATTAATTATAACTGCATGTCTGAGACAAATGAGCAAACCAACAAGAGGTTATTCAAGGAAGTACAAGACTTTGTTCACTAGGAGGTAGAAAAGTTACAACAGCCAATGAAAAATAAGTTAGATGAAGTAATGAAAAAAATGACAGAAATAACTATAGGATTTCAAGAACACTTCAATCCCACAGCAGATTATGTTGGTAGTCAAACTGGAAGTTGAGAGGCAAAATAAACCAATTTTGACTAAATTGGATAGAGTGGTGGAAGCCCTGGAGAATGTTAGACAACAAATTCCCATTGATTCTCAACCTCAGACAAGGAGAAAAATTCTCACAGATGGTGAAGATCCTCCTAAGTGTTTTAATTGCAACAAGATTGGTCACATTGCTAGGAATTGCTACTTTAATAAAAGAAACTACACTGACAGCAGATGGAACTCTAGTTTTGGACATATTCCTCACAGAGCGTATAATAAGTCTCAAAATTTCCCTAGATCAAGAGAATCAATGATGAGGATTACAGGATGTGTCAAAGGTCATAAATGTAACATTCTATTTGACAAGGTTGTAATGCCTCAACCATCAGTAAGCATTATTTCCTAATGATAAGAGATAAAATATGGAAAAATGTTACCAATTTAAGGAGACCCGTAAGGATTACCACTCTCTCTAATTCGAACTCTACAGCATATGAGAAAGTTCGCACAAAAATTTATATACCAGACATCAACCTGTGTGTATATCAAGATCTACTTATAGTTCCTTTCTCTCCTAGCTTGAACACTCACATAATATTAGGAACAAATTTTATGGAGAAACATCACTTCTCTTGTGACTTTTCCAGAGGTGAAATATCCTTAAGAAACAGAAGGATACAAGTTAAAAGAAATAATAAGTCTGCATGCACAAGAACAAAGCAACTAACAAGAAGATTTTTTGTACCTAATGAGGAAGAACCACTTGATAAAGTGCAATCATCTATAAGTAATCTAACTGAAAAAGATACTGATTCAAGCTCTATTGTAATTGATCAGCCTGTAACACAACTTGACACTGACTTGACATCAAAACTTCAAGTGTCTGATTCTGTGCAAGAAATCTGTGCTAAGAATCAAATGTCATTTAAAATTAATTTTACTAAGATATCTGCTTTACATATCAGAACTGAAAATATGAGAAGAGGAAAGAATTACAAGGGTTTGAGTGATCGCAGAAGGAAGACTAAAAGAATGGATTACCAAGATGGAAGACAACTTAGGTTGGATATTAGTGACAAAAAACAGAGGTTCTACCCTGAAAGAAGATTACCACACTATAGGCTTAGAAAACAATTGTTTCCTTATTTTAAGAGCCACAAAGATACAAGAGCAAGTACAGAAAGAAATAAATGTGTAAAACATGAAAGCAATTCAGATTTGCTTCAAACTAGGAATTGTTTAAGAGTTCAAAAAGGTAGTAGAAGTCTGATTCCTCCACCGATGGGTCTAGTGTGAAAAATTTTTCTTTAAAGGGAGGGGAACTAATACGGAAAACTACGATCATGTGGTAGACCAAACAGATACTTTTCCCAGTAATTTCCCGAAAAAATTATTTCCTTTAGAGAATCCTGCTCTGCATCACTTCTGAGACTAACTTTTTATGGACACCTATTTCTCATGGAAGCTCACCCATTCTTGAAAGAAGTGAAAGCATCACCTCATGTACCTCCATTATAAAAGATTGGACTTCATTTTATTTTTAATTTCAAAGGCTGAACTCTCCGAAGATTGGGAAAGATACATAAGACGAGCTTCTTCGACGAGCAGCTTTTGGATATGCTTCACATTCCTGAATTTATTCCTTTAAAATTGTCTCCCAAAGAGGGTTCTGTTGAAGGAAATTTTCTAATTCATTCCCGCTTCATACGAGGACGATACTTTACTGTGAAGAAATAAATCTCTCCGGGGTGTGCTTGTGCAGAGTTGAAATATCAAAGACATTTAATCTTTATGATACATAAATCCGAAGTGTTGTTTCCGTTAAAATAATTTCAT
Organism: Typopeltis vanoorti; assembly: GCF_054136105.1. Taxonomy (NCBI): domain Eukaryota; kingdom Metazoa; phylum Arthropoda; class Arachnida; order Uropygi; family Thelyphonidae; genus Typopeltis; species Typopeltis vanoorti. The sequence goes on along the minus strand of NC_143552.1, from coordinate 172,806,144 downwards.
CAACGCTTTTTTTTTTTTTTCAGATTTTCTTTGGAAAAACAGACGCTTTACTCATAAGTTTATCAGCTTTATTATAAGATTTGAAATTACAGGATGAAATATCGTGCCAATTTGTGCTGTTCAAATAGAAACACATCTGCATTCGTGGGTTTTTCTAAGCACTATCTGACCAAAGATATCCGGACACCCCCCCCCCCTCCTCCCTTTTCGTAGAAGTTGATATGACCACTCGTATATACATCACAACCACGGCTCGTACAGACATAAAAGAAACTACGCGGTCTTGCAACCTTCATAGACAAATTAACAATAAAATGGGCGGTAAAGAGCTCAGTCACTTTCGCTATCGTAGGATGTCACTACCGAACACCTCAGCTGGAAAATTTCTGCCCTGTTGTTTTGGTGCAGGAGCCTAGGAGCAACAACAGTAGAGTAGTGACCTGGTAGGCCATGTAAAATAACAGAGCGGGACTGGCGAGAGCTGAAGCTCATGGCTTCAAAAAAATCACCTGTCCTCGATTCAAACATTCATGACTGAATTCCGAAATGCCTCTGAGAGCGACGTCAGCACAACTGCTGGTAGGGAACGGAAGAACATGGGTTACCATGGCAGCGCAACCTTACACAAACCTAACTTCACTAAGAGCAACACCAAGCGTCACTTCGAGTGGTGAAAAGCTCGTCCCTACTGGACTCTAGAGCAGTAGAAACTATTGATAGGGCGGTGTCTAATGCTCTGCAGTCCATTAGCGGCAAGATGGTCACGCTTCTCCATCTGGCAGTTCGACGGACGAGTCTGGGTTTGGCTGATGCACGGAGAACTCTACCTCCACGAATGTGTGATTGTGTTGTGTCAACTGTGAAATTTGGTGGAGGAGATATCACAATCCGGAATGTTTTTCATAGTTGAGACCCTGTAGATCCAGTGGCGGGAGTGATATTCTAGACAGTTCTGTGCTTCCAACTTTCCAAAATTCGGTGAAGGTCCATCCTGTGTCATCAGGACAATTCCTCTGTTCACAGAGCGAGATATGTGCCACAATGGTTTCATGACATGGATGTTGAATAGCTTGACTTCCCTTCACAGAACCCTGATTTCAACCCATTGGAGACCTGTGCGATGAACTGGAATGCCGATTGCAAGACAAGCTTAATCACCTGACCGATCTCACTAATGCTCTTCTCGAAGAACCGAAGGGAATTCAGCAGCAAGCAACGTACCAAAATTTAATGGAAAGCCATCCTAGAAGACCAAATGCTGTTATAGCAGAAAAGGGTGCACCAACTCCATATTAGTAGCTTTCGTATTAGAGTGAAAGTTGGGACGTGCATGCGCCTTTTTGATCAGATAGTGTACCTGGAAGCTAACTAGTGTCGTAATGGAGCTTTACACACACTCTGAAATACAGAAGAGAAATTGCAACATCGTCCTTCTCTGACAAATAAAGATTCACCAAGTGAATATGAATGGTGATGACAGTCGGAAAATTGCAATAACCATGTGATGTGTAACAGCACGCTCATCCAATAAAGCGCTAATGGTCAGGTGATGCAACATCATCATCAGTTTATGTCGAGTATCTACACACATACACACGAGCACGATTTCCTGGCTTTTGAGCTGGCTCACAGCACAAATTAAGGAGATCCTGTAGCCCTAGCAAGAGGACTCTCCGACGCCTACCGATCTCTTGTGGGTGGTCAAAGGAACACTGTCACTGTCGTCTGAAGACACCATCACTTCGTTTCCAGTAGAGCTATAGAACGCAGGTATCCCAACTCCTCCAATGACGGTGGTGCTCAAATACATTCGACCGTCAGCAGTTTTCTGCACCACTCTCGTGATAGTCGGAGTGTTTGTTGCTGAATTTTGGGTTGAAGAACGTCTTGACGCTTTTGCCGATTGATCTATAAGAAAAACAGTTTTAATTAGACACAGCTATCGAAAGTCTTTAGACACACACACACACACACACACACACACACACACACACACACACACACACACACACACACACACACACACACACACACACACACACACACACACACACACACACACACACACCTCATTTGTAGAGTTCGGTTAAGTCTTAAACATGGACGAGGTGATGGGTGTGACTATGTGACGAGGGCAAGAAACTTATTGTGCGCCGTCTAATGCAAAATACCTACTTATTAACTGCAGTATGTTATGCTATTAAGTATGCAAGCAGAAATTCCTCAAGAGGTAAAATTTTGTGACACATAATAACCTAATTGCCTTTCATCCCTTAAACGGACAGAAAAGACAAAATTTAGCGGATGTCATTCCAAAAATGTTAATTTTTAAATAAATATCTGTTTATTAATATTTTATGAATACTAATGTTCAAAGTGAAGAAACTCTGAGTGAAACACAGTTATGTTTTCGAAATGGTTTTGGTACCAGAGAGGTCTTTTTTCTGTGCCCAAACACTGATACAAAAATTAATAGAAAAACAGAAACTGTCTTTATGTGTCTCATAGGTTTCGAAAAAGAGTTCGACAAGGTCAGACACACTAACTTAATAGAAGCCCTTCAATAAATAGAACTGGACGAAAAAGACATAAGTTAATAAGAAATCTATATCGGAATCAATCGGCAACCATTCAATTAGACAGCATTACCACCAGTGATATTAACATCAAAAGAGGAGACAAGGATGGCCGCTCTCACCACTCTTGTTCAACATATACTCAGAGGTAATCTTTAAAAAGGCATTGGAAGAATGTCCAGAGGATATTACAATAAACGGGAAGATTGTTAACAACACATTTTTGAAAATTATGGAGACAACTACCGTGTTTCAATAAAAACTTTAGTTTAATATAACTAAAATCTACATTCGACGTTTCGCTTTATGTCAATCATCTGGAGCATACAACTATACACAGAAAACAAGTTACGCTACATTCAAACTGGTTTGTTAAAGATACTGACCAACCGCTACAACAATTGTTGGCCTGACCTCTGGTGAAAAAAAAATATACACAACAACGCTAGAGTCCTATTATTAGTGTTATCTGTTGGTTGTAGAAATACTTTGGGCGCAACAACAAGTTCATGTATCTATCTATATACATATATCAACATCAAGATAAAAAATGTACATTCCAGCCAGTTGGCATGGAATGGTTTATAATACTAGCTGAAGACTGGCTGGAGTCCTGACTTACGCTGGATCTTATATATTAGGTAGGCGGAATGTGTGCCATCCAGATCCTTGGAATTTTCATGCCATCTTTGTTTTTGATATTTGGGTGGTTTATCAGGATTTCGCAGGATTCCTTAAATTTCCTTTCATACCAGGTTTTTGTATGGTGTAAAGAGAGGGTGCATTTCCAGTTGATTTGGTGTAAGATGTTGAGTGCGTGATCTGAGAGGCCTGCTTGACCATAATGATTATATTTAATATGTCTAATGTGTTCTTTCTTACGTTTAGGGATTGTCCGTCCTGTTTCACCAATGTACGGTAAGTTACAGGTGCAGCGGATACAATAAACTCCAGGATGTGCCAATGGGAGGAGAGGATCCTTAGAGGAGTTGAATATGGTTTTAAGTTTAGTGGGTGGTTTAAAGGTGGCATTGAGGTTATAATATTGTAGGATTCTGTTGACTTTTTCTGATAACCCTTTAATGTATGGGATGGCTATGGTTTTACTGTAATCTAGATTCGTTTTTGTTGTTGTTTTATGGAGTATTTTATTAATAGTATTTTTGTTATAGCCATTATTTATGAATGTGTCGCTGATGATTTTTAGTTCTTGTTTCAGGGCTTGATATTTAGAGCAAATTGTTGTAGCTCTGTTTTTAATTATTTTTTGAGATGGGTGGTGATATGAATTAGCATGTATGTATTGGCCCGTGTGTGTCGGTTTTCGGTAGACCGTGAAGGATAGACTGCCTGAAGGAAGACGTGTGACTAGTGTGTGTGTGTGTCTAGGAACTGCGGCGAGTTTTGATTATCGATTTCGATGGTGAATTGTATGCGTTCGTGTTGTTTGTCCAGGTGACTAAGGAATGTGTTTAGCGTTTGTCGCCTGTGCGGCCAGATCGTGAACACGTCGTCAACGGATCTAAGCCAGACTGTCGGTCTTAGCGTGGCTGAATCAAGAGTCCTTTGCTCAAAGGTTTCCATGTAGAAGTTAGCGATTGAGGGGGGGGGAATAGTGGTGAGCCCATGGCTGTACCTTCTTTTTGTAGGTAAAAATTGTTTTGCCACACGAAGTAACCGGACTGTAGTACGCGGGCAAAGAGGGCCGTAATGTCGAGGGCGGAAATTTGTTCTGTAGCAGGAGGATTGTGTCATGATGGGGACATTTGTGAAAAGGGCAGAAAGGTCGAAACTGACTAATAAGTCGTCTTTGTCGAGTGTTATATTTTTAATTTTGTTTATAAAGTGTTGTGTGTTCTTTATGTGTGTGTATGTTGGGGGGGGGGGGGATGACCTACCAACTCCTTAAGTGTTGACGCTAATTTCTTGGCTACGTGGTAATTGGGGCTATCTATTCCTTCCACAATTGGTCGAAGGGGTACATTTTGTTTGTGTATTTTCGGGACCCCATATAATCTGGGGGGGGGGCGTAGTGGGGTTTGAGTTTTTTAAACGCGAGTTTTTTAATTTTTGAAAATTATGGAGACAACTACCGTGTTTGAATAAAAATTTTAGTTTAATATAACTAAAATCTACATTCGACGTTTCGCCTTTATGTCAAGGTCATCTTCTGGAGCATACAACTATACACAGACAACAAGCTACAATACAATCAAACTGGTTTGTTAAAGTTACTGACAACCTTTGGTCAGTAACTTCAAAAATGTATTCGGATCACCGTGTAAGCTTAAAAGATAGGATTCAGATCATCCATGGAAATGATACCCACAAGCGCTGCAATCGGTATGGTAAGTTAAAGATACGTATTTCCCTCTTGATCAATCGGCTGGCCTTTTTAAAGAGATGCAGAGACAATAACCTTATTCCTATCTGCATCAGGCTAAAAAAGAAATTTACGTCCGCTAAAGCACTCCGTATTTATGACCGCACAGAAAAAGCAATGCTCAGAGAACAGATCCAAACAGTCCGCCATAACCTAGCAATAACTCAAAATCTGGTTTCAAAATTGCAATCTGACCTATCGAACTATATTAATCCAGACATTCTACAAGTACTTGAAAGAATTACTGACAACTCGGCCAAATACACCCTGGAAAAGAATAAAGAAAAACTCAAGACCAAATTCCACAGTTTGAAACAACGGCAAAATATGGCGGCCAATCACAGGAAACCATCCAATCAGGAGACCTCCTCCCCGATAAACACCAACAATGAACAACAAACAAGGGAGACAAGGAGCGACTAACCACCGGCAAGCAAGAACCATGTGATCAACCTATCAAGCCACACCCTGAACAGCGGCGGAATTGCGCTACTGAATAAAGGACTTAACTACGCAATAGCACCTAAACAGGTAAACAAATTGGATTTTATCTACCACATAGAAAGATGCATCAGGTCCCTACCTAACAATATAGCCCAGTGGTCGTACCAGTGATATATTGTTACCCAGTGGTAACAATATATCACTGGTATTACTAGTAATATCACTAGTAATATCACTGGTATTACTAGTGATAGTAATAGTAGTAGTAATAGTAATATAATAATATTTACTATGTTATACATACAATAAACACTGTAACTATAAAATAAACTATCTAAAAACTCACATAAGCGTCTTTATTTTTTTGTCCTATTATAATTACGTAATAGTAAAATAGAGGGGGTCGATGAAAAGTCGAGAAACTCTTGAAGGGGTCGACGGTCAGAGAAGTTTGGCGACCCCTGAATTATAGCCGATAAAATACGATTAGAAATTGGTAATGTCCTGAACATTAAGAAAACGATACAGAAAAATCTCACAAAAACAGAACTAGCAGCAATTAAGTCATTAAAAGCCAACCAAGACATAATAATAACGAAATCGGATAAAGACAATGCCACTGTCGTCCTTGACAGGTCAACATACATACTTCAGATGAATCAACTAGTAGCCGATAACAACACACATAAGCTGGTAAATTATGACTCAACAAACAGGACAAAGGATAAAACAGTGAAACTATTGAAGTCCGGTCACTTCTTGGCCACCGGACGCGGTTAAAAAACTAACCCCCCCCCCCCAGAATATATGAGGTCCCGAAAATACACAAACAAAATGTGCCCCTTCGACCAATTGTGGAAGGAATAGAAAGCCCCAATTACCACGTAGCCAAGAAATTAGCGTCAACACTTAAGGAGTTGGTAGGTCATTTCCCCCCCCCCCCCCCAACACACACACATAAAGAACACACAACACTTTATAAACATAATCAAACACATAACACTCGACAAAGACGACTTATTAGTCAGTTTCGACGTTTCTTCTGCTCTTTTCACAAATGTCCCCATCATGACACAATTCTCCTACTACAGAACAAATTTCCGCCCTCAACATTACGGCCCTCTTTGCCCGCGTACTACAGTCCGGTTACTTCGTGTGGCAAAACAATTTTTACCTACAAAAAGAAGGTACAGCCATGGGTTCACCACTATCCCCCCCCCCCCCCACAATCGCTAACTTCTACATGAAACCTTTGAGCAAAAGGGCTCTTGATTCAGCCACGCTAAGACCGACAGTCTGGCTTAGATCCGTTGACGACATGTTTGCGATCTGGCCGCACGGGCGACGAACGCTAAACACATTCCTTAGCCACCTGAACAAACAACACGAACGCATACAATTTACCATCGAAATCGAAAAATCAAAACTCGCCACCGTTCCTAGACACAGTCTTCCTTCAGGCAGTCTATCCTTCACAATCAATACACACCGGCCAATACATACATGCTAATTCATACCACCACCCATCACAAAAATATGGAGTCATTAACACCCTTAAAAACAGAGCTACAACAATTTGCTCTAACCAGCAAGCCCTGCAACAAGAACTAAAAATCATCAGCGACACATTCATAAATAATGGCTATAACAAAAATACTATTAATAAAATACTCCATACAACAACAACAAAAACGAATCTAGATTACAGTAAAACCATAGCCATCCCATACATTAAAGGGTTATCAGAAAAAATCAACAGAATCCTATAACATTATAACCTCAATGCCACCTCCTTCAAGCCACCCACTAAACGTAAAACCATATTCAGCTCCTCTAAGGATCCTCTCCTCCCATTGGCACATGGGAGGATCCTCTAAGGATCCTCCCCTCCCATAGACTGGAAGGGAGGATCCTTAGAGGAGGATCTATTGCATCCGCTGCACCTGTAACTTACCGTACATTGGTGAAACAGGACGGACAATCCCTATACGTAAGAAAGAACACATTAAATATAACCATTATGGTGAAGCAGGCCTCTCAGACCACGCTCTCAACACCTTACACCAAATCAACTGGAAAAGCACCCGCTCCTTACACCACACAAAAACCTGGTATGAAAGGAAATTTAAGGAAGCCTGCGAAATCCTGAAAAACCACCCAAATATCAACAACAAAGAAGGCATGAAAATTCCAAGGATCTGGATGGCACACATTCCGCCTACCTAATATATAAGATCCAGCGTAAGTCAGGACTCCAGCCAATCTTCAGCTAGTATTAGAAACCATTCCATGCCAACTGATTGGAATGTACATTTTTAATCCTGATGTTAATATATGTATATAGATAGATACATAAACTTGTTGTTGCGCCCAAAGTATTTCTACAACCAACAGATAACACTAATAATAGGACTAGCGTTGATGTATAAAATTTATTATTATTATTATTATTAATTTTTATTATTATTTATTAATTTTAATTTTATTATTATTTTTTTTTTTACCAGAGGTCAGGCCAACAATTGTTGTACCGGTTGGTCAGTAACTTTAACAAACCAGTTTGATTGTATTGTAGTTTGTTGTCTGTGTATAGTTGTATGCTCCAGAAGAAGACCTTGACATAAAGGTCGAAACGTCGAATGTAGATTTTAGTTATATTAAACAAAAGGTTTTATTGAAACACGGTAGTTGTCTCCATAGTTTTCAAAAATGCATTCGGATCACCGTGTAAGCCTAAAAGAAAGGATTGTTAAGAACCTACGATATGCAGATGCCACCGTGCTAATTGCAGATAACATTATGTATCTCCAAAAACGCATTGACAGAGCATACATTGAAAGCCAAAGAATGAGAATAAATGTAAATAAACAACAACAAGACGAAATACATGGTCATCAGCAAACATCCAACCTCATCAATGAAACTGACACTCAGTGGGTAAAATATTGATCAAGTGTCAAGGTATAAATATCTTGGCTGCTGGCTTAATGAAAGGTGAGATCCTGAAATCGATATAAAGTTGGATTGAAGTTGCAAGGCAGTCCTTCATGAAAATGAGAACACTATTCTGCAATAAAAATCAAAATATAGAAATCAGATGCCGAATGCTGAAATATTATGCCTGGTCCATTCTGCTCTATGGAGTTGAACATTGAAGGGGACGCCCATCAAGAAAATTGAGATGTGGCTATATAGAAGAATGCTAAAGATATCGTGGACATAAAAAAATTACCAATGAAGATGTCTTAAAATCCATTGGCAAAGCCAAAGATCTCATACAAACAATTGAGAATTTTTTTTTTTAAACATATTTCAAGAAATATGCTTTCCATATTTCATCATGAGAAACGGCAAATACCAACTTCTACAAACTATTTTGGCAGGAAGAATTGATGGCAAAGGAACAAGAGGAAGAAAAAGAATATCTCGGTTTGACAACATCAAGACGTGGACAGGAAAGAGCAGCGCACAACTGCTCAGATTAACGCAAGAATGCAGTTTGTTCACCGAGATGGTCGCTGACCTCCGATAGAAGATAGCAGCATAAGAAGAAGGTTCAATCAAGGATTTATAATAATTTATGAATCCTTGATTGAACTTGGCTGTCAGCTTTGTAAATGAAGAGTCGTCCAGGTTTTTTTATATTGTTTATTCAGGTTATTGTAGATCTTCCTCTTTTTCGAGTTCCTGGAAACAAGTTCTTCAAGTACTTGCATTGAGAGATATTTGCTGATATGACAAATCCAGGTGGGTTGTTTTCTTCGAATCGTTGTTATGATGTTGGACCAGCGAAACCAACTCTTTGCGGTAGGATAAGTCTATTGTATCTTTAGGAGTCGCAGCACCTCATTTCAAATTCCCCAAACTTTTTCTTTTAAGAGGGTCCACGTTTAACTTTCATAAAGGAGAACTGAATTAACTCGTCCATCAATAAGACGTAATCTGTTCGTAATTGGAAGTTTCTATCTGTCCGTAGTGATTTTAGTTCAGGAGTGTGTTGTTACTTTTGCAATTTTTTATTCTAATAACCTGTCTCGCTCTTTCATCTTAATTGAAGATCTTGCAGGTATTTAAACTAGTCAACTTTTTCCATCGGTTTATTTTCGAGAAAGCAGGATTTTTTCATTTCCTGCCACAGTACTTTCTTCTTGGTCAGAAGATATTTATTATTGTTTTTGATTTTTAGGCATTTATAATTAGGCCATATTTTTGAATATGAAGATTGTAGCGATCTGATTTGATCTGACCTGGAGTTCAAGTCTTCATTTACGACATCTTCCAGGAATCCGTTAAATAACATTGATGATGATATCCTGTACTACTGTCTCACTCTACACTTCATTGGAAAGGGACCACTACAGTTGCCGTTGATTTATTTCAGATGATGGCGCAGGGATTCAATCGCATTATTTCGCGATCTATCTATCCCATAATATTGTAGAATTTTACACGGGATATCCTACCAAATAGAATCAAAGGCTTTCTGTAGATCAATAAGATTATGGCACATTGCTTTATCATGTATATTTTCCCAAAGATGTAGAATGCGAATTCACGGTCATTTGTATTCCTGTTCGTTTTAAATCCAGCCTGAAACTCTAAAAAACCAAGTTTCATTTTTACTTCAATTCGGAACAGTAAGATGCCTAAAAATATTTATCTGGCTGATCCGGCTAATTGTCCTAAAATTGTTGCATTCTTTTGTTGTTCTTTGTTCCTTTTCTTTTCTTTTTTTTTTTTTTTCAATGGAAATAATAATAACTGTGCACCCATTTTCTGTTCAGATCTCAGTGCTCCACATCCGTTGACAAATTTTGTGAGATGCACCAGTAATTGGTCCTTCCCTTTTTTAGCAGTTCTGAATGGATGTTGCCAATTTCTGCTCTTTTCTTGTCTTTAATCTTGAAATGCCATTTTTATTTCTTTGCTAAGTATAAGATAATCGCTATTCTCTGTTATCATCGGGACAATCCCCTTTACATTTTGTTGGTTCAAGTTATATCACACTTCGATACTTTATTCGAATATTCATACCATCTTTTCAGTATTTCTTCGCGATCATTTATTTAGTCATTTACGTTGAAATTTGAAATTGGAACCACGAGAAAAATAAGAAGACGTAAGTTTAAGTTTACACAACTCAAATCAGAAATCACTATTTATTCCTGAAGTTTTCATTCTCAGCTATTCTTACAAACAGAAGGATTTGTTAATTTCTCTGCTATGCTGTTCTATGTTTTGAAAATTATCCTCAATTTCTTTGCATCATTTGGACCTGTTTTTTCAAGCCTTGTCTTCTTTTTTATCTGTCTATTCGGATAATTATACTGTTTTATTCCATTTCCCAATGTTCCAAATTGTTCGTAATCTTCTCCGCTGATTCCAAAGCTCCCATATTTCTTGGATATTCCAAGGTTTATAGATCCAGCATTCTCTTTCCAGGTTATTTTCAGGTGCTTTAATAATAGTCTTTGAAAACTGTCTGTAGGAGAAGTATGGATTAAGAGAGTGAGCAATGATTTCGAGCAATGAATGAAAAGAAGCATTACTTGCTTTAAACAGTTCTTTAGTGATATTTGATTTGAATTAAGTTAAACGTCTTATTTTTCTCTTGGTTCTAATTTCAACCTGAACTTTCCTATGACTAAATAATGGTCACTTCCAATGCCTGAGAAGGATTTGGGTCTTGCTGTGTTCATACAGGTTTATATTTAGTTTTTATCAATATATAATCAATTTTGTTCTAAGTTCTACAAGTTTGGAAATCGAGATCGATTTTCGTTTGTGTGGGAAAAGTGTGTTGGTTAAAGTGAGATCATTCTGCAAAGCAAATTCTATCAGTTTCAGTCCAAAAGGACCAACAAAGGGGAGAAAATCCCTTCCTACATCTACTCCAATTTTTGCAGTCTAATCCGTTTGTACTGTTAGAAAACCTACCTTGTGTGTTTCACAGATCAGGTTCGTGATTTGGTCATACAAGAAAGATCCACCTCCTGATCATCATATCAAGTCGTTGCTGTATATACTTGTAGAATAGATATATTTAGAGGGTTGCCCTTTAAACGTAGTACTGTAAGTCTACGACACAGGGTTAAAGTCGATGACACAGTGCTTATTATTCGTGATATTCTAGTCCACGTTGTTATACCAATGATGGACCATTCAGAGCGTGCTAGTTCTTGTTGCATCAACTTGAGTGAACACGTTAACACAATGATCTGACATTCCATGTTCCGATCAGTTGCTTGACCGAAATTCATATTTAAATATCTTTATATTCTTGCAAAAGTCACTGTCACTAGTATCACATTTTTCGTCATCTCTCTCCTGGTGTCTCCAAAAGATGACGCGGTCCTTGTTCGTCTGAGCGACGACAGGAAATTGTGTGAGGTTTCCTCCATATCTATCTAGTGAGTGATTAAGAACAGGAGGTATCCCCCACGTACTTCGCTTGTTACCTGCAGCAGTGTCACTCCCTCGGTCACAATGAGGCAGCTTGCAGGACTTAGAATAGTTGATCACTATAGAAAAAAAATGTCCTTCTCTTAATCCAAAGATGATGTTGTTTTCGTCCGCCTCTCATGAAATTCAAAACGGTTTCTAATAGGGGAACCCTGCCGTACCGAGGGGCTACTATTATAACAAAATAGTCTACATTAGTGCACTGTACATTGGAGAGATTACTAACCACTTAAATCAGTGCGTGTGTCCTCAGGGCACCCAAATGAGACGTTTCATTCGTGATGTTAATTATTAGTGTTAATTCCCTTACCGAAACAGGAAAATCATTGTTCGCGAGGAGCTAAGAAGAGATGAATATCCTACTGCAGAAAGATGCCTCGGTCACTCTGGCGATCGAGCCTTAATGCAAATATTGAATAAGTGAAAGTTACTAAACCGAATAAAATCCCCCATTACTCAGTTTAGTGATGGGAGTTTGGGGAAAGTAAATTACTGTCTCGTAATTTAGTTTCCAGTTGAGGAAGTGTCATCTTCCGTTGCTTTTGGTAAAGAAAGAGAGAATGGAAAAGTGAGTCCAACTGCATAAGAAACAAGCGACCCCTTTTGCAGAAGAGACGTGGGAATCGGTGCAAGAATAGCAGCTGAGATGATCTTTCTGCCACAGAATGTTCACAAAACTCACAATGTTTTACCTAATTAAAACAGTTTGTATTTTAATTTAGCCATTTATATTTAAACGATCATTCGATCATAAATTTTGAAAATTCGTCCTTTTTTATATTTAAATATCAGGTAAAGTAACTTACATGCAGACTAGCGTTTGGTTCTAATACTTTCTTTAAACTTCTGACCTGTCGTCATCTATCGTAAAACTATTGCAGTGCGCATTAGGGTTCTGGCAAATAAAACACAAACAAAACAAACGCGGACGTTTCCTTCGTGTGTGAGAGAGAGTGCAACAGAACGTGAAAGCAGATGTGCTTATCGAGCAACAAGGGCACTCTCGCTCTTGTCTTGACGAAGGTTTTACTTATTATATTAAGCTTTATAGCTAATCTAAGTAAGCCTTTTTTCTAAGAAAGGTACAGCTCCTCTTGGTAGATGACACGGAGGCGTCACCATACTATCACGGACGCGAAACGCATTGAGGCATATTTGACTGTCATTTATTTCTGGAGACAAGTACGGTTGGAACAAATTTAAGGCTGCCAGAAATGTCACGCGATGAGATTACTTCATTCTCCTGCAGCACTGGTAACGCTAAGTTACTGAATATCTTAGTCACCCCTTAAGGTGATTTTTAATTATGAAGTATCAACTGAAATCATCCCCGTTGAAGTTTCAAAAAAGTTATTAAAACTTCATCGTTCATTTAAAAATGAAATAAACAGATGTCCACGCACTCTGAACACTCGTCACGTCTTCAAATACTGATGTTCGCGAAAAGAGTGTTTCACAGTCGGAGAAGAATCACCTTATCCCTTAAACAGATAAAAACAAAACCATATATATACAGGGTGTTCGGGATAAATTTGACATATTTATAATTAATTATATTTTTCCGTAAGTTACATGTATTAACACACACTTCTCTTCATTTAAAAGTTTGGACCCTTCTTCATTCATATACAAGATGTCAGAAAGGATGGATAGCTGGAACCCACCTGAATCATGGAAGAGAATAACTTGTATCATGATGATTCGTGCCCGCCATCAAAATAAGGATATTACGACTGCTGCCCAATGCTCCCTGAATACAGTAAAAACAATCAGGCATGAACTAGAGACTTGCAATGGTGACTACGAGGATGTAGCAAGAAGAAAGATCCCTAGCAGACGATCTGATTGCGTTCGTACAGCAGAATTCCTCGCAAATCTGCAGGAACAGGTGTTGAAGAACCCTGGCATTGGAATTCGGGCTTTGTTCGTGGAGTTGCTAACTGTAGTCAAGCCCTGGATAACAAGGGTAGCCAATGGTAGGCCGTATGTATGGCAGCAGGATTCGGCCCCTTGCCACACCTCTGGGAAAAGTCAAAAATGGTTGTCTGAAAATTTCTACGACTTCACCAGTCCAAATGTTTGGCCTCCAAACTCCCCAGACCTTAACCCCATGGATTATTTTGTATGGGGCGCAGTTGAAAAAGACACCAATCGCACTTCCAGTAATACAAAAGCCCAGTTAATGGATAAAATTAAAACAGTTTTTGCGGCCCTTCCCAGGGAGACTGTAGCATCAGCTTGTTCGAGGTTCCGAAGCAGAATTGAAGCTGTGATCGATGCTAATGGTGGTTATTTTGAGTAAATCTTGTTGATAGTATTGTAATTGACTCTGCCTGTAATGTTTTTTTGTCAATTCATTAAATTTAATAGATACAAAGAAGATTTTCTTTTTCCTTACGAAACTGTCAAATTTATCCCGAACACCCTGTATATATTTTTTACATTTTTCCGGAAGCCAAGAACTGCATACCCTTATGCTCAAATCTGTGCGTTAAAAATTGCGCAAAATCATCAACTAATGAACAAAAACTCGGGACTTAGCATTAGAAAGTCGTCGGGAGAAAGATAATGCCTGTCTGCAACTGAAATGATTGGTTAGTCACTATGACAAATTATTTTCTGTTAATGGTCATGGACAGAGTTAAGTGTAGTGAACTCACCATACGTTTCTTCAATCAACTCCTCCACGACTTCCTGCGTCTTAACTGGGCCTCGGATCACGGTCTTCGTAGTTTTCTTAATTCGCCTCTTCTTGGGCAACGCACTTCCTTCGTTCCTGCTGCGCCCTTTTCCTTCTGCGTCGGTGGTTTCGCTCTCCTCCCCCACGTCAGTGATCGTTTCTTTGTCTACGGTTTCACTGTATGCATCGTGTTCCGAATACTCCTTGACTGGTGGATCGACGGGATCTCTGAACGCTGAGGGGATATCTGCGTGTCGCGTAAATGGGAGGTCAGTCTGGATGGCCGAAGATTTCTTTGTAATGCGATCTTTTCCCTTTCTCACGGTTGGCTCGTGGTTCACGTGTTCATCCGCGTTCCACTTTGCCTTCGCGGATCCATTCTGAAGACGTTTGAAGGCGAGGATCAGTCCGTTGGCAAAGTCTTGCATTTCCTTCTTCATTCCGTTGCTTTTCTTATCTACACGCGACATCATCACCGCAGAGTCGCTGGCGCTGGACGGAGAAGAGGTCAATGATTTACTTTTGTGTGGTTGCTTAGATACTTGATGACCATGATGACAAACTTGGAAACAAGGTGTCTGCTCGGGAGAGGATCCACCGACCGAAGATTCCAGCAAGGTGCATAGGATTGTGGACAACACTTCATTGTTCTGAGGGGCTGATTGGTTTGCACTGTTGGATGCTTCGCGAAGGTCTTTGGAGGCGATCTGAGAATCATTTAAAGTTTCGAACTGGATACCATTTTCTTTTAGTGCAGCATCAAAGCCACTCGAGGAAACAATAGTCAAGTCACTGCGTTCTTTCTCAATGTGTGATTCCTGTGAATTCTCAGTGGCATCTTTTTGATGCTTGCGCAGTGGAAGATTTTCATAAACGTGAACTTCTTCAACGACAGGTGGCGAATTCTCTCTTTCGGCTACTCTCAATGGAGTGGAGGATGACGAACCTTCGTTGAGGTCACTCCACACAGGGCTGGCATCCAATGAACGGAGGTCTTCATGGTAGGATAGCATATCTGGTAACGAGGCTATAGGGAGATAAAAAGATAAAATTATTATGAGTATCGAACAGTTTGTTTTATATTTCTGACTTTCATTTCCGTGGCGTATCTATCAGGGGAAAGATTTTGAATAGAAAAAGCCGTAAATTATTTCAAAGTCATTCTCCAGCGCTAAAATAAAATATACGGGAGTTGAGTCGTCTTTTACTCATTCTCATACTTTGCTCTAAACATACGAGAAGTTGAATTGCTGTAAGCGGTCAGAAACGTTTCGGGAAATATTATGTGCGACGCAAATGTTTCACCTGATGCAAACAAGCACGTCATCATTGGATCTAAGACATATTTTGAGAAAAACGTAGATTGTGGATGAGCAGTGAATGATGAAATCTTTCTCTCTCTCTCTCTCTCTTGCGATTAGAGTTCAGGAAGCATTTCCTGCTAGAATGAGTACGTGAAGTATTTTCTACAATTTTCCCCACGTGGAAGCAGAGCTATAATGGTGTTACGAAGGAGTGTCCCATTAATTACGCTTACACGTGTCACGAGAAAAGTAGGAACCACCCCCACGTAATGAACAGCCGATTCCTCTTAATTAAGAGTTCCTTCATAATGCAAAAAGAGAATGGGGATGATGATGATGGTGGTGATGGAGGAATTGCGATGTGAGAGAATGAGGAGGTTTCTGCCGTTTAGTTAACAATTTTTTCCTTTCTTTACTACCAAAAAGGGAAAGAATTGGTCAATATTTTTAATAATAAAATGGTTAATTATTACATTATATATTCGTATATTAAATAGTAATATCATTACATTTCACATAGTAATATTGTTGTTATTGCTTGTGAGCTGAAATTTCAGGAAGATTTTAAATGGTGGTGGTGGATTCCGGGATTCGTTTCAGTACCCACGGCGAGCCAGGTGTTTATATGTATGTGCACATACATGAAGATGTATTATATGGATATTATATGTATGTGCATAGACATCATCATTATCAATTTCCTGATATGTACCCTAAAAGGGTGTTCAGGTTACTATTACAGCACTACTATTATTGTTAATCTCCTATTAACAATTTTCTTCCAAATTAGTCTATTACTTGTCAGAACTCCATTGCTATCATATCTAACATTTCGTGATTCTAAGACACTTCTTAACTGAATCAATCCACCTAGACCTTGGTCTTCCTCTGGGTCTCATTCTTGGCATCTTGGCACCTGTTTTGCTAATCTTTCTTCACCCATTCTATTTAAGGTGGCCTCTTGTACCACCTTACATTTGCTCTGCTTACACATTCTTGAATGATAACAATGTCAAAAGTTACTTTCTAATTTCTTCATTTTTAATATGATTCTGCCATTGATGCCATTACTTCACTCCCCTAATTCTTCTCAGAGCCCTCATATCTCTAGTCTTTGGACAAGTGTTTTATTTCTAACCCAACTCGCAGATCTATAACATAAAACTGGTTTTGACGTAGGCTGCTCATTTCGTGTTTTGGCTAATTTCTCTCTTATTCCATACAAGGTTATTCCGCAACAGAATGAGAAAAGATTGTATACAGTCTTTTCTTATTCTTTTGTCTATTTCCTTATTTAACTTGCCATCTTCACTGAAAACTATGCTTAAATATCGGAAATAATTTACTTTTTCTGTATGCTCTCCATTCAGAATAACATATGTATATGTTAATGTGTTCATCATCTCTCCCTATTTTCATAGTTTGGCCTTTCTACTGCAGATGAAGAATTTCATGCCAAATTATTATTATTATTATTATTACGTGACACCTCCGGGGCAGTCCAAAACCTCATCGAGAGAGGGCAACTACTCTACAGCTCTCCGTCTCCACCACTCAATTCACCAACTACAGCGGACAGCAATTTGTTATAGCTATTATTCAGTTTAGCATACAGAATCCTGGAGACGTGCACTAGATGTGTTTAGGAGTACCACATCATTTGCATAAAGCAAACAGCTAAGTTTGACATCTCTATTTCTAATGTCAGGCTTGATGTCACTTTCTTTCATAATGAGATCCATATAGATGATATAGAATATTGGAGATAATGTACATCCTTGTCCTAACCCTGATTTTACATCAAACCGTCTTACTGTATTCGATTTGAACTGCTGACTCACAGCTTAAATATAGACTACGTATTGCATTGCTCTGTGCAATGTTCCATTCATCCCATATAATTGTAGTGTTTCGAAAAGCTTTTCCTGGGCACCTTGTTGTATGTGTTTTCCAGATTTATAAAACTTAAATACAGATCCTTGTCGTATTCTCACGATTTATCAACTACAGTATTTGTCTCAAAGTGAAAATCGTGATAACCTCTATTAGGTCTGAACCCAGCTTGTTCTTATCCAAGTTTCTCTTCCACAATCTTTCTTAACCTCTTTTCAAGTACGTTTGCATAAATCTTATTTGGAACACTTAATAGAAAAATTCCTTTGTAATTCTCACAATCAGCTTTATTCTTCTTCTTCTTCTTCTTCTTATTATTATTATTATAGATGGGAACTATCAGAGCTCTACTCCAATCATCTACTCCAACCAACGTTCTGATTAGGCACTCTGAATTATGCAATGTAGCTACTGAAAACGTTTATACCTACATACTTAAGTATTTCTGATTGAACACCCCCCCCCCCCACCACTACACATGCATATATATATATATATATATATATACACACTAGTTTCGGCTTATAACAGCCTTCATCAGGTATTCGTTGAAGGAAGAGACTAGTAATAAACATTGAAGTATCTAAAAAACTGGAAATTACAGGTAAAAATTGCCACACATAATCGATACATAAAAAACGGTCTATTTTTTCAAGTTGTTCCAACAGGCGTGCGATTGTTTATTGCAAGTGTGCGTGCAATTATGTGTGGCAATTTTTACCTGTAATTTCCAGTTTTTTAGATACTTCAATGTTTATTACTAGTCTCTTCCTTTATGAATATACCTGAGGAAGGCTGTTATAAGCCGAAACTAGTTGTATTATTCTCATTAAAATCTTTATATGTTATCTCGGTTTTTTAAGTCATTAAATCTATTTTTTCAAAATGTATCACAACAACCGAGTAGAAGCCTATGATCACATCTATAGCCTAAATGACGAGGCGTCTCTAATTAACATAAAAAGGAATTAAAAAAAAAAACATTGCAGAAAATAGGACTGAAAATAAACAGGTTACTATTCCTCAAACGTTGTAAGTTTCATAGAGTTTTTCCTAATTTCATCTCTTTTCAAGAAAAGATAACAACGGAACGCGCTAAAAGAATTTATCGTAAAACTAAGATGGATCTCCTCAGCGAAAGAATTTCAGACACAAAAAGTTGTTTAGCCTCTTTGTTCAGCAAAAAAAAAAATCTTTAACTCAAAAACTTGAAGAAATGATGGATAATGATAACTTACATGATTTTATCATTAACAGTGAAGCACAAGCCACACGAATACAAAACAATAATAAGTATACTCTTATCAGGAAATTTAATAATCTAAAAAGGATACAAAACATATCTGGTCATAGTGAAGCCCGTATTAATCCTGAAAAAGTTGTAGTGAACAAATCTTCTCATATTGTAACGTATGCGGAAACGGATATTCTTAGCAAAGGTCTCAATTTCATTCTCTCACCAAAATTTATCCCTAAAGAATCTCTCCTTACAAAAATAGAAAAGGCAAGTTCACTCATTCCTAATCATTTGGCGAAACTTCTTCGTATTGAATCGATTTTCATTATCAATAATGCTAAACCTCCAACAGATAATATTTCTCAGGCTGAAAGACAAGCCTAAAAAATCTTAAAAAGAACAGTAACATTATTATTTTACCTGCAGATAAAGGCAATTCCATGGTCATCCTCAACTTTGAAGATTACCACAACAAAATGCTTCAATTACTTGAAGATAATTCGACATATTCAATTCTTCAGGAAGATCCTACAAGAGAATTGCAAAACCGTACAAACAACTTGTTAAAGACTACGAGTGAACTTCCTCATAATATTCGCCTCTCATTACGCTCTCTACATCCTCTTATCCCAGGCAACTATGGAGTTCCCAAGATACATAAAGAAAATATCCCTCTTCGCCCAATTGTGGAAGGAATTGATTCACCTACGTATAAACTTTCCAAATATCTAGCAAAGTACCTCAAGTGTTTCTCCAATAAATCTTCATCTTTCATCAAAAACACCACAGATTTTGTTTCTCATATAAAAGATATTCCCATCAATGAAAATGACATTGTAGCAAGTTTTGACATTATATTTTTATTTACTAACGTTCCTACAGACGAGGTACTTACATTACTAAAGGACAAATTATCCAAAAAAATGTTTGCTTTATTAAAACATTGCATTCATTCTGGTTACTTCAGATATCAGGACTCCATTTACCAACAAAAACAAGGCCTGGCAATGGGCAATCCTTTGTCCAGTTCCAGCTAACATCTTCATTGAAAATTTAACGAAAGCCATATCTTCCTTCTCATTTAAACAAAAAGTTCGGAAACGATATGCTGATGATATTTTCATTATTTGGAATCATGGGTACACATCTCTCATAGATTTTCTTCATCATCTTAACATCCAACATCCTAATATAAAATTTACTGCTGATCTAGAAAATAATAACTCCTTACCTTTCCTGGATGTCATGCTTACACGATGCTTTGAAAGATTAAAAATCTCTATGTACAGAAAAGCTACTCATACCAATAGATATCTGCATTATCTTTCTCATCATTTTCCACCACAAAAACTTGGAATTATATACCTTAGGACACAGAGCACGTTCTCTTTTGAATGAACCAGATGAACTACAAAAAGAAATAAATCACCTCTCTCTTAGCTTTAAACAAAATGGATACTCTGAAGAAACGATTAAGAAATTTCTTCGGATCCTCCTAGGCAGTGCACAACAGAAACTATTAATTTTAAAGGTAGCATCTCCATCCCATACATTAGCACAGTCTCTAACAAATTAGCTAAAGTTCTTAAAAAATACAACATCAGGACGTTATTCACCACACTTCCTAAAATCCGTTCTCCAATCAGCCATCCAAAGCCTAATCATCACAAATATCCAGGTGTATATAAATTATGGTGCGATTGCAATATACCTTATTTTGGACAAACTAACAAACCTGTTGAGCAACGTATAGAAGAGCATAAAAGAGACATCTCTTACAAAAGATCACATGCAACTGCGTTATCCAGTCATGTTATTTTTTAGAATAATCCTAATGATGATCAACAAAGCCACTCCGTTTGCTGGGACAGATCAGAAAATACATTTCGCTGTGATGATGAGTTTGAGAGAAAAATTGCAGAATCAAGGGAAATCCTGCTGAATCCTGTCCACTTAAACAACAATTTCAGTTATAACATCTCAGATAGCCATGCTGCAGTTATTCAATATTGGCGTTCACCTGAGCCTGCACGCACACTTGCAATAAACAATGGCGCGCCCTTGAAAAAATACAACGTTTATTTATGTATCGATTATGTGTGGCAATTTTCATTTCCAGTTTTTTAGATACGTCAATGTTTATTACTATTCTCTTCCTTTATGAATACCTGATGAAGGCTGTTATAGGCCGAAACTAGTTGTATTATTCTCATTAAAATCTTTATAATTCATCTCGGTTTTTTAAGTCATTAAATCTATTTTTTTAAAATGTATCACAACAACCGAGTAGAAGCATATGATCACACACACACACACACACACACACACACACACACACACACACACACACACACACACACACACACACACACACACACACACACACACACACACACACACACACACACACACACACACACACACACACACACACACACACACCCAGCACGCGCGCTTGTGTTCTTATGTGTGTGACTGTCACATTTAATGGCGCATTCGCATGAACTCTTCTTTTTTATATAACAAGTAAATAATCCTAAACTTTTATGTTTGTCTTTCAGTTGCTGCTCAGTGATTCCTTTAACTGGTTTGTGATTTATTAATTTAAATTAAAAAAGTGGTTTTATGATTAGACAAATGTTTTGAAGTAACAAAATCTGCACACTAATCGTCGTCTTCTTCCTGCAATATTTGGATCCCCTGAACCTTTTAAGCATATTCATGGGGACCAGTTCACATTCAGCACCGTTCACGGCGGAGTGTTTCCCGATTTTCGTTGACTTGCAGATTACTTGCGGCTTACCTGACCTTGCTTTCTCATTCATTGGCGTAAAATTTTCCAATCCAATTGTTGAAATCCTATAATGCACGACCTTCCTGCAAATGTTTTTTTCTCGTGGCTCTTATTGCTTTTTCGTTATGTGGCAGTACCATGGAAGATTACCCCAACCGAACCCATTTCTAAACATCAGTAATGCAGATGCCTTTCGGTAATAACTTGATTTTCATATCCTATTTTCATAGGATCCATTTTCATATATTTAGTGAACTGGCTTCCTTTCTTTCAACCTAGAAACTGTTATCCAAATGTGGACATAAATTTATTGCCTGCATAATAATAAATTATATTACACAAGCAATTTGTGTAATATAATTTGGGAATTTGAAAATTTGGGACTTAGCCAACCAAATTGTACCCTCTATTGGCTTAAACCACAAATACATATGATGTTACAACATGATGGATGAGATTTCTTGCCTGTTGGAACGTCGCCCGGTTAAACAAGGCCCCGCTGTTTTCATCAGGGAACCAGGACGAACGGTGAAAAGTCAGCTCCTGGAACAAACTCCAACTCAATATCTAGAAAAAGAAGAAGAAACCCAACACCAGTAGAACCATAACTAGGATTATTAATGGAAAAGAAACGGAACTTGCAGAAGATTTGGAAAAGTACCACGTAGACATAATTGGCATTACTGAGACAAAGAAGAAAAAAACTGGTGGGATCTTACTAAATAATATTATAAGATGCTATTTCCCGGCGATAATGATAAAAAAAGGAAGGGGTAGCGATAACATTCGACACCAAACACTAAAATAAATTTCTTGATTGGACGACAGTTTCCAGTAGAGTTATTTGGGCAAAATTTAAAATGGGGACATCGATAATGAAACTTATTTGTTCCTATGGTCCCACAGAAGGTTCTTCCAAGGAAGAAGTGGAAAAATTTTTTGAGCCATAAGAACAGGCAGCTTACAAAGAAAATGGGAAAAGTGGTCCTTGTTGGAGATCTGAACAGCAGAGTAGGAAATGAATCTCACCAGGTGTATAGGAACATTTTGGGAAAATTTTCTGAAAAGGGCAAAACTAATAACAATGGTAAGTATTTACTAGACTTCTGCTCAGGACATGGACTAGTTATTACTAACATCAGGTTTCAACATAAAGATATGCACAGGTTCACATGGAGAGAAGACACAAGGAATAAGAAGAGCTGCATTGACTACATCATCACCATCACTGGGTTAGTCCCGAGGGGGTGGAAAGAGGGGAAAATAGTTCCACTGCATAAAGGTGGTTCCAAGACTGCTGTTGTAAATTACCGACTGATTAGCATATCTTAGAGAAATTAGTCAAGAAAAGAATACAGGATTGGATAGATGAAAATGGGATATTGTATGGGGGACAACATGGTTTTGTGAAGGGTAGATCATGCCTCAGTAACTTGCTCACGTTTTATAACACAGTGACGGCTGAACTGGATAGGGGTAATGGGTTTACAGTAATACTACTGGACCTTGCCAAGGCTTTTGATAGGATACCACATAGAACCCTAATCAGTAAACTGGAGCAGATGGGGATAGATATAGGGTTGGTGAGATGGATAGGAGTGTGGTTGAAGGAGAGATACCAGAGAGTGGTTTATTCAGGAGTGTAGTCTAAAAGACGGCTTGTGACTAGTGGAGTGCCACAGGGCTCTGTTCTTGGACCACTGCTTTTCAATTTGTTCATCAATGATATAGGAAAGGATTTGAGAGGAAGTGTTCACTTGTTTGCTGATGATGCAAAGTTGGGAAGAGCAATTATGAGTGCACAGGATGTCAAAATTTTACAGGATGATTTGGATAGTTTGGAGGACTGGGCTAGGAAAAATGGATGTCAATTTAATGTGGCAAAGTGTAAGGTTATGCACTTTGGGGTGAAAAGAATAGCAGCAGTATATCGCATTGGTGGAACCGTACTCCAGGAGATTGATGAGGCGAGGGATTTGGGAGTGTTGGTGGATAGGGAATTGAAGTTTAGGGGGCACATTGCAAAAGTGACTAAAACAGCTCACCAAATCACTTGGCTTCTGAAAAATACTTTAACATGCAGAGACAAACAAGTTGTTGTTCCTCTGTATCGAGCCTTGATAAGACCCCATCTGGACTTTTGTGCCCAGTTATGGGCACCAGGGTTTCTTCGTGATGGAGAGGAAGTGGAGAGGATCTAGAGACGAGTGACCAAGATGATAGAAGGTCTGTGGAATGAACTTTATGAGAATAGGTTGACGATTTGTGGGTTGCAGAGATTGGACGATAGGCGAAGGAGGGGTGATATGATTGAGACATTCAAATTACTGAAGGGTTTCTATAAGATTGATCCAGAAGATATTTTTGAAAATATGACTGGTGGTGGGAGGACTAGGGGCCATGAATGGAAGCTGGGCAAGAGCGTGGTTGACAAGGGTGTTAGAGCTAGGTTTTTTACTTGGAGAGTGGTGAATGAGTGGAATAAGCTTCCAGGAGTCTGTTTTGGGTGCTACGACCGTGAATGAGTTCAAGGCAAGGTATGATAGATACTGTGTGAATGTCGAATAGTTGTTCTTGACATGATGTTAGGGCCTCCCTCGATGAGTCTGTCGACTTCTTGGAGTTGCCCGGAACAATAATAATAATAATAATAATAATAATAATAATAATAATAATAACAATAATAATCATTTTGTTGATAGTGATATCTTCATGCTCATTCAGAATACAAGTGTATAGAGGGTTTGAAAATTACTTAGCACTAAGTAAGATAAAAATTGATATCATTGAAAAGAACAGCATGTAAGAAAGTTTTTAAAATGAATTAAAGCTAAGCATCTTTTACAAGTAAATTGTAAACTCGAGTTTTACAAACATTATTGAAGAAACAATTATACACATTGAAAACAAGAACCAAACCTTGGAGTCTCAGTGGCATACTCTGAAGAAGAGATTGATTGATTGATTGATTCAGCTAAGGAGTATATGGTGAAGTTGTTTGCAAGGAGAGAAAAATAAGAACACCATGGTGGATACAAGAAGTTAAAGAAGCAGTAATGGAAAAGAAGAAAGCATACCAAACGTTCCTGACAATTAGTTGGCATATGGCCTAAAAGAATATAGAGAAAAATGTAAGAGATCTAAGTTGTATGTAAAAGTAGCTTTGGTAAGAATATAGAACAAAATATCAGGAAGGCGGCAAAATATTCTGGTGGCTATTGAAGTAGCTTAAAAATGGAGGAAAGAGTATTGTAAAAGGAATCAAAGATGTATAAGGTGACATGAAAACTAAAGATAGGGATCTCCCAGAAGTATGGAATAATTACTTTGAAAGACTATTAAACGACCCAAGCGGTGACAGAACCATACTAGAAAATTTTCAAGAGGAGTACAAAGCAATCTTAAGGTAAAAAACTGACGTCAAAAACTTGGCAGTTTTATAGTGGCTGCACTGCATATTCAGAGGGCCATTTCAGAAGGTCGAATTCCCAGTGAGTGGGTAGAGCTCTCATTGAACCCATCTATAAAAAGGGTAATAATGCTGAATGTGAGAATTAAGAGAAATTTCTCTACTAAGTGTTCAAGGTAAGATTTATTCAAGCATACTTGAAAAGAGGTTGAGAAAGAGATTATGGCAGACAAACCTGAACAAGCTGGATTCAGCCAAATAGAGGTTGTCAGGATCAGATTTTCAAATTACGACAAAAAGTTGAAAAATCGTGAGAGATAATGACACGGATCTGTACTTTAGTTTTGTAGATTTCGAAAAGGCACATGACAAGGTGCCGAGAGAAAAGATTTTTCAAAACACTACAATTATATGAGGTGAATGGAACGTCATACAGAGCAATACATAGTCGATATTTAAGTTGTCAGTCAGCAGTTAGAACTGAAGGAAATACAGGAAGATGGTTTGATGTACAATCAGGGGTAAGAAAAGGATGCACATTATCTCCACTCTTATTCATCATCTATATAGATCACATTATGTAAGAAAGTGGCTTCAGGCCTAATATTAGAATTGGAGATGTCAAACTTGGCTCTTTGCTTTATGCACATGATGTTGTACTCCGTGGCAGCGGATCCAGGTAAGATGTCGAACATCTCTCTAAGAAAGAGCTGTACATTGCCGCCATGTTAAGGATCCTATAGGGCATGGAATAATCGAAGACTCGGACAAGCAAGAAATTTACCAAGAAATCAAGAACGAGCCAGCAGATGGAAAGAAAGACAAGAAGGAGCACTTACATGTGAACAAAAGATTCATTAAAAAGGCAGTGCTGAACGAAAATTGTAAGTATTTATATATTTTATAATTCTGAACAAGAATGTACATCAAGTGCGTTTGTTAACGAGATAATGCATATTGATATGGAATCAGGCTTACGCAAGGTATTGTCGGTGAATGTGTATATATGACCGGCGGGTTATACTAGACTGTGAATTAGCTTTAAAGAAAGGAAATTAGAACTAAGTTTGGATTTGGAAAAAGTGAGAATAATAAAAGGATTGTAACGAAATTGTATAAATATATTAATGTGAATCATTCTGTAAATATTATTTTGATACTTAAATATAAAGAGCCAATAGGCTTCATTTCGGCGATATAAACATTATTTAAATTAAGGGGATATTAAATCCCACATCGTTTTAAAACCGAATAAGAAACTCAAAGATTGGAATCAGAGAGTTTCATGCCGAATATAGTATAAAAAACTATAAAAGTATCGGCGAATACTAGCGAAACCGGTCTGGGTAGTGACCTCCCACCATAATGTAATAACAGCATATTAATTGGTCTAGCTACTCATTGATGAAGCCTCAATAAAGGCTGAAACCGGTCTAGGTAGTGACCCTCCCACCATAATGTAATAACAGCATACATTTCCTAGGAAATGTGTTTTTACATTATGGAAAATACCAAGAATAGCCATCAGAACTTTCCCCACCTTTGCAACGAGTTGCCCGAGATTGTACTACTTACCAGGACTACTTGCATTAGCTCATGCTAGTAGTCGCCGATACTTTATAGTTTTACTATATTCGGCAAGAAACTCTCTGATTCCAATCTTTGAGTTTCTTGTTCGGTTTTAAAACGATGTGGGATTTAATATCCCCTTAATTTAATTAATTCCGTTTTGATTTAATTAAATGGTTTGTGAGCAACACATTGGACTGATTCTGTCAATGCATTATCCTGAAAATTTGAACCCGCATGTGATTTATTATTAAGCCACGACTAAATTAAGGCAAGGATTAATATAAGTGGGGAATACAAACGATATCTGCTTTATCTTTGATTTAAAATCTTATAATCTCGCACTCAGTACATATCTAACTGGCGCAGTCGAAAAACAAATGAATCTTTTAGACTATAGAGCGGGAGACCATAGGATGTAGTAGAAACAGATAGATGGCGGCAGCCCATAGCTAAGGCAGTCGTCCATTCCCGAATAATAAATAAAGAAAACAAAGACAAAGCAAGGTTGAGAAACACAGGGCATTTATAACAGTAGTAAGGGTGATTGCTGTTGATTCATAAGAGACTTTTGACTTTCAGTTGTGACAAACGCTTAAGTAAGAACCAATAACCACGAACACGTGAAATCCCTCGAGTAAAAAAAAAGAAAGAAAAGATCCCCCTCGAAGGAAAATATTAACGAGTGTATAGCACACTTCGTTGAAATCAGCATTGAATAAATCCCTTTTACTTGCGAGGAACTTTTATGAGGGTTTTCCATTTGAAGTTCAACTCGACGATTTCATAAAGAGATGGCAATTTTTTTGCTCCAAAGAGAGAGATTTTTTTCATCAGGCTTAACAGAAAACCGGGCGAAAACCCACCCATTGAACAGACTAATACACTGGCATTAAACCAAATATCTCGATTTTATAGTAAACCACGGCAGCATCGATTGTTCTCATCGTTACACGTGGATTTTACCGTTAAATAGGCCGTAACACTTAACCGCTTAGCGATCTTTTCGAAGTAAAAGATGCGATTATTGGGACAGGCTTGAGAGAATCGCAGGCCAAGAGACCGTAGCAGTAAACACGCACGTGTTGGCAGTACGATATTTTCCACACGCAAGTACAGTTATTTATTTATGTACACGATGATGTATTATGAATTAAAAGTGTATGACATAAATACATTTCTTTTCTTGAAAAAAAAAAAAAAAAAAAAAACCAAGACATAGAGTGTAAGTTTTGCGACACTTGCGTTAGTGACATTCCATACCTCGCTATTTAATTCAAGGACAGTCGCAGATAACAGCGACTTGTCACCCCGAAGAGCTCCCCCGGTTTGTGACATGACTGAGGAAAAATAAAATCGCTGAAATGTGTTCTTAAGGAAAGTAACTAACTTTAGGCTACAAGCACGCAGCCGCCTTAACGACGGCATACATAAATACACGCATTGTGACATAATACAGGAAAACCTCGCTTAACGCGAATTCGATAACGACCTATCGCGATTGAGTGAAATGATTCCCGTTTTCAGCGAGTGATTAATCAGTTAACGCGATTTTTACGTTATGTGAAATTTTTGGTCGCCAACTGCAGCGAGCGGAAAAGCTGGAAGTCATTAAGAGAAATGGAAGTGGCGCAATTAATAATTCAATGATTGGGCGAGACCTGGGATACAGCGAGTCGAGTTCGGACCATATTAAATAAGAGCCAAGAATACAAAGAACAAGGAAAGTTGCTTCTTTAAGCATGCAGAACACCCGAAATAGAAGCCATTTAATGATCGAGATGGAGCGTCTTCTATCACTCTGGATTGAGGATTGTAACCAAAAAAGAATGCCTCTTAGCAGAGGGATTATGCAAGAAAAAGATCTCAATGTTTTCACCTCACTGAAAGAGAACAAATTTCAAGAGGATTGTGAAAGCTTTTAAAGTGCGAGTTTAGGATGGTTTGACCGTTTAAAAATCGAACTGGACTGCATAACCAAGAATAACTGGGGAATCTGCGCGTGCTGAAGAGTTTGCGGACAAGTTTCCTGAAGAATTGCAAAGGGTAATTCAGGAGGGTGATCACGACGCTCGGTAAATATTCATCGTCGATGAAATTGGTCTCTTTTGGAAGCCAAGAAGCCAAACGAGACCAACAAAAACTTTCCTCGCTAAATCTGAAGCATCTCAACCAGGATACAAAGTATTTAAAGCTCCTTTTTATGTTTATTTTTACGCTTTTGTTAGGAGGCAATGCAAACTGAAGCCTATGTTAGTTTATCGTGCGAAAATCCAAGATCTAACATTATTGAAGAAATCAGCACAGTTGGAAAAGAACTCGCATTGAATGAACTGGATAAGGAAGTGTGAGAAACTTCTCGATTCCCATTCAGAACAGTTAAGCGAGTGAGCGCGAACAAGAAGAGAATGTTACGACTAAGAAGCGAACGGCAAAAGAACTTGAGTCAGTTTTCAATTCCATTGAGTATGCTGAGGAAATTTTGTTTGTTTGTTTGATCCTGATATGGAACGAAGCTTCAAAGTCCGCCGAATTCTTGATAAAGTGATCGCCAGCTTTTAAGAATCAGGTGTTTTTATAAAAGAAAAGAAAAAACAATAAACATTAAAGATAAAAACTGTGAACATCACAGGCAGTGACTATACATATTTAACGTTAAAACGTTGTAGTTAACGTATTCAAAGCTGTTCCTTCATTGGCCACATTGTTGGGTGAGTGCGTGCGGATAGTATCTCGTGAGCTCCATTATGTGATCGCAGCAGAATGACAGTCTGGGAGGTTGTAGCTTAAATTATTATTTAAATGTACAGGTTTGAGGATGATTTCTCTAGAATCAACAATTTTTCTCTCCAATTCGTCATGGCCACGGAAAATGTTGTTAGATCTATCCCAAAGGATTGTATGACTATGGTTTTGATCATGAGAATCGGCAGAAAAAAGGATATGGCTGGATAAAGCACTGGCACGTGTTCTCTTGTAAGCGATGCCCCTCCTGTACTCTTCCATACGCAATTCAATAGACTTGTACGTCTGACCAAAGTAAGGAATGTCGCAGTCACACCATATCTTATACACACTGGGATTTCCCTCGATGAGTCTTTGACTCCCTGAAGGTCTCTCTTAATAATAATAACAACAACAACAACAATAATAATAATAATAATAATAATAATAATAATAATAATAATAATAATAATAATAATAATAATAATAATAATAATATTTTAGGTTGTGATGGCTAGGCTTAGGAGACGGCTCACTAGAGAGCGGATCTTAGGAAGCGGAGTAAATAAAGTTCTAATGTTATATTTTTTGAGAACCTTGGCTAATTTTTGAGAGACTGAGCTTATGTATGGCATAGATATATTGCCTTTAACATTATTCATTTCTTCAGTATGGCGACTAGGAAGATTAAAAAGGTATTTGTTAGTAATTTTTTGAGAATACCCATTCAGTTTGAAAGTAGATCAAGAAAACTGATTTCTTTACGAAGTTCATCTGGGTCGTCAAGAAGAGAGCGAGCTCTTTGTCCCAAAGTAGAAATAATTCCAAGTTTCTGAGGAGGGAAATGATGGGACTGACTATGGAGATATCCATTGGTGTGCACGCAAATACAAGCAAAATCATGGTCTAGCAATGGTTAATCCTTTATCTCCTGTACTTGCCAACATTTATCTGGAAGGTTATGTGGACGACATTTTCCTCATTTGGAGCCATGGACGTGACTCTCTCTCCCGGATTTCCTTGAACATCTCAATATTCAACACCCGAATATCCAATTCACGGCTGAGTTTGAAACTAATGGTTCCCTGCCTTTCCTGGACGTAAAATTGACCCGTTCTTCTGAAAACCATAAAATTCAGGAATGCGTGCTTGAGTTCCAACTGTTTTTAAATGTACTTGTGTGTTTTATACTTGATCTGTTAATGTATTTTATCATGTCTCTGTTATTTTTTATGTAATTATTTGCCTGTGATACCTGAAGAAGTTGAATTTCAACGAAACTAGTCGTATCTTAACATTAAACTTTTCTTCCTCGGTATAGAATCATTTAAATTCATTTTATATACATACATTTTCTACAGAGTAAATTATGATCAATAATATCAATTTTCCTGATGACGAGGAAGTACATTTGCTCATCAAAGATTATCAGAAACATCTCAGGTCCATTGGATTATTCATTAACAGATTAATATTCCTCAAAAGATGTAAGTTCCATTCCATTATTCTCCGTTTTCTTAATTTTAAGGAATCCATTACAACTGCCAGAGCTCAAAGAATTTTCCGCAGAGCTAAATTAGAGCTTTGTCCGAACGGATTTTTGATACCAAACGTAGTCTGGCTGCTTATTTTTCTAAGAAGACCGCTCTTGAAGTCCATTTATCTACTTTTCTAGACTCTACATCTTGGAACAATTTAAAAGATGAACAATTTAAAAGCGCTCTAAAAGCTTCAAATGTCCAGAATACTAATAAAATGAATCTCGTCAGAAAATTTAATTCTCTAAAACGTATGCAGGATCGTCGCACTAAAAACTTAATTCTGCCTATTTAAAAAAAGTTGTAATAAATAATTCTTCCCATCCACTCTCTACGGCAGAAGAAAGTGTACTTGCTAAAGGTCTCAATTTTGTCATAGCTCCTACTTCAATACCTAAAGAACTATTCTTAACGAAGATGGAAAAAGCAGCATCCTTATTACCAATCCAAGAGGCAAACCTTCTTCGCATGGAAGCATAAATCATGCAAGACCGCCTTCTGATAACATTTCTCATTCTGAGAGCTCAGCTATTAAAAGTTTGAGACACAACAATGACATCATTATTCTCCCTGCAGACAAAGGGAATGCTACTGTCATCTTAAATAGATCAGATTACCATAAACAAATTTTGGAACTACTAAACACTGACACTTACTCTGAACTAAATAGTGATCCTACAAAAGAACTACACAATAGGACCAGCAATTTACTGAAAACCACCTCAGAGTTAAGAAACATCCGTCTTTCCCTTAAGTCGATTCATCCTCTAATCCCTAGGTTATATGGACTCCCTTAGATCCATAAATTAAACTCTCCCCTAAGACCTATCGTTGAGGGCATAAACTCCCCTACTTACAACCTTTCAAAATACCTCGCATCCTTTTGAAAAAACCTTTGTGGTACTTCCTTTTCTCATGTAAAAAATCAGCTTATTTTCTCTCCAAAATAAAAGACTTCAAACTCAACACATCAGATTTAATGGCAAGTTTCGATATTGTTTCCCTCTTCAAAAATGTACCTACTCAAGAAGTTCTAAACCTTCTCCAGAAGAAACTATCCAAGAAATTTTTTTTCCTTACTTTCTCACTGTGTGAACTCAGGATACTTCAAATACGATAACAAAATTTATAAACAAAACTCAGGTTTAGCTATGGGCAGTCCGCTCTCTCCGATTCTTGCTGACATATTTCTTAAGGATTTTGAAGAAAAAGCAATTAATTCCTCGACTCTTAAACCTAAAGTATGGTATTGTTATATTGACGATGTATTTCTCATCTGGGAACATGGTGTCAACAACCTCAACTTTTTTCTGGACCACCTCAACAAGCTTCATCAGAAAATCAACTTCACCTGTGAACTGGAATCCGACGACTGTCTTCCCTTTCTGGACTTAAAACTAACGAGATGCGCTGAAAATATCAGAATGTCCATTTTTAGAAAACCCATTCACACAGACAGATACCTTCATGCTTTTTCCCATCACTACCCTCCACAAAAGTTTGGTATTATTTCAACTCTGGCACATCGAGCCAGATCTTTATTAACAGATGAAACAGAAATTGAATATGAACTCAATTTTATTAAAAAGTCTTTTATTAACAATGGATTCTCTCTTAAAAAGATTAATAAATTTCTCTCTGTCCACCGCTCAACTGCTTTTCAAGATTCTTCTCCACCAAGAGCTTTTATTTCGTTACCACACATCAGCTCTCTCTCTCTCTCTCTCTCTCTCTCTCTCTCTCTCTCTCCCTCCCCAAAACTAGCCAAAATGCTTCAGAAATTCAACATTAGAACTTGCTTCACTACGTTTCCTAAACTTTACTCCATACTAAGTAGACCTAAAACGAAACATCTTCCTACTCAGTATCCAGGAATCTACAAGATTTTGTGCGATTGTGGCAAACCGTACTATGGCCAGACAGCTAAATCCACCCTTTTACGCATGGAAGAACACCAAAGAGACATTTCCTACAACAGAACCAGGGCCAGCGCTCTCTCTAGCCACGTTCTCTTCTCTATCAACTCGGATGAAGGCCGCCAACACCTCGTAGACTGGCCACAAACTTCCAATATCCATATATGCCGTGATGAACTTGAAAGAAGAATAGTTGAATCTAGAGAAATATCGTTTATTCATCTCATATTAATAACAGCCTTAGCTACAATATTTCTGATGAACACATTGCCACTGTCCAACACTGGCGTACTCGTGTCAGCTCACGCACGTAGTCAACTTCAGTTGGAACTCAAGCACGCATTCCTGTTTTTAAATGTACTCGTGTGTTTTATACTAGATCTGTTAATGTATTTTATCATGTCTCTGTTATTTTTTATGAAATTCTTCGCCTGTGATACCTAGTCGTATCTTAACATTAAACTTTTCTTTCTCGATATAGAGTCATTTAAATTCATTTATATATATATATATGTATATATATATGAAAGAATGATCATTAACTCGGTTAACATACATATTTTTTATGAAGAATTGAATGACTAGAACCGAGATTTAAGTAACAAGGTTCTATTATAAAAACACTACTAGTTTCGGCTTGTAACAGCCTTCATCAGGTGACATTATAAAAGAAAGAAAAAGAAAAAACACTAAACACTGAAGGTTAAAAGACAATGAACAACATAGAGAGTCTCTATACATAATTAGCATGAAAACGTTGCAACAAACCAAAGCTGTTCTTTCGTTTGTTGCATTGTTGGGAGACTTGACTTCGTGCTTGCAGAATCACGTGAACGCCAGTTCATGATTACAGCTGAATGACTATCTGGGAGGTTATAGCTGAAGTCATTATTTAGATGAACAGGACTGAAGATGAATTCTCTAGGTTCTACGATTTTTTTCTCTAGTTCATCACTGCAACGGAAGATGTTAGTAGATTTTTCCCATATATATATATATATATATATATAATCTGTCTAACCATGTCCCGAATTCTGCTGACGATAATGAGGAAAACTCTATCATTCATGACAAATCGGAAAATATCTTTCGATGCTATGATGAACTGGAAAGAAGAATTGTGGAATCTAAAGAAATCGTTCTCAATCCAGTACATCTCAACACTAATCTCAGCTAGAATCTCGCAGAATGTCATCGCGCTGCAATCAATCAAACATTGCCCATCACGATACCTTGAATGCATGCGTACGCCCAGCAATGAAGAGAGACACCGATCAGCTTCAAATGCTAATATGCTAACGGCTTAATGGAGAGATTTTTTTGTCTTTCGCAATGTTCGTTGGTATTTCTCTCATGTTATGAGCCCGAGGAAGTCTTCTAAGAAAGAGAAACTAGTGGTGCAGTTTACGTATTAAAATGGTGTTTCTGTTTTTATCTATCGACCTATAGTCATTTAATCTATTTTTTTTAAATATTTCTCTGAAGTAAATCAGTTGTATATATATACCTGAGAGTTCGAAAGAATCTTGTATTATTATCGTCAAGGTCAATAAATGTAAAAAAGGAACCGGTGGGAAAAACTTTATTTCAGATTTTCAAGATGATGATGATCTCAAAATGACCAGGAGAGGAGCTCACGGATTGCTGACCACACACACACACACACACACACACACACATTTTTTTCATGTTTACATTTTCTAAAAGAATTAATTACTGGGTATCAGTGGTGTCCCCTCACCCCCTTCGAACACACACAAAAAAGCGGGGAAAACTGATATCTAGTATTTAATTATCTTGCTTTTTAACTGAAAACACTAATCGTCTCCATAAAATAAGCGAATTCAATTGAGAATTGCTTAGGGAGTTAAAATTTATGAATGCTAAAGAAAAATACGGCAGTTCTAAAGTATAACTGGAAATTATAACAGAGGAATTAAGTTGAAAATTATAATACTAGACCTAATATTCACTTGAAATAATAATAAATCATTATTTATTTGTGTTGGAAAAAATATATAACACAATAATTGAGTTAAAAAATATCACTACTGCGAAATTAATTCCAGGGACGGAATAAAAAACCCATAATGCCACACGCGAACAAAAAAGTCATCTCACTTGTCAGAATTCCATACTCTTATCATCACCCAGAATTCCACACTTCAACCTTTGCCCACAATTCCACATTCGAACCAAAGACATCGTGACATCGGTGATGGATGGGTACCCAGGGAAATTCCAAGGATTCCATACTCTAACCATCATCAGCTTAATGACGTTGCTTATCCTTATCTTATCTGTAACCATCACCCAAAATGCCATATGTGAACCATTACCCAGAATTCCACGTTTGAATCAAAGACACTAATCAAAGTCAATAATGGATGGTCCCCCCCCACAAAAATTCCAAACATTCCCATTCCATACTCTAAACATCATCCAGAATTCTATACTAAAGCCATTACCCATAAGCCACCACTGAAAACAAACAAAAACAAAACACACACACACACACACACACACACACACACACACACACACACACACACACACACACACACACACACACACACACACACACACACGACAATAACATCCCCTTTTCACTTCAACTCAATGACACAGGGTTCTTATAGGTTTCTGTCACATTGGACAGAAAGCCATAAGGAACAAGAATCGACTGCATTTTCAGTTTATTTACTGACATCCGTTCTTTCAGGACACAGATCATCATGTGTGTGTGTTGCGCTGTAGTGTACTGTTTTGTGTATCCCGTCATGTAAAAAAAAATGAGTGAACCCAAAATTTGAAATTTTTCTTTCTTCAGGAAAATAGCAAGAGACAAATCTTGTGAAATATTTCTAGGTAATTTGATGTTTGAATTTGTCATTGTGAGAATACTTGTAAATAATATTTTAGTTAAATAAATGTGTATTTATAAACTTAAATGAACAAATTTAAGTGTCATTGACGTGTTCTCCATATTTAAGAATATTTATTCTGCTTAGCATTTGTAAGAAAGTTAACATTTAATTAGAAAAGCAATGAAGTTTTTAAGATCTTAAACACGAAGTAAAACTGAAATTCCAGGAATTATTTTAGAAAATGTGAACATGAAAGAAAAAAAATGTGTGTGTGTGTGTGTGTGTGTGCGTGTGTGTGTGTGTGTGTTTGAGAGGTGATGGGGATATCACTGGCACCCAATAATTAATTATTTTAGAAAATGTAAACATGAAAGATAAAAAATGTGCGTGTGTACGTTTGATAGGGTGGGGGGGGGACATCGTTGCTGAGTGAGTTGTGAAGGCTCTTATGAGATGTGTGGTTTATTATTAAAGCATGGTAAGCATTACTGCCTAAGCCTGCATAGCAAAACAAAACGGCACGAATTTGATAAGCTAACACTGTAGAATAACGAAAATCGCTCCCAAACACGTAAAAAAATCACTTCAACAATTGCCATTATGTACGAAAAAAAAAAAGGACTTTGAATTGATCAAAATAGGATCGTATTAGGAAGACAGAAAAGTTTTAAGAAGTGCATAACATTTGGAAAGATCGAAAATATCCCATAATGCCCGAAAACTAGATTGGTTAGCGATCTTGTATTTTTGTTGTTGTTGTACGAATCAAAATCTTGGACGATCACAGAAACAGAAGAACAATCCCGAGAATAAGGCGATGGAAGATGGTTTCTCTGTATATCACTTGGTTGCGTTGTCATGTATTATACAAGCGTTCAGAACCTTGTGACAAGTGCGCACACAAACAAAAGAAGGACGCAAAGAGAGAATATTGAACGGGTGTGATTCTTTTCTCTGTTCATGATGAGCAGCACACACTTTCAACGATTATAGTCGAAATTTATGTCTGTAATGTGCTGATCTTTTTCAGATTTCTGGGATTAATTTGGGAATTCCGCAGAAGTAAAAAAAAAATAAGGGGGACTGAAGAATCACTGTTAATTAGTGAAATTATAGGATTTAATTACCTCATTAGGCTGCCCTCTCATATCATAAACAAATTCACGTTTTTATCTCATGCACATTTATACTCCCATATGATTAATGCCCCAAAAGAGTTTGCCTAATTTTCAACTGCGGCCAGCTTAATTTTCGTAACCTTGATGGCCTGGTTTGCGGATGACAGTCGATGCATTTTGTCTAAATGTCTAATTCTCTGATAGCTCGGCAAGTTTTTCGGCATCGAGTTTGAAAGACGTGGATTCTAATTTCGTTCAAAACGCGAAGGACTTTTAGAATCGGATTTCATCTGAAGGTCGGTTACTCTGTTGTATGAGGGGTGAAGGCATTTTTCTTCCATAAAAGAAATCCAGCCAGAAGCACATGGAGGAAATCTGAGACACAGTTGCTTAGGCCGGATTTCTAACCAATCCCCAACCATAATTTTCTGAAAGGACATATTTCTTGAACACTTCAGTTTCCTGCAGACACACACGTAAGAACTGCCGACGAAGTTAGGTTAAGGAGAGAGAGAGAGAGAGAGAGAGAGAGAGAGAGAGAGAGAGAGAGAGAGAGAGAGGGGGGATTTCTTCATATACATTGGAAATTAGTGAAATAATATTTGGTTTACTGACCATATTATTTCACTAATTCATATGATCAAGAAAATAAACCTTCATTATGAATACATTGGAAATGTTCCTAGGAAATATTGCTGTTTCCTAGGGGGTGGCTGCTTCACAGATAAATCAAGGAATGGTATCTGCTGCGGAATCCCCCCCTGAAAAAAAAAAGCAACGCTACTCTACTAAAAATAACCACCCATGCATTTGAATAGCTGGCAACTGCACCGATGTTAATTTACTTATTTGATTGGAGCAGCGATAAGGAGTTCGCAGTTTCATGAACGAGATAATTGTATCCGTTAGTTACGGGAAAGGTCCATGAGTGTTACCTGATTTCTTAGATGTGTCCGCTGAGTCCCCTTGATGACAGGTGTCCTCGGCATCGGAGCAGAAGATGTTTCCCTCAGAGGAGCGGAATTCTTCTTTGTGACAGCGCCTGCAGCTACGAATCTCTTGATTTATCCACTTGTCGTAATACGGAGTCTTCTTCAATTTCACTTCACTTAACCAGCTGGGACTCGCAGGCTTTTCTGGTAAGGGAAAGGAGTACGATCAGACAGGCGGAAGGAAGCAGAGAAAAAATTTCACACAATGAATTCCCAGCAGCAGATTTAAGAATAGATGACGATATAAACTAGTAGTGTGTAGCATAACTAATCCAAATCAAGTGATTTCCAGTTAACTGGAGTTGTAGTGTTGCGAGTAAGGCCACGAGAACGGTTAGCTATGTCTGCACGTTGCCCGCGTTCTTCTGGCAGGTGTGCTACCTGTCATTTTGAGAAAGCAAATGAGAGTGTTCCTTAAAAGTGTGTCCCATCAGATGAGTTCATTTCACAGGTAATCTGGAGCACCTGCAATAATTATCGGTTGCTGTGGCTTCGTGCCCACACCCTATGGAACAAGTTAAGGAATGGAAAGACATTTCTGTATTATTATTATTATTATTATTATTATTATTATTATTATTATTATTATTATTATTATTATTAGTAGTAGTAGTAGTAGTAGTAGTAGTAGTGATATTGAGAGTTAACTTTCCATTTAATATTCTAAGCCATCAATATACTACTTGGAAAGAAGTCAACGGACACCAGAGTGTGAGGAACAAACAGCTATGGTACACACTTTAATAAGATGCAGGATCTCCTTTCACTGAGATGAGTGGAGCAATCCAACGGATCATACTTTCTACAAGCGTACGATAGCAATCAATGGGAATTTTGAACCATTCTCCCTGTAGGCATGTAATAAGGTGCTAGACTCTTGTGAGATTTCTTGACCTCACCTGACGCTCCAGTTCATCCCACACCTGTGGGGTGAACTGGAGCTTCAGGGTTATGTGGAGGCCAGTCAAGTGTGATGACGTTTCTGTCCCCAAACCACGTAGCTACAGCAGCAACCTTATGATATGGTGCATTGTCTAGCTGAAGGAGACAATTATCATTTCCGTAGAAACGCCACAAAGTAGGAAGCACTGCTTGTCCAGAATGTTCCGATACCTCTCGGATCAATGTTCGTGGTAACACACCTCTGAGGACTAACCAGGAAAAACAGGACCGTACGATCACACCGCCACTTCTGAATTTCATACCTGTGGTTACGCACTCTGCTAACAGACGTTCACCAGGCATCTCCCACACCACCCATCTGCTCGGTAGAGGATGTAGTGTGATTCTTCGCTCCATAACACAGTTTTCCTATCTCCCAAGTCCCACTGAACACGCTGTTTGCTCCGCTGAAGATGACGCTGCCTGTTGGTTCGGGCAATGTGAGCTTGCATATTGGGATCCTACCATGAAAACACATCTCGTGAGCCTTGAGTTTGAATGTTTTTGTGTAGATTTGTGTGCCGTTTTATGCCTGGAGCTCTGCATTCGACGCATCGGTCGACAAATCGCTTTTTTTACATATTACCCTTCGTAGGACCGTATGATCACGTTCGGTGAGTGGGGTGAGTAGCACTTGCTACCACTGCGGTAGCACTTGCAGTGGACTTTGTGCTATTTTATCTCAGTCTGGTATTAATGATTACTGATCTCGGATGGCCCGGTTTATCTACAATTTGCCGACTGATAGGCCTGCAACATGACATCTATCACAACAACTCTTTCTGTTCTCCCTTCTCGCAGCCATTTCATCTGGACACAGGTACACTGATGTGGGAGCATCACATTCCGCCAATGTAAGTCGGCTACAAACACGTGACTCGTTGTATGGCACGGCACAATGCATTTAGCCCATGGGATGTCCGTTGACTTCTTTTCAAGAAATTCTTGCGATTGTACCTGAAACTGACTTGAAACAATGCTGTTCAAAAGGAGGCAAAACAACACCAGGAAGAACAGATAAAATGAGCTAGCCAGAATAAAGTGGGAGGATTCCGAAAAACAAACAGGTTTTTTAAATAAACAACGAACCCCTTCTTGCAGAAAAAGGCATTCCTTTTGGTTGCGTGTAGGAATACCCTCAATCAGCATTCACTGCTTCTCCAGCTGAAGAGGATTGTATGTTGATTCTGAGTATTCACACACACACACACACACACACACACACACACACACACACACACACACACACACACACACACACACACACACACACACACACACACACACACACATGATGTTGATTGTGTGTGTGTGTGTGTGTGCTAAACAAACCTCCACAATAGTATGATGGTTCAATGCCAATTAAATTGACAAATAAATGTACTTAATACAAATGGTGATAACAATACATCCCACATTGAAATATTAACATAAATATAGCCACCGCAGCCGAGTGGATCGCATTTCCACTTTCCAGCCAGCAGACTGCGAAATTAAATTCAATCGTGGACAGAAATATCTGTAGGTGGGAGATGAATTTTTATCGACCGGTGTGTGACAACCACGTAACATGCTAGAGGCCGAGGTAGCGTGAGAAAGTGCTGTTTGGTATCATTACGGTCTCCAGATTATAGAATTATATAAATGTATAAGAAATATTTAAATAGAAATATATGAATCATAAAAGTCTCCAATTTCTTTGGAAAAGTTTTAATGTTAGTATTAGTATCTGCGCATCTCTCCCCATCTCTCTCTCTGTCACGCACACACACTCACATTTCCCCCCTCCTCGTACGTTCTCTTTATTTTCTTATCTTCTCGTATTTCTTTGCACATGAAAAGTGTTGGCCACAATCCCATAAAATACATTTCTCCAATTTTTTTCTGTCGATTTGGAAATCATCCGGTGTACACTTTTAAACCAACCCTGTGGAAATTGCGACTCCTTCCTCTAGAATGAGGTAGGGGTCGCGGTTCGCTTCCGTGCTTGTATACGACTTTTAAATAATCGCATATGGCTGCACTTCATGCGGTGCTCCTTTCTTTTGTGTAATTCACCATTCCCGAAGAATTACTTCACTTAGAGAAACATTCTTCTTCTATAGTTGAGAGCACTTGGGAGACGATGATGATGATGATGGCATAATCGCCTCACTTCTAATTTGAGTAAAAGTGTGTCGACTGCCGAAATACAAGTGCAACCATCGTGTACTCACTTCGAAGGCCTTGTAAAACACAGAGAAATCTTTTTTCGTAGGTATAACGAGAACCTTCCAATGACGTAAAAAAAGGCGCATGTATACTTGTGTTTATTTCGATGTGCTGCGGGGAGTGGAAAGGAGGAGGAGGATGGAGACGTAGACATGACAAATATCGGAGGAAACCTACTGCGTCTTTGCATGGCGAGTATCTGACCGTGTATCCTAGTTTCAGTGATTGCACTGATTTGGCCCAAATCTGTTTCTTACACGACTTAAGGTTTTCGACATGATCGGACACAAATGGAGCGAGGTAAAGTTTGTTGTTTTGAAACTACGGCCGAATCAATTAAGGCTTTGGGGTCAATGTTTTATGTCGGATAACTGTGTGTGTGTGTGTGTGTGTGTGTGTGTGTGTGTGTGTGTGTGTGTGTGTGTGTGTGTGTGTGTGTGTGTGTGTGTGTGTGTGTGTGTGTGTGCTTGCTAGCAGGTTTGCTTGTGTAAATGAGAGAGAGAGAGAGAGAGAGAGAGAGAGAGAGAGAGAGAGAGAAAGAGAATGTCCTAAACAATTCCACAGGCTAAATCGTTCAAACAATAATCACCATTAGTTACTAAACACGTAACCGCAGTAATAACATTTTTGTAATAAGTAAATATTTCGTCCAACGCATCTTAGGACATCGCAGTGCGGTTAATTCAAACAATACTAGGAATCAGACACACTTAGGGCTCATTCTTACAATGGAATCCCAATATGCGTGCAGTAGAGTGTTATAGAATTAAATGAGGTGTGTGACAACTGTGCATATTATCCTCCACTGTTATCCTTATTTATATCGATCACAGCATAAAGAAAAGTGGTATTAAATCTGATTTAAAAATTACCGATGTTAATCTTAGCTCTTTACTTTATGCAGATTATATTTTGCTTCTGAACAAATTCAGCACAAGTCAGCAAGTTTCCTGATTAAAATAAATAACTATTGTAAGAAATTTGGCTTGAAAATCAACAATACAACGACAAAAACAATGAAAATAGGCAGAAATATTGAAAACATCAAATGTACTCTGAATGATGAACCTGTGGAACAAGTAAAACATTTAGCTACTTAGGCACAATTTTTAGTAAAAATGGTAAATTAAATATGGGAATATACAACAGCTGAAAAAGTAAAAACCGAAAAATTGCTTACACTCCTAAAGTCAGGGTTTGCTGAATGGCACACATTCAGCCCACTTAGTTCTTCGAGTTTTCCAGCAAACTGTGTGACTGTAGGACTCGAAGCAATTTTTCAGCTTTTATTGGCCACCATCCATACTGGTTTGTTTCAATTTATTTGTATTCTTATATGAGACTTTTTTGTGTGTGAACATGTTGCTCTCTAGCTTAATGTAATTTTGTAATCTAATAGATAATAATAATAACAGGACTATAGCTTTGTAATAAGGCTTTTTCAGCCAGAGGTCAGGGCAATAGGTTTAGTGATTGACCAGTAATATTAGTATACCATGTAGATTGTAGTGCAGCTTGTTTCTTTTTATACATGTGTATATTCCAGATGATGACCTTCATGTGAAGGTCAAAACGTCGAGTGATTATTTTGGTTTATATTAAACTGAAGTTTGACTCTCACACGGTAGTTGTTTCCATAATTTCTAAGATGTAATCAGATGACACTTAAGCCATCAGTTGGAAATAGCGCATTTCTGCTCAATGTAAAATTATTTTTCACATTTCAATAATACTTTTAAAAAATAAAAGACAATTCATTTTCTTCGTCATGAATTATTACTCTGAATAGCAGCAACAAATCTTGCAGAGAGAAGCTTCAACATTTAGGAGAAGTGGAAAGAGTCCTACTGTAACACTTCAACAGGGATCTTCCATGAATTAGTGGACCCAACTCAGATACCTTCGGGTTTTGACCTACCTGGGAAAACTTGGTCTGCCCTTAACCGAATCCGCACCAACCACGGCAGATGTGCAGACCACCTTTACAAATGGGGCATGATTGCCTCACCCAGGTGCAACTGTGGATCACCCCGCCAGACAATTAATCATATTGCAGCAGAATGTGTCCAACGTGCATACAGTGGAAACCTGTATGACTTCCTCCATGCTACACCAAGTGCAGTGTGGACTGGATAATCAACCTAGACATTCAGTTGTAGCCGATTCTTGAGTGTCTCTTTCAAGACTAGTTTGCCTTATTATTGTACATATGCCTATTACTATGTCATTATATGTTAAGGATTAATGTGATGTAACTTTTCATGTGTGAGCCATACGCTAAATAAATAAATAAATTACTCTGAAGGAATGCTTCTCCGCTCTACTCGTACAGCTGTAGAAGTTTTAATGAAATCTGAGAACCGGCAGTGTTGATGCTCAGTATCTCAGTGCCCTTCTTGATCATTTTTACCAAGGTTAAAATCAACTGGTTAAAACTAATTGTAGAATCTTAATCATCAGTAAAGGAGGCAGATTTTAATTCTTGTTCACGATACAGATTCCTTTATCGCCTTGCAATTTTTTTCAGCGCCAATTCTTTCACTATGCAGGATTAGTTCAAATGCTTTGGCTATTTTTTTTGTCTCGATCTAAAAACATTGAGAACTTGAGAAAACCGACAGGACGTGAACTGAAACTCTTCTTCCTGAATTTCTGCAAAAGGCAAAAATCTAAACGCACGTTTGCAGTTAATCCGTTATTCCTCTCTCTTCAGATTGAACTCCCACAAGGCCGCAGAATATGAACTAGGTATAAAAAAACAGAGGACATTGGTGTCGCGTGTGTGTAAAACGATTGAGAAAGAGCTCGAAACTATCATACACTTTCTTACTCAGGTCAATAAATGTAGTTTTTTTTTTCTTATGTGCCTCCTCCCTGAGAAAGATTGTAAACCCTTGAGGCATATATTACTGTGACTGAACGCACGGCTAATCCAGAAACACTGCTCTAATGATCGAATATTTTCAAGACGTTTCAGGTCTTTTAAAGAAAAACGTTTACACTAGCAATCTTCTACGACTATAAAGACTTTCACTAGCATCGATGCCCTTAGTTAGATTCGAATGGAATATCTATTAGTATAATACTATAAACAAAAAAAACCGACTTCGTGCATTCTCTGATA
Source organism: Typopeltis vanoorti (assembly GCF_054136105.1). Lineage (NCBI taxonomy): Eukaryota > Metazoa > Arthropoda > Arachnida > Uropygi > Thelyphonidae > Typopeltis > Typopeltis vanoorti. Next base: position 172,761,961 of record NC_143552.1, on the reverse strand, counting down.
TCACTTGCAGTTCATGAAGAGCTGATGAGAACACATACCCACCGTTCCGTTAAGATTCAAAGACACAAAATGGAGGCATAAATAGAGCTCACTGTTCCAGTTTACGACGGTGGCCCTCGGGCACTGATATTAATCCACGGTGGAAACCGAGCTTACCATCTAAGTGAACATTCTTACATATGTAACTCTGTGATTTGAAGTGGGGTTTTCTATACGAGGTGTTTATGCTATGCCAGTGAGGCTCAGGTATGAGTCCGTACTTCCCGTTCATATTTTATTTGTTTATGTGTAAAATACATTTGGTATGCTGCATCACATTTTGCTATTTTAAGATTCCAAATCTTCCAAGATTAAACCCAAGTAGTCTTACTCTGAGGGATGATTTTGGTCGGAGCTTCTCTGCTTGGATTCAGGTAATTGTCACAACGAAATCTGTCTTCATTATTGGCGATGCCACCGTCGAATCCTGAAGGCGACGGAGGGTCAGACTCTTCGCTGTGGGAACTGCAAGTATCGTCATCTGTGGAGTTCCGGTGCTTCGACGAGGATTGCAAATCCTGGTAGGACGCAGCTGTCCTGCGTAGTTTTATGTCCTTCCATCGAGGAGGCTCCGCTCTTGTGGTGCCTCCGCAGAGATTTTCTGTTAATAAAAAATTACTTTGAGGGTTGATGTTGATGTTCTGCATAATGAAACGAATCGAAAGTTTTATTTGAACAGCTTATAATGCCCAGTAGTGGACATAATGAGACTGCACTGGAGAGCTTATTTCTAATGTTTCGAACACACACACACACACACACACACACACACACACACACACACACACACACACACACACACACACTGTATACCCTCTCTCTCTCTCTCTCTCTCTCTCTGATTCTATATAGAAAAGAAGGGCAGCATGCTACTATACAGTATATTCCTACATACAGAAAAAAGTTGCAGACACAATGTTTACGAACAAAATAGTTAAATAGGGTTTAATTTTTTTTTCCATTTTACACATGAGCTTGGCTCGTTGAATACAAATATGTTAGAAAGCATTCCTTTAAATCAAAATAAAATCAAAAATTATGTTCAAAATAATTTATACAATTATTTTGAACATAAATTCCTCATTTCTGTAGAAAAATAAATACTCTTTGATTTGAGTTTTGTATTTCTTTCAGTTGGTTTCACTTTCACTTCTTTCTGTTAAAGGTAGTGTTGAATATTTTTGGCGCTAAATCAGTATAATGTTTGTGTTTTGCTTCTTTATTTGCTTTTGGAACTATACATTTTATGCTCTTTTTCTATTAAAGAAAACATTTCTTGTGATATTTTGGAATTCATTATCGTTTTTTATGAATAGCAGTAACCTATAAATGTATAAACACCTGAGGGATAGCGTTCAGTATAGTGTATATATTGCCCACTGCAGTATGCTTATATTTGTTTCTAGTTAAGATTTGAGTTACTTTATTCTGGGTCGAGACTAAAGGTTTCAACGTAGTGCGATAGATTCCTCCCCAACTTGAAATACCATATTGTATTTTAATACAATACGGTATTTTAATCCCGCCTGATTGAGAGTGTACTTTGAATCCAGGCAGAATATAATATTTTTAGCATATTTAAATTTGTGAATTTATTTAAATATTAAAGTGTGTTTAATATAGTCCTCACTTTAATTACGACATCAGTGATGTGCCGTTTCCAACTTAAGTTGCTATCAATTTTTAATCCCAAATAAGTGATTACAACAGTACATTAAATAAATAACATAGCTGTTGTTTATTTTTGCAATTTAATAATGCAAATCAGAAATGCAAAAAGAAACTACTACAGAGACAAACTAACCTCTGCACAAAACAACATGAAACAAACCTGGCTTCTGATGAATGAGACGCTAGATTTTGTTCCCAACACCACCGCCTCCGAAACCATAAAACACAGCTTCATGAAAGACGCAAAACCTATTCAACAACTAGCAAATGACTTTAACCAATACTTTGCAGACTCCATCCAAGAACTGCACAGAAATATTCCACCAATCACTTGGACCACAATCAAAACAGACATTATGGTTCCCAACCATAAAAGAAGCAGAAAGTCTCTCTGTAATGCATCAAATCAAACCAAACAAAGGCGCAGGAATTGATGGTATCAGACCTAAGGATATCAAGCAACACGCAAATAGTCTAAGCCCTATTTAATTATCAATCAAATTATGGAGCGGATCGTACTAAGGAAACTCGCAACATATACAGAGGCCTTTCATATTATCCCCAAAACACAATGTGGTTTTCAGAAAAATAAGGGAACAACATCTCTCTTGTTGTTCTTTACGGACGTAATTAATACCGTCTTAGATAAAAACAAAATTGCCAAGGTAGTCTTTATTGATCTAACTAAAGCATTCGATACACTCACACATCAAACCATGTTAGAAAAGCTGAGGAATAGACATGTTGGAATAGACGGGCCTCTTCACAGGTGGTTTACAAACTACCTCCAAAATAGGAAGCATATCACACGTATCGGATCAAACCGAAGCAGAGAGCTACCAGTAACCTGTGGAGTACCACAGGGAGCTGTACTCTCACCAACTCTATTCAACATTTACACGCACCATATTAATCAGCTACCACTCAAAGGTAAGATATTCCAGTACGCAGACGATACAGCAATAATATCTGTTCATAATAACGAAAGCGTAGGCCAAACAAATATGCAACATGACATAAATCTGATCATAGACTGACTCACGAAAAACTCCATACACTTAATCTCAGAAAAGACAAAATTAATGATATTCAGAAATCCACTGATTCGACCAGTTGATAACAAATATATAACCATCCAACATCCACTTTCCAACACAAAAAACACACAGAATACAAAACCACTACAATCACTCAGGTTGAAACAATACGATACCTTGGAATTTACTTCGATGCAGATATGAACTGGAATAGCCACATAAACCATCTACACAACAAACTGCGAACAATAAGTGGCAAACTCTACAGGTTAAAAGACATAGTTCCCATACGCCTAAAAACACTAATATACAAAGCACTACGCCAAAATATACTAAGATACGCTATAACAACGTATGCTTTCTGTGCACCCTACAAACTAAATAGATTAAAAAGAAAAAGTTTGAAACAGCTGTCAGGCCAGTGAAACTTTATCAAAATGGACCAATAAGAGGAGAAATATATAGACGCTGTCATAGGGCATATGTCCTATAAGGTCGGGCTAGGGCAACTTGTAAATACCGGCGAGTGTATTTCCGTAGACTCTCTGGTTAAATTTCATACGAAACTTTTATAATTTCAATATTTGGCTTTGAAATAATGCTAGATTTAATATCCACCCACTTGATTTTTATAAATAGATTAATGTCGCTACAGTACAAAATGACAAAACTGATCTTTTGGGAACAAAGAGAAAATCGCGACCTTATAAACATTGCAATGGCAGAACACAAAATACTGACAGCAAAACATTTATGCCACTATGCAGCCTTGCTAAAAAATTATTTCGATGCCAACTACAGGACAGTTAGAAATACTTACCGTATAACAAGACCTCAGACTACTAATTATATCACATGTAAATACAATAATTACTACGGAAAGACCACGCGAAACTTCTACATCCCGGACATGATAAACAAATTACCTTTTGAATAAAGAAGCCTTACAAACTACAATAGCCTGAAAAGAGCTCTAAGGACATATGAACAAGAAACACGTACCTTACACACCTTGCAAATTTAATGAAACACAATTTAATCAGGCTTCACAGTTGAGCGACGTGTCAAGACATTCCACATTATCGTGTGTGTGTGTGGGGGGGATTTCTCAACCTATGGCTGTTGTTGATATCAGACCTATCACACATCAGCCTACTTCTCAGCACAGCAATCAATAAATAATAACTAACCGGGTGTCATCCTCAGATAAGCTTCATAAATAAGCTTCGAGGGCGAAAACTGAGAAATTGCATCTCAACCAAGATCAACAAAAAGAAAAGAAAAGAAAAAAAAATTATATATTACATTTAAGTGCAGTAGTTACAGTGCTGAAATGCATTAAATGAAAAATTGTAAATATATAACTCATTGTTATTGTATAAATGCTGTAAAAGCACAATGTTATTCAACCTCAACTATAAATAACCAATTACAGTAACTATTATTAATACATTATACAGAAGGAAGAAAAAGAAAAATTTGTACGAATTTCATTGTTGCAAAAAAAAAAAAAAAAAACAGACCTATATCTGTGTAAATATGTAATCATATGTAAATCATATGTGCTGTATATATGTAATCACACGATTGAATTGAAAAAAAAATGTAATCAATGTATGTATCACATGGAATCAAATGTATGTAATGAAATGTATGTATGTATTATATGTAATTTAAATGTGTAATAATAATTTTAATTAAAATTATTATTATAAAAATTATGGGCACCTCCATGGAGTCCGAAAACTCATCGCGGGAGACCCAATCTATCATACGATCATTGAACCCATTAACAGACAAAGCACTTACAACTGACTCTGGCAACCCATTCCACTTATTCACAACTCTCCGAGCTAAAACTCTAGTCCAAAAACCCCTACTAACCACACCTTTACTCAACTTCCAGGGACGACCCCTTGTTCAGGCCCCTCTAGCCAAGTGTTGAAATATTTCACCTGCATCTCTCCTATAAAACCCTTTAAGCAACTTAAATGTTCCTATTGCATCCCCTCTTGATCTTCTATCAACCAACTTCTGCAATCCAAACAACTTCAATCTATTCTCATAGGGAACATTCCACAGGCCACTTAACATCTTTGCCACGCGCCTCTGAACTTGTAATGCTTCCTCATCCCCAAGAAACCAAAGGGACCAGACTCGAGCACAGTAATCTAAATGTGGACGTATCAAGGCTTTATAAAGAGGAATGTCAACTTCCTTATCTCTACTTGTTAATGTGTTCTTCAATAACCAAATAATCGTATGGGCTACCTTAGTAATATAGCTCCTAAATGTCTTTGCAAAATCTAGCAAAATCATTGTGTAGTCATTTTCTGTATCCAACTCAGTTGTCATTCTATTGTAAAAAGTTAGTGAATTACTAAGGCATGATCGACCCTTCACAAAGCCATGTTGACCCTCATGCAGTATCATATGTTTATCTACACATTCTTGAATTGTGTTTGTGACCAATTTTTCTAGTACTTTTACCCACCACGCCTGAGATACTGATTGATCTATAATTTGCTACTGCAGTCTTAGAACATCCCTAATGAAAGGGAGTTATTTTGCCCTCTTTCCACTCCCTTGAAAACTACAAGACCTGAGACTTAAAGAACCTAGTCAGTGGCATAGCCAGTTCCTTCTCATATTCTCGCAAAACCCTAGCCGATATCCCATCTAATCCTACAGCTGTATTTACATCGAGATTCTGCAATATCCTAAGAATCTCCATTTCATCCGCCTCTGTATCTGTATCTTCCCACATCAGCATCTGTCACATATGTGGAAGCAGCAACCTCTCTGGGATGGTTGAAAAGTGGTCTACTCAGAAACTCAACTACTTTATCTGCTTCTATCTCCTCGTGACCATCATCACTCGTTAAGTTTAATTTTCCATAGTCATTCTTCCTATTACTTGCCAAATAACGAAAGAACTCTTTTTTTGAGGGGGGAGGAGGAGGTTCCTTTGACTTTCTGGACTAGATTCTTCTTATAATCCGATTTTTCCTTCTTTGCCATGCTGTCACCTTTCTTGCCTTGCATTGTTCATTACTTTGCTGGTCACCTTTCTCTTTACATACCCTCCACAGCATTTTCTTCTTCTGCAGCTCGGGCTTAATGATATTAATCTAGTCCTAGCTGATTAATCCTCCTTACCCTAGATATACAATTTAATACTGCTTCATCTAGATGACCCTTAACTATATTCCATGCACTACAAACATCCTTACCCTGCAGTATTTTGTGCCATGGCAGAGATTTAAGCTTGCCACCTGCCTTGTAATTTTGCCCCATCTCGACAGAATATTCCTCATGTTTTAAATCTCCTAAGTCAAGACCGCAAGGTCACTTTCCTCAATCGGAGGCAATGTATGGAATCATGGATAGCTCTTCTGATCCTATGAGCAGGTCCAATACTTTCGCATCTCTACTCCCCTCCATCACATGCTGCTTCAAGTAATTAAAGCATCATGTGATGCTTTAAATAATTATCTCTCACCAGGTGTATTAATTCTGTTTCCTTCCTGCCAGGTGATCTTTCTTACTTCTACTCTATATCTCCATAGCTGAAGTTCCCCATAATAATCACTCGACCGATATTCATTTTAGTAATTTGTATGTCTTTCTGATTATCCGTTGAACTCCCTGGCCAACAGCCAACTGTATATTTTGCCTTGATGGCCTTAATCTCTCACCAGATTGCTTCAAAGGACCAGCAACCCTTCTACCTGTCTCCTATTCTTTTTGATTGCAATTCATCTGCTGTCATCAGCAATACTTCTTCCCCATCCTATCTTCTCTATCTTCCCTGAAAATCTTAAACCCTTCACATTCAATCCTTGTAACTACATCATCTGCTGTTAGCCAAGTTTCACTAAAGCCTATAACGTTTGGCGAGGTTGCACTAATTAAATGCCAAAAACTCCTCCCTCTTGATCCATACTTCTGGGATTAGTGTATAGGAACGACAACATCCCTTTATTCCCCCACCCACCTTTACTTTCTGAATTGACTATCCTATTCAATATTTTTGCTTGAAAGACTGGATTCCTCACTCGGTCATTCTGACACTCACTCGCTTCATGGGTGCCTTCAAGCAAACTCACTTCCTCCCACCCTAATTGCTTAAGTGTCCCTGAATTTGCGCTTCCTACATCAGCATTTCACAGATCCTTTCCGTCAAACACAGACCACAAATCCTACATCATTCTTTCTGCACATTCTACGTAAGACTCATTGGCTATCAACACCCTCCTCAGTTCACCTCTATCATGGCGTGGAAGGAGATTTACAGCTTTCACCTCACTCTTCCGTTTTGCCTCTTCTAACAACTCCTTCACATCCTCTCTCATAGATTTCTCGAATTATCTCGAATTCTTCTTATATTTATATCAAAATATTTAGATTATTTACAATATCTGAGGATAAAACGTTCCTTAATTCTACTGAATTATGGCAAATTACACATTTATGAAAAGTGGCATCACAGTTTTTGTTATTTTAATCCGCCGTTATTATCCCTAAGTCACTTTTTACTCTCGTCGTTTTTTCGGCCTTTACAGAGGTCTACTTCGCATGTGATCCGCCATATTTCTGATGTGTTGTCTCTTCTCATGAAGAGTTTGCCTTCTTTGACCAACAGATATTTATAGGGTAATAAGGATATAGTGCACTAGAGTAGCTCACTCAGGATTTAATCTTGGTGGGGCGAGTTGAGCAGACGATTTGAAAATACACACTACGCATCGCATACGACCTCTGACTGAGCATCTGCAATGATCGATAATTCATAAGTAGTCTAGAAATAGAAGACACGACACAACATAAATTAAAAAAAAAAAGAATTTTAATTAGGAAAAGATTTTTGGAAATTTTTCTAGTGTTTTTCCCTTTTTCTTTTGGGGAAGGGGCAGGGCCCCTTCCCCCTGGGTGCGCCACTGGTATAATAATAATAATAATAATAATAATAATATAATAATAATAATGTAATGTAATTTATAGCGCAATAAACAGCAGACACTTTAAATTTCGAGCGAGGTGTTTATTTTATAATATATTTCGCTATCTTTAAAATTGTTACAAATATCACTTTTGTTTAGTTTATAATTGATATTTTTGTGTCCGTCCAGCCATTTGTCTCTGATCACCTTTGATTTAAATTTTATGACTATTGGCATTGATTTGTTTCCTTTCCCACTGGGAACATCGTGCATACCTCAACATTATCTTCCTTATAGGATGTTTCGTTCAGTTCGTGACCACAATTTTAAGCTCAAATCGAACGCATCAAAGAGAAGAATGGCGCTGTACTAACAGAAGAACTGGAAATCAAAAAGCGACTGTGAGGTACTGTACAACAGAAAAGACAAAGAACATTTCGATTTGAACATCTTCCACTTCATGAGGTTGAAAGAGCAGTTTAACGGCAATAAGGCTCCAGTGCAGATGGAACCCAGCAGAGTTAATTAAGGCTACAGGGATGGAGGGATAAAAGTGTTTCATAGATTGATTACAAGGATATGGGAGACAGGATCATGGTCTAGAGACTGGAAGAAGTCAGTTTTGATACCACTACATAAGAAAAGATATATGAAGGATTAAAAAAGATTAAAAGAACTTTAAAACTATTCGTTCAATATCTCATGCAAGCACGATTTTATTGAAGTTCATTCTAAATAGGATCGAGGCCAAAGATGAGGCAGAGATGTGTGAGGAACAAACGATTTTAAGAAAAGTAAGGATACCAGAAATCATATCCTTTGCCTTAGACAGATCACAGAAAAGTAAAACGAATTTAGATTCCCTATGGTTATGTGCTTCATAGACTATTCTAAAACTTCTCAGCGTGTTCAGCATGGGAAACTTTGGGAAGTAATGAAAAGAATGGATTTTCCTCAACACAATCAGGCTGATATCTAACATATACAGGGGAACAAGAGGCCACTGTAAGAACAAGTGTTGGATTGACTGATTGGCTTCAGGTTGGAAAGGGAGTTAGGCAAGGATGTTTTCTTTCTCCTCACTTGTTTAGTATCTATGCCGAGGACATCATGAGTGAAGAATTGGATGAACTCAAGAGAGGAATTACGATAAGTGGTAGATTGATTAATAATCTGAGGTATTCGGAAGATACAGTACTCCTCTGTAATGACAAGGAAAAACTAGGACATATTCTAGACAAAGCTAACGAGAACAGCGTACTTCAGCTCAATCCTAGCAAGAAAAAGATTATGGTCATCGAAGGAAATACACACAGGGAAGCTCCTAGGAAACAAGTGTACCTTAATGGAAAAAGAATTAAGGAAGTCAGTACTTGGGATCCATTCTTAATGTGACGAAATGCTATTCAGAAGAAGATTAGGAATGGCTGAAACAACAGTTAGAGATTTGCCTAAATTCTGGAAGGATGGATCTATCTCCACAGGAAAAAAGTTGAGGATTTTGGATGCAGCTGTTCTTCCTACAACGAATACCTAAAGAAGTCTGATAGCAAAAGTATAGCTCGTTTGAGATGTGGTGTTACAGAAGGCTGTTGAGGATATCATATATTGAAAGATGGACAAATGGAAGGGTGCTAGAAAGGATCAGTAGAACTTTAAGGCTCCTTAAGGATATTGACAGAGATAGTTGAAATAACTTGGACACATTGAAGGACGGAAGCAGGGCTTCTCAGAACAGTAACAGAAAGTAAAGTTCCTGGAAAAAGAGAAAGCGGTAGACTGTCAAAGAGATGGATGGTGTGTGTCTGGTGTCTGATCTTCAGATAGTTTAAGCCTCCAGAAAAGCATACAACAGGAACAACTGAGGAAGACTGGTGTCGCATATCACCGAGCATGTGAGTGACTATTAGGCATTTGTTGATTTCGAGTGAACAGATGGATGGATCACGCTACCCTACGTCAAGAGTGTTACAGACAAAGAGGAAAATTGCTCCGTGAGTACATTAAAATTGATTTTTTTTAAATTGCATACAATCTCCAGAACAGAATTTAAGATTGCAAAGGTTGTGAGGGTTGCGGTGATTCGTGTATTTCAAGGTTTGTTAAGTGCAAAGGGGAATAATGTCCTGTCATCGGCAAAACTGTATACATACCGGATTGACTGTCACCGGAAGTACACCGTTTATATAGAGAAAGAAGAGGGCAGGCGAAAGAACAGAACCTTGCTAGATACCAACATTAGTTGCATAGATAGAGGATGAGGACTCGTCCACCATCAGTCGAAGTGAGTATCCAGTCAGAATAGCCAATTGGAAAAGTCAGGGGAAGTCCTAATGATGGGAGATTATTTAGCCCTATGGGCCAAACATTGCCAAAGGCTCGGCAATCACTTGAGATTTGTCAAACATTTCCATGGTGCTTGTCGTAAGATGGGTGGCATAAGGTGAGATGAACTGTTGATCCTCAGTGAAGAAATCCATACTGTCGCTCATTTATTGGATAAGAGTCTTCAAAGTAGCGTAGCAGATGGGTTTTCACGGTTCTTTCCATTCGTTTAGAAATAAATGAAGTGAGAGAAATTGGACGGTAGTCGGAAGGTGAAGATTTGTCACCTTTTTAGGAATCAGCTGTATATGGGATAATTTCCAGACTAGAGGATAGATACCAATGGAATAAGAAAGCGTGAATAGGCTACATAGAATGGGAGCCACCTCTGAAGCAAGGACCTATCGAACAATTGCAGGATATCATAAGGGGAAGGAGACTTTTTGTATCCAATTTGAGCAAAATGTTTCTGATTTCTTTTTGGAGAAAGGTCAAACGTTGCTGTGAATGTTGAATGTATGGAATGATTGGGGGACATTTACAATGATCAACTTTGCAATAATTGGAAGAGAAATAGGAAGTCAGTTGTTTGGATTTTTCTGTGGTCATGATGCAATAGTACTATCTAGATGTAACAATGGTGGGAGTAGTGTTGGCCAGAAGTTACTGTCAAGAACTTTGGATAGAGCCCAGAAACCATGGATACCATTTAGGCAAGATGCAAGTTTTTTTATTTTACTTTTCTCAAAATCAGCTTTCGATAATTTTCTTTCCTGGCTTTGATGTAGGCAGAATAGAAAGATGAAGGTTTGGATCCAAGCAAGTTGCAGTATGACTGATTCTTCGTGTACCGTCTTCGTACACCAGTGGGTGATCCAGGGCTTACACAGAAGACGGAAATTTAGAGCAGGACAAGTAATAAATGTTACCATGAATTATCTAAATTCAGAACAGCGGTTTGGATCGAATGGCTTAATTAGTAATCTGTTCAAGGAAATGTTTCGTGTAAGTTGCGATGAACGTCCACTTGAATTTCTTGTAATGCGACGCGATGCGTGGGTATCAGTGCTTGTGTACGTAGTGCTTTAGATTGTGGTCAGAGCTATCTAGAGGACAGACAACACTCACTACTTACATAGATGGACCGCTAGTAAGAGCTTCCACTCTGAGAGTGGTTGCTATTGTCTAGCAATGTGGTGGGCATGTGAACAATTTTTGTAAAATCAATGATGATTGCAAATATCTCAGCCTCTCTACCTGCTTTATCTGAGCAGTCAGAAGAGATCGACCAGTTGCTGTTGTAGACCTTGAAGCTTCCAAGCAAGATAACTTCATCGCTAGGAAAGTTGGTTGCAGAAAATTGCATTTATGGAAAGGAAACTGAAAAGTTGGGAGTGGCAGCAAATGAATTTGACAGAATGAGGCAGAGTGATATTCAGCCAAAGGAGGCCAAAATCGTGAGATTCTAGGCAGGACACTCTTCGGCATATCATAGCAGAGTTCACGTAATCCTCAAACCCCCACCTGCGGGGCGAAAGGAATCAAAGAATGTGTAATTGGGGAAGCAAAGATGAGTAATGCCTACCTGAGGAGGTTAAGAGTTGAGTTTGTGTCAGGAAAAGTAAGTGAGGTGTTGCAGAACGAACTATGAAATGAAAGAACTTCATTACAGTTGCAATGATCCCAAGTATATTTCTGAAACGGGTTCGAAAGGTTTTGTGAGGTTTGCTGTTGGCCGCGTGGGTCCCACATTCACTATGCAGTGTTTGAACTCTTGTTTCCAAGCTGGTTTGTTAATGTATTTGAATTTCTCAAAGTATTCCTCTCCTGAAGTTGATTGTCCATGATTCGTTTGCACTTTCGTTTTCCTTCCAGTTCTTTTCCCAATTACAGGCATTGTTCTCTGCGCCTAGATGTAATCTGGCCAGACTCGTAACATGGGAAAGGTCACTTCTGACTTATTAACTGCAGATATGAACGCAGATCTACTCGTTGGGGTATCGTAGGTCATTTTACTCAAGAGCGGGAAGTTCGTCCCGTCTCTCCTTCTAATAGTGGTCTATAAGCGACGACACCCTACAGTTTTCTTGGGGTGAATGTTATATCGTTCAGCGAGACTGCAAATGTCGTCATTTAGGGTCGCTTCTGTTTCGGAATGGAAATTCAGGATGATTGCATTATACATTTTATTTTTGGCCTCCGTCGTGTCTTGGACTGACGAGGCAGTGAGGATGCAAAGCTATCTGATGTTGGCGGTAGGCATCTTATCATCGAGAAGCTACTCCTGAATCGCTTTGAGTTTTCTTTCAATTCCGTTGAATTAACAGAGGTTCAGATGTTAACGTTTGTCTTACGTAGAAGAGAAAATCTAGCTTCTTAGATGGTAAGGAGACGATATTTCGATTTTTTTTTTCTGAATTTCTGGAAGTTAAGAGTTATCGTAAAGAAAATCTCATCTTGTCAAGTGATTTCTATATTGCGCAAAGAAAGGCTGAAAAAAAAAAATCTTTTCTCACTTCAAAAAGATTGGGCTTTGTTTCGTTAAGTTAAGAAGGTCACCAGAATTCCTGTTGGATATCAAAACTACTGTTGATAATAAGTGCAACATCAACAGTTGAACTTGGATTGGATTTGCATTCAAGTGGAGGCGTACAAAAGATAGGAGAAGGACGAAGTCTTCGGTGCACCTGAGTATCAAGAAGTACAAAAGAGTATGGATTAGAAGCAAAAAACAGGCCTACTTGGTGCTTACTTGGGTAAGTACCAAGTAAGATCAGAGAATGAAAATGAATCGTACTTTATAGGCCTTTCTGTAAAAAAATAGGCAATCAGTTCACATCCCACTATGGGCATGGATGTTTGTAAATAATTCTTAGGGCGTAGATGAGTTTCATCTACCTTGGGAGAATCACCACCAACATGCTTATCGGAGGCTTGAAGTGAGTTGAAAAATGTTTAATGTGTAATCTTTGTAGCAGGATTTCCGGATTATCTGATTGCCAAACCAACACTACTAAATTACAAATGGTGTGGTTGCTTACATTACCACAAAAAAGATTCAAACAAAATCGTCTTAGCGAGCAATTATGAGCAACCATTTCTTCTATATTTTCCATGGCATTTGTTCAAACGCAGATGACAAAGCACAGCGGTGAATTCCATAATGACGACGATTTATTAGGGTCGAGATTTCCAGGTTGGTTGTGAAGTGCTGTTACCTCAATTCTTTCATCAATATGTCAATAATTTGATGATGACGATTCTCACTGGTTTTAGAAATAGTATTTTAGGATACTACCGATGGAACAAAAGAGTATAAAATAGAAGTTAACTGTGCAGCACACGAAAAAATCGGGAAAATGCCACGAGAATTAGCAAATATGTTAATATCCAGATTGAAGAAACTTTTCTAATCTCCTTGCGAAAAAATTAAAGGAAGCGATAAATGCTGTCATTTAGGAATCATAAAATATTTTTTAAAATTATTAATGAAAGAATAGAACGAAATGTAGAAGCCAGGAGACACTCTCTTTCTGTGGAAAACGTGCACTAGAAGCAGCGGAAATGAAGATGAAGCAGGGATGGACAAATGTTATCGTAATATCTTTGGCACGGGACCCGACCAGAAAGCGTAACTGCCATTTGGATATGAACGAGGCTTCCTGCTTTGGGCTTTTCAGATCAGTTTTGGATAAGTTGAGATTTGATCGCAACTAATTCGAGCTTTGATATAAGCTGAAAAGGTGAATTTCGATGAAACGTAACTGCAATATACTTGATTCTTCCCTTGATCAGCAATGGAAGACTTCTTGAGAACCAAGGAAATATATCGGACTAGAAGTTGAGATGGATTGGGGAATGAAACTCTGCATACCCAAAATATTTAGTTCAGTATGATGCGCAGAAAGAAAACTGGAAATGAAGATATTGCGCTTTCTTCTAATACCAGCGAAAAAGACGCCAATGCTCCATGGATGGCTTGCTTCGCGGGAGAAGAAATGAACACTTGGGCGTGATATAAGCTTCTGAAAACACCAGCATCATCTTGAAAATTAAGAAGGATCCTTGGTGGCGAAACGCGAGGATTATCTGGTACTTTATCAAGTATGCGAGCAACCTGTGAGACATCTGTGGTGATAGAAAATTAATTCGATATGAATTACATGCATTTTTACATGCATTCTTACTTATATTCTATTCAGTATTCAGCTGATTGGCTTTGTTATTATTCTTGAAGCATTTGGAGTGATCACATTAGCATAGTTAGTGAATTCTAAATTTATATTTTCTTCTATTATCTACGTTTTCCAGCAAATTTGCCGGTGCCGTTCAAAATGTAGCATCCATGTAGTTGGATATCAGCTGGTTCTATTCTACTCTCTACAGGATAAAAAAAAAACATCTTTGTTCAGTAATGTTATCGGAATCTTGCGTTGCTGTATTAGGTTGTTTTATGAAAACATCAAGGAAATCTCAGAGTATTCAAAAACACAATGAAAAAATATCAACAGAATGTTGACAAGACAAAATAATACAATTTTCACATTTCTGAGGCGGCTGTCAAATTTGAAATAGACTTCGCTTTCATTCTAGTTTAACGTACCGGTTTTTATTGCAGCTCGGAAACTAGACCACACGTTTTAAAAGCGGTGAGGTCAATCAGTACCACGAGGTACTGATTGCCCTCGCTGCTCCATTTTTAAAATAATGAAGAAATTCGTTACTGAAGTTCTGGGCTATCTGGAAACCTCTAATCTTATAAACTAAAGCCACTTATTTTCCATCGTAGAAGATTCATAGCTAGTCATCCTCTATAGCAGTCTGCCTTGCTCAAATGTAGTTGAAATGCTTGATGAATTTTAAGTGTCACTCTTATTATCTATAAGGTGAGCAATCACTTAACAGCAGCAAACATCTGGTTGGTCCTAAATAAGTGACTTTCTCCGATATTCTTATTTGCTTTCGTTTGTAAACAAATACCTTTATTTGATGCTTGCATTTA
This sequence comes from Typopeltis vanoorti, assembly GCF_054136105.1. Lineage (NCBI taxonomy): Eukaryota > Metazoa > Arthropoda > Arachnida > Uropygi > Thelyphonidae > Typopeltis > Typopeltis vanoorti. The sequence goes on along the minus strand of NC_143552.1, from coordinate 172,746,944 downwards.
TGGGGAGACCATTGCTTAAAATCAGTTTAACATCAGTTATGAAGACTATCAATAATGTATATAGTGTAATGGGCGAGGTAAGATTAGCAAAACAAGTGTTCTCTGTCTGGTTGGCAGCAAAACGACCCAGAGGAAGACCAAGATATAGGTGGATTGATACGGTACAAAGTGTCTTAGATGATAGAAATATAAGATCTGATAATGTTGGAGTCTTGACAAGTAACAGACTGATTTGGAGGAAAATTGTAGATAGGAAGTTAGTAATGATGTAATTTTTTCATGTAGTACTATCATATCATGTACACCCCTTGAGGGTACATGGCAGGAATTTGATGATGATGATGATGATGATGTAATGGGCCATCATCAAAATTCATTGCGGCGGATTCTGATTGAACTTTCTTTCGGATTCTGATCTTGAAACTCTAATCATTGCTAGTATACTTCAAATTAAACGCCACATACCTAAAGAACTCCAGTCGATCAATCTTGACTTTCTTTTCTCTGCTTCTTTCACCCAAAGTGGAGTTTCTTCATTTGTAGGACGAAGAAGAAGACTGTGTTGGGAAGATTTGCGACCTTTCAGGGACAGACTTCTTCTCGGTGCTGATGTCTGCCTTGCCCCGGAGTCAGGCTTTTTCTTTATGACCACAGGTGGTGACGATGGTGCTGGTGGTTGGGGTGGAGATGACGACTGAATATTCCTGGAATGAAGCTCTGATTTTTGCTGGTCCTGGTTGTTATCTTTCATCAGGATTGGCCTCAGTTTAATTTCTGCTAGCCATGGGGCTCGTTGTTCGTTATCCGTCGGCGATTGAAGATCTGAAAATACAGAAAAAAAAGTGAAATATAAATGATCAAATTCAGCGCCCTTAAGAAAGAATACTTCTTTAGTTATCGGAAAATTTTATAAAAAGATAATTACCTAAGAATCACATTATCAAACAATATTTTTACTTCATTCATCTCCTCTTTGCTAGTATCTCGCATTTAACTTTGGGAAGTCTTCAACGAAAACTGCCGGAAAATATTGTTAATCACATAAACCGCCAGCTAATAGGACAGTTTTCTGATGGCTTATACAGTTTACAAGGAAAACAAGAAGCCTTCGATATTATTCTAAGGCAGCCTTCGACCACTCGAAACAATTCAACATGAGACTCTTCCACCAACGGTGATTGACTGATAACGGAATGTCCACAGACTACAACTTTCATTTGCTATTTCAAGTGAAGTTGCCTTCTGACTGGCATCCAGGTTATGCACGTTCATTCCGAAAAGCTGAACGACAGAGCAGAAAACAGGAAAACTAATGCCGGACTGTATATTCAATATTTTCTCTTCCCTACCTCTAGACCGAAAAGTAGTAATATCTAGGAACGAACACACACACACACACACACACACACACACACACACACACACACACACACACACACACACACACACACACACACACACACACACACACACACACACACACACACACACACACACACACACACACACACACACACACACACACACACACACACACACACACACACGCACGCACGCACGCACGCGCACACGCACACACGCACGCACGCACGCACAAATTGTGGGCAGATGTTGTACTTGCCGAGATCTCTGAACGCTTTTCGAGAGCACTTTTATGGAATCTCTTTAATGGCTTCTGTTGAACTGTTTCGAAGACAACCATTTAATATTGAAATGATAACCTTGGAAAATGTTATTTCGTACACACTGAAGCAGTTAACGAGTTCAATATATGATATTTAGTCAGACAACAGAAAATAAATAATCATATGTTATGTGTTTCCAAAGTGTCCGTCCAGTAGCCACTTTCTAAATAATTAGCAGATTCTAAATAGTTGTTCGTTTAAGAGCTGCCAATAGATTCAGAAGAGAGTCAGGCGAATCAGACAGAACGGGCGTTTGATTGAAAGACAAAGAGAAAGAGCGAATAGATGCCGAAGTTACGTGGCAATGTTTTAACTAAAACAAAACTAAAAAATGGAAACATATTAAGTATTAGGATACACAGCTCACGCTATATTAAACCATCCTGCTGTGATGAAATAAGAGACAGACGAAACAAATCCACATTCACATACCAAAATAACGGAAGTTGCTTGATTCTGTTACCTGACGGCGGGATCTTACAAAGTATATTCAAATGCGGTGAGATTCCGAACAACATCCTGCTCTTTCAATTAAACATTTTTGCACTCCATGGAGGGCTGTGGGGGTATATTTTAATACTGTTATAGCCTTCCAGTGAAGTAACAACCGTTCCTTTCTACTCACCTATTCCTTCCCAGTGCACTTTGCTCTTCTGGATTCTGTGAGCTTCCTTGATCCAGCGAGGCTGTTCGTCGCTTTCGTTACTGCTTGGGACGGGAGAAGCTGTCGGAGGTGTTGGTTTTGTGACTAAAACGCTTGGTGGGCCGGAGGTCAATTCACTGGACTTCTGGTCTCCACCCGTATCCAGGACAGAACAAATTTCCTTGTAATCGTGTTGTGGCTGTGTCTTAATGTCGAGGTAAGATGGCGATGGAGAGAGGTTGGAATCTTGAGGGTTCATTGTCGCTGCACCCTCTGATTTGCCGAACCTGGAATCTGAAAAGAAAGAAATCGCAATATTAAAAATGGAATGGGTGAGCAGTGAAGTGCAGCAGACGATATTAAACATTTCGTAAGCAAGGTGGTCTCGAAAGTTTTTTCCATAGAAGGCACCTCGGACTGGTTTGTCATATATTCTCACCATCGAATACATAACCTAATTTGTCCGTTTTCCTTTTGTATCGAAATATCTGGTTGCTTCATTATCGAGCAGAAAGCATGCCCGCGTGCCTCTGGACTTGCGTCATGAATTATAATAATTTATATCCAGAAAGAGTTATGGTTTATAAAAATATCAAAGACAACAGTTCTGTCAAAAAAAGGTTCTTATATGGGTTCTTTTTACGGTAAAGTTTAAGCTGATTAGTTTTATTTTAATTTTTTCATCCCTTAGCTTTAACTTATCACTGGGCAACACTTCAACTTCGATTGATCGGCAGAAGCCAAATTTGTGCTCAAGGCTCATCATAAATGTTGTGGAAAGGTGAAAACCGTTCTCAAACATGGAACAGGATCAAGTTAAAGAACGTTTGGTGGGATGGTGCCTATCAAACAGTCTGAAATGTTTCCCCGTTCGGGGTTCATACGAAAGTTTATAAATAGAAAGTCACAGATCATTTAGAGAAAAAAGTACGACCTCTTATGAGTTCGCTTTCTTAAGGTATTTGCGTTAAGGGAGCAATTTGAGTCTCTGGGGAAAGTGTTTTCCGGCACGGCCCGGTGAGTCAGTGAATGCTTTTCTTCGGAATATGAGCGGTTCTGCTCGGTGGTGGTGGTGGTGGGTGGAAGGCCATCACTGAGTGAAGCCAACGCTGAGATGGACGGTCTTTCGCCCACAATTGAGTGGCCTAGGGATCGTCCGAATTTTTAGAGACGGCTTTACTTATTCATAAGGTCGAAACCGGTCTGGGTAGGGGCCCCTTGCCTTTAATACAAAGCATCATACATCTCCTCCAGGAGATATGCTTTGCATTAAGAGTAAATATTAAGATTAGTGATCAGAGCTTAATCTACTTTTACCATGAGTTGCCTTGGTCTTGCACTACGTGCAGGGTCAGCTAGACTTACAGGCGCAAACTTGACTTGTTTGTCTGTTTGCTTATTTGGGAAATATATATATCCCAAAACATGTGCTGATCAAAACCGAATGTATCTTCAGTCTTGCCCAATTGTTACCTTGGCAGTTTACAGTGGGTGGGTTTATCCCTATTAACAAACTCGTATATCGCAAAAGAGCTCTAAGTGGCCATTGCTATAAAAATGTATTTATTTAAATTAAAAAAATGCATTACATATTGTGTTACATACTGTGTGTAGCTCACCAGAAAATAAAGTGCTCAGCTTGCGATGAACACTCTTATGATTTTTAACGCGCTTTCTGGCAGAAAACGAGGACGATTTTCAACAATAAACACTTTATATGGTAAACAATTGACGTACATGCATGCTAAAGGGTGTTTCCGCTAATATAAATTCGATACTTATAACTACATGCGCGATACGGGCAGACGCAAATTTAACGAAGATAAAATTTGATTTTTAAGTCGCGTGTTGAAAAAATATGAAAAGATAAAGGGTTACTACAGTTTGTAGACCGTCTTATATCGAAACCGCGTTGTATAAGTATCGCGTTATACGAGGGTCACCTGTATATATATATATCTCCCAAAACCGAAATATATATTTCGGTTTTGGGAGATGAAAATCGGGAGAAAACTTCACTCCTTCCATAGCAGAATATCCCTATAGTTAAAGCTTATTTTCAACTGAAAGGCCTAACTAAGGTTCCTTTCCTCCTAGACAGGTTTTGAATGCTGGTCTTTCCAAGCTAACAGCAAATTTCGATGGATTTTGCAACTGTGCTGCAGATTCACTAATATGGGGAGAAAGAAGAAACGTGAACTTTAAAATGGTTGTTTGTCGCTCCACATACGATATGAATAATATTTTGAACTAGATTTTAAACGTCTGTTTCGAACGACCACCAAGCGTTCTGAGGAAATCCGTGGAAACCCAAAATGTTATTCATATATCTCAGTTTTATTTCTTTACTGCCATGGCATGTTGATAATCTGCCCTGGAGTGGCTAAGAGCCAAATAATTCAGCAAGCAGATGCAATCTCTATTCGCTTCAGGTCTCCAGCAAATGCGGTACTTGTCACATGACAGAAATTATCTAACAATAACTCAAGTGATTAATCGTTTCTCAAATTTGTGGACAAAGAGTATTCTCACACTGCTCTTCATCCACTTTTCATTTTCATGATCTATGTTTTGAGAAACATATGAAGGAAACGTTCTTCTGAAATTTATCTTTGTGAACGGAATGCACCAAATTCATCTCCCTTTTCTGCGAAATGGTAGTAAGCGGGTATTTTGGAGCCACCTCATGACTAAGGATGGATACTCTTGCTCTACTGATGAAGTATTCGCTTCCTGAAAATCACCTTGGAAATGGTGCATTGACTGCAATGGTAGCAAAAGTAGTTTTGAAGTAAAGGCTGCATCCAAAGCACAACTGTTCCCTATTTTCAAGTTCTGAAAGAGGGGTCTGTGCACTGCGGAACTCTTTCGACGTTTTTATTTCAAATTTTTTTTATGAAATGACGGTTGCATGTTCAGAAAGAATGTTCATTAGTCAGCGTCTGTTAACCTGACCTTTGACTGTACAGAAATGATGTCCACTTCTTTCAAATGAAGAAAAAGGACAGAGGCCGTCCTTCCGATTTCTTAGCATCAGAATTTTCTAAATAAACCGATGCCTTTGTTTCAATACGAAAGTCAGTCAATCTTACATTTAAAAAAGGAAACCTCTTTATGAAATATGCATTTAAATTAACTTATTTGGATTAATTCATTAGATTCAAGCAAGTGACTATTTCAATGGAAATTCCTCTTGAGATCTCATTTAGACACGGCGAATTTTCCCACGTCGAGGACCCAGAATCTTCTGACGAAAGAACATCTCCGTTTGAGTTACTGGCGAGCCGAATTAAAGATGGATGATTCTATTGTCTTTCATAGTTTTGTGTATTCTTAAAGGAAACATCCAAATTTGGAATTCTGAACCGTGATCGCTCTTTCAACTATTCGCTGTGACTAACCACACCAATAGACAACCCTATTAAGGAATTTAGCTTTTATTTTCAGTAATTGATAGATAAATCCCTGAAACTTATCTTTTAAAATCTGTTATTCTAAAGACAGTCACAAATTTCCCTTGAGAAGGATCGATTTTAAACTGAGTCAAAGAACAGATTTTAGGCATTGAGCTCAATCCACTTCGACATTTTCCTTCCAAAATGAACACATTCATCTAAACAGGAGGTCGTTTTATGTGGTATTGAGCTGCATGCACATACACATGTGGTTAGCAATCATTTCTAAGCTGATTTCGATATTTTTCTCAGAAACCTTGAGCGATGCTAAGAGATCGAGTTTCGACGGAGACGGGAGGGCAAGGAACTGTTTCTTGTAGAGGGTTTTGTTTCCTGAATATCATCTGGAGGCACAAATGATATTTCTATTGAAAAACGAATAACTCGTCTGCATTTTCAGTACAGTATATTAAAGTATATTTTACTGCATAACCATTATTTCTTCTGTAAAAATGCAGCGCACAGCAGTTTCTGCTTGAATTTCCAGTGTTTGTCACCGCTGATGAGTTTTTCGAACTAACGTCATGATGAGCAGGTTAAGTGATCGCTAGCGTGCTCCTTTAAGATCGCTAATGACTTCACTTGAGCTGATATGTTACGAGGTCAGTCATATTTGCGTTAATTTCTGGAATGTCCCTTGCAGGAGGGACATCTGTTAGAAATACGCACAGTCAGGAACACAAATTTAGAAAACCTTATTTTGTTGCTGCAACTGCGCTTATGAAATCTGACGACTGTCCTTTTACTTACCAATTTCTTTCCAGTCGACTCCGCTCTTTTGGATCCTTTCTGCCACATCCATCCACGAAGGTCGTTTGGTATCCAAAGGTTCAGGGCTTCGTGAGGTGGTCGGCGAAGTGAATTTTTGGGAAGACGCCACCGTCGATGCAGAGATCGGGATCAGCTGATGCTCGCATTCCTTTCTCTCTTTGGGCGACTCCGATGTTTCCCTCTTGTCACAAATATCTTTAGGATCTACCTCAAGACTCTTCTCAGATGGAACTACAAGTTGAGAAGGTTTGGGCTTACTATTATACTTTTCGGTTAGATGGTCAACCTTGGGATCCTTTTGACACTCGTGAGTGTTCGTCCTGTCCTCCAATGTGCATGACTGGCTGTGCTGACAGTCTGGAACAGAAATATTGTGATTAGTGTGCCCGGGAAAGTCAGACAGGAAATTTCTCGTTAAAAACCTCGTTAAAATTTCTTCGTTAGAATTCCGGAGGGTATTTAGACACCTCCCAGAATATGAATAACAAGGTTTAAAATTTTCGAGAAACCTACGAGATAGTTTTGAATTTTATCAGCTTCAGGCAATCAAATTTTCCCGCAAAACTTGAAATAATCGGAGACTTAAGTAATATTAGACAATAATAATAAAATTATAATTTTTGTGTAACATCATTTGTGGAAACACTTCTTAAGCGTTATGAAATGAATCAATAACAAAGTGATAAATAAACTAAAGGGAATACAAAAACATGTTGAAAAGTTGAATGAACAGACAAATAGCCAGATCGCACTCCGGATAGCGATACAAAATCCCAAAGTTTCTTGTGAAACCTATTAGTTTCGGTAAGCAAACTCTCTCCGGGAGCAGTTGAAAGATGGGGGGGATGCTACTTATATCGGAAACTGCCGTCGTTTTAATGAAAATGGAGCAGACATCACAGAATTGTTTCTACTCCTGGATGCAATGATGTCTTCCACCATCTCTAGTCACCTCCAAACATCTGCAATTTTGTACCTTTTTAAGCACTCGGCCCTTTTCAATTCCCAAGCCCTTTGGTCAATTTCGAAATTTCTTAAAAACATAATGATGCCAACCAGGGTGAATTCTCCATGCTTGTTATGCTTGTTGCGCAAGCTCATTAATTGAGAAAGAAGTAATATTTATTTATAAGCATTTCATTTAGGCTTTTCTTTTTGTAGACAGAAGACGTGGAAATAATTGAGCTTTGCGTTGTGTATCGAAGGCCGATGCTTGCTCATCTAGTCAAAGCTACCTTGGCTTGCTCAGTTGTAGGAGCTTCCAGGTCCTCGTTGCAGCACTGTGATTTCAAGCGCGCGCATAGCCATTTGCGCTCCCTTCACTTCGTCTTAAACAGAAGGCCATACGCAGTCAAAGTAGCTCTAGTCAGTAAGCTTCACGCAGCCTTTACAAGTGCTTGGGAAAATTAAGTTACAATCAACTTTTTATGTTGATGTTGTTGACCAGTTAATAAAGAAGAACCGTAGGGTAGAATTTGTGTTCAAGTAGCTGAATTGAAAAAGATAGAATATCATTTGTAACATAAATGTTGTATCTGTATGATTAAATAAATTTCTAAATATATAGTTTTAAATGGTCAGTAATTCATTATTCCCTAATCAGACTTCAATCACACTCCCTGAATGATAATCAGAGCAAGCGTGAATTTCAAGACCAGCATTTTCCCCTGATACCAACTTTTTGCGAGAGGAAATCTCATGAAGTGTCCCTTACCAAAGCAAATAGATTCTTCTTTCTTCTCTTTCTCTTTTTCTTTTCTCTGGTCAGCTGTATTTTTATGGCCCCTCTCTCTCTCTCTCTCTCTCTCTCTATAGGAGGAACCATATATATATTGTATTTTCATTTACTTTCGGGGAAACCCTGCTCTAATGACTGAAGTTTTTCAACCTAATTCAGGCCCCTAATACGGGTCTCACACCGAGCGATGAAATTCATACTTCACCTAAAGATAATCACAAACATTCATACCCACGCTGGGATCCGAACCCACAGCTTGTTGGGATACGGACAAGCGAACCACACGGACAACTAGGCCGGCCTTGATTATGCGTCCCAACTCTCCCATCATTTAGAACGATACTGAAACGATTAGCAATTTTACTACGTAATCTCGGCTGTTATAAGAAAAATACATTGCAATGAATCGAGTTTCCTACGGCTTTTGATAAATCTTTGGAAACTTTTCAAAAAGTTGCAAATTTTCAAATTATACACTGGTGTCTCAAAGCTAAGGACGAACTACATTTTTACCTGAATATGAAAACATTTTCATCATTCAAGTAAAAATGTAGACATAAATTTATTGCCAACTTGTGTGGTAAATTTCATACAAATTAAATTGCAATACTTTTTTCGGCAAAAGTTACAAATTTCCTAAGGACGTAGTTAAGGAATTAATGTACAGCGCTTACAGATAATTATGTAGAGAGACATTTCAGTGTGAAATATGGACACCCCGAACTGCAATGCAGCTCCACAACGTCGTACTAAGTGATTAGTACGACGTAACACTAAGTGATTCAGGAGTTCTTGAGGTAAACTGGCCGATATTCCTTCAGAGCAAAGATAAGGCTTTGTTTGTTTGTCTGCTGGGAATTTCGAGCATAAATACCTCCCAATTGTGTCCCAAACGTGTGCTATGGGACTGAGATCTAGGGAGCGTGCTGGTCACTGGAATCGATTAATTCCCTCGGTCACCAAAAGTATCTCCACTGCTCGTGTATGATGTGGTGTGGCATTGTCATCCATAAAAATGAATTCTTCGTCTACAGCACACCAGGCACAATCGAACATGACGCTAAAAACTTCATTGCAATGTCGTTCGCCAGTCATAGTTTCTTTTTCCAACACTTGTAGCTTGGTGCGTTCTTAATCATGATGCCTTCCACATCATGACTTTAGTACCGCTGTATCTATCCCTTTCAAGAACATTCTCGCGGTTCTTAGCAGTTCCACTTTCAATCCAGATCAAGTATCGTCTAGAATACTTGATCTGGATTGAGACTAATATTGCTCTAAGATGAGCTGTGGATAAAGCGACCCAGACTATCTGTGTTCATGGCCCGTGGCAGAGCGAGGGCAACCACTTCGCAAATGTCTGAAACACATTCCGTCGGTTGGAAACGCTTCCCAAGAGTTTGGGATCTCATATTCGCTGCATGAGCAATATTAGTAATTCTATGGCAACATTAGTAATTCTGTGCCTTTTTCAAGCTTTCCGATGGTATTTCCTAGCGTGAAATCACCTAGATGATGTCTTTGAGACATTACAAGACATCCAAGTTTGCAATTTTGTTCTTTAACGAAAAGCGCTTCCTTCAAACAGAATTCCTTAGCGAAGCATTTTACCTTTTTATGCCGTCGAGTGCTACAACGCGACTCTTTAGTGCGCAATTCGAAAATTTGAATGTGCACGTGCTTTCTACTCAAAATCGTCAGCTATAAAAATTGCCACAAGCTGATTCACCTGAATTTGTGGTTGTCATATTTAGAAATAGTTTCGTCCTTAGGTTTCCGCACACCAGTGCATAATCAGCTTGTAGACTGATTTGCACCTTTAATATCTCGACCTAAAACCAATACCTACCAATAACGTTTTCTGCTGGTTCTTTCGAATCCGTCAGATTGCGGGTTGAGTTCCCTAATGAACAAATCTTTGCCATCTAGTTCTATTTCTGGCCATTTCTGTCGTCTCTCTGAAGATCGATGATTGTGACTCTTCCTTCGAAGACTGCAGCCAAGTTCTTTTTGATCCGCCTCTCGATCCCATTCGATAATGCATTTGGAAATCTTTGAAAGGACATTATCTGAAGGTGTCCAAACTATCTTAATTACTGTTTACGAATTATATCTGATATCTTCTCTGCAGTTCAATTCGTGTTTGACTTGCTCGGTTGTTTTGTATTCTGACCAGTGAGTCTTATTTATTCTTCTCAAGCATTTCATTTCGAATGCTCTTTTCTGTACTTCTTAATGATCGAGTGTCCATGTCGTGGCTCTATAGGTTGCTCTAGGTATAATAATGGTTTTATAGAGTTCTAGTATGAGTTTTTTCAAAATGCTGGTATTTTTCCATGTTTTGTTTTTATTTTATTCATATTAGATCATTGATTGTTGTGTTTTAATGTTTCTGTGTTGGCGAGGTTGTTGTTGGTCAGACTACCAAGATAAAGATATTGCTGTACTTCTTCAAGTATACGACTTTCTAAGTTCATTGAAGGTTCCCCCCCCCATCTCTTCCTATTTGTTTTAGTTTTGCTTAGATAGATTTTCATTCTAAAAGTTTAGCACTCTTCCTTTAAATATGTTATTATTTTTTTTTGCAATACAGTGTTTTAAACTTTTCATCAACAATAATATAATCTGCATATTTCATGTGGTTGATATTCGTGCCATTTATTTATAGACCTGGTTCTTCAGCTATGGATTTGCATATTTCTTCGCGATAATACATATGAGAGGGAGGCTGAAAAGCTCTGATAAACACCTAGAACAAAAATAATATTAAAGCAATTCTTCTTATATATCCTAAAATAAAAATAAAGTATTACAATTGGATGAAACATGGGGGTTAAAGGGTTCTAAGATATGCTCTTTCTTGTGGTTATATCGGTTGCTTTAATATCATTTTTGTTCTAGGCGTTTTTTAGAACTTTTCAGCCCCCCCCATTGTAAATTTGCATGACTCCTCTTTTGCATTGAATTTGCCTGTTTTTATTTAATTAAATTTGACAATTCAGCTGACATTCCTTGGTATCTTCATAATAATTCGCAAAAAAAGGTTTTAATTCTGAATCTAACGTCATAGATTTTAAGATATTTATCATTTTGTTCCAGCCAGTGGAATCAATAAGTGCCAACAGAGATGAGATAAATATCGTTCGTAGCCCTGAACTCAGCGGTCCCTGATGACCATGACTAGAAACAGGCTCTCAATTAATTTCCAAAAATTTGTTACGATTAAATAATTTCGCTGATTCCCTCAGGAAATGGAAACTTTGGCAGGACTTAACACCTATAAGTACTAAAACCTCTAAATTAACCATTTAAATGAGTAATTACAAAAAAAGTTGATTCATAAATTTTCCAATTACAGTAATGTATTGCACTGGAAGTATTAACCACATTCAGCGTTTTTATATTGAAATACGCGAATTTACTGCAGAAATTTAAAGTGGTGATTTGTTCATTACTTTTATGAGAGAGCGATGCACTGCCTAAAAGTAAGTCTTGTGATTATTATAAATTACTGTTATACGCTGCTTTATTAAAACAGCTCACAGAAGTGATTTGTATTATTTATTTATTTATTGGTTAAGACGCAAATTACTTCGCCTTTAGTTATGAAATGAACGCAGATCAGTAAACCACGTTGAAGATCTCCTCGAATGACATCCACCGCAGCTTCACTGAACTCTTCTCATTTCCATTTTCCTTGCGTGTTAGGCTCAGTGACCTGTCGCGGCAAAAGTAACTCGGCATCATTGGCATCTTAATGTACTCATAGAGCAGTCAATATACCTGCTTAATGAATTATGGCTACCAATCAGGTGTGTTTACTGGACGATTGGTCTGTTTTGTGGGATGAAAAAGCGGAGTAGTTTCCTGGAGGAGAAAGAAACCCTTTCGCCACATGAGTTGACTCGTCTTCAGCGGAAAAGCTTTTTTAAAGGGTCTTCGATACTGGAATGGGTCCGAACACAGGTCTTTCCACCCAAAGAGTATCGCAGAAGCTCTATACCATCCGACCTGTTTCGCCATCGAATACTGTCGATTCCGCAAGACATTATTTGGAAAGCAAAAAGAAGTTATATTGGATAAAGATGAAAGAGAAGCAATCATCGAAAGTAGCCCTCAAATCGGTTTCCTCATCTAACAAATTTCGGTCAGGGTTGTCCTTTCCAACTTTGCTTCCCTAGATCACGTCTCCAACGTGCATTCCCAATATCTAGCAAGGAATACTCCCATACAACGAAGATTTTTCCCAACAAGCATTTTGTATTGAGGCGATCCTTTGCTGGCCCATTAGATCTCCAAAACGTTCTTTTCGGATGCTCTGTGAGACTGGATCTTTACTAAATAAGACACCGGATTTATCTTGGAAGGAAACGCTTCAACAGAGATTGAAGGGTTTCCTCCGATGAAAGATTCTGTTGGAAACGTTCTTTTATATCATCGAAATGTTCCTCGTTCAGCTACATAAATGAAATTCATATCTTCTCCAATCAAAGCGTCATCTTTCTGATTGCGCGACCAAGACTCTTCCGGATAATGTTTAGTATATAAAACCCATTTAGCCTATCGACCATACTCCTGCTCACCTGTTTGCTCGGACATATTACTTTCGCATCCAGTAGCCTACAACTGCGATTATTCAGTGACTCTGGGGAAGGGAAAAAACGTTCTATAAAAATTATAAAAATATTAAAATTTAAAAATTAACCCCCCCTCCCACAAAAATCAGGTCGGTCTCACATACCAGTATTCATAACCTGTGCGTAAAAAATGATGCGAAATGCTTAAACATTTCGAAACTCGCACTTCAATTTCAGAACAAACTTCGCTTCCAGATGAGGATCGCTGTTGGCGAAGCTCTCCAAACAAACCATTCGGCATCCATCGTTCTGCCACACTACAGTGAAAAATTGCTATTTTTTTGCCCGTGGCAAAAACTGTGCTAAAATCAGAAATGTCCTCGTTTTGATGTGGTATAATAAAGCAAATTTTTATAATGTTCCAGTTTGTATTACTCTCCATCTCTCGTAACCTCTTCTGATATCAAGACAAACTAACTTCCCTTTTCCCAATTCCATTGAGTAAGCTGCAAGACCAATGAGAGAAGACTAATCGTTGTCTTATCCACCAGAACTTCAAATAATCGACATCATTCTCTGAACTCCTTTAATCTGTTCTTAACCATCCTTCTTCACATATACCACAGAAGATATGAGATAAATATTTCACACACACTTCGCACTTGCTTTATTTTTGGTAACAGGAAGCCAAACTTCTGCTTCTGTAGAATGCTGTAAAACGCTCTTTCCTCAGCAAATTAAGCTTCGTGTATTGGGTCAGTAGAGGGCTTAAGTGAGATAACACTATTGATGCAAACAGTTGTTCTGACAGAATCGCTGAATTAACTTTTGTTGATACCAAAGCCTCCAGCCATCCTCATTTGACTCAAAATCGATTCTCACTACTCAAGTAAGTTCTACAACAAGGGAACTGAGATAATAGTGCAATCCCAGAAGAAGAAGAAGAAATCTCATCACATTGCAAGAGCTCGCATTAAGCCTACATTGAACAGCCGCAATAAAAAAAAACGAAGAAAGAAAGAAAACAGTAAATCCACATTTGACTTTTAAAGGGAAGCATCCAGTGAACTCGCCTCTCACTGCAAGGAGAACTGTTACATCTTGTCCCTTGCAAAGGCCATTAACACAAACTTTTCTATTTTATGCTTTAATCTTTTCCACCACTTTTAGTTTGCACAATCAGATCGGTACCTAACGCACATCACACATCTCTGGCGTGATTCTTCTGTTACATATTCCAAGACCAGAAAAAAGCATCTATCTTATGTCGTCTCATACGTCCTTTCCTATGTATATCTGTTGACCCCCATCCCCCACCACCAAAAAGCAACCTAACAAATATTTGGTGATCACCAGTATGGATTTTGCCACTCTCGATCCACAGCGAATGCTCTTTTGCTGACATTAATCATGTGCATGTACACAAATCACGGAATCATTTGGAGAAATCTATTGGATGTTGACGTTTTAATAATTATTTCACACCTCATATGGTGTGAAATAATGGCCTACAAAGCACACTACTATCTTGGAGCACACTACTATCTTGGTCATCTGCTGTGGTCATAGTAGAAAATCTTGAGAGGCCGGACTTCTGTTATGATTTTCTAAGCAAGACAGAATTGCCTCTGTGCTCCGTGCTTTTGGCGACTCACTTTCTTTTATACACAGACCATCTGCTCTCATTAACTGATCGGTTTCACCAATGGAAAACTGAAGGGATATTGTCTGCCATTGTCTTCATCTCTCGGGACTATCGTATTTCTGTTTATAAGCCAGCTTACTCCTCCATCCTTTTTTTTTCTGGAACAGACATGTCTCTTATAATGTGACCTACCACCATAAATCTTGGTGTTCTTTTCCTTTGTAGTCACACATTCCTGAACTGTCTGGGTTCGGAATGCCTAAGTCTATCTGTTTGAAAAATACAAATCCTCCCTGTCTTAGAATAATGTTGTCACCTTATTACGGTGAACCAAAATCCTCTCTAAGATGATTTGATGTCTAGAAAAGGACAATAAATGACATCTACTCACTCATAAACTTATTGAAATCACTTTGCTTTCTTTGTCTGCTTTACCTGTTCCTCTATTACTCCTATAATACACGATTCCTTGATTTTTCTTTCCAATATGCTTAAGCGTTTAAGCATACCTTGGCAGTTTCTTCTCAGCATCCATTCAAAGCCCCAAAATACCTTTCCAACCAACATCTCACATCCTTTCATTTTTTCTATCAAATCCTTTGGACAAACTTTCTTCACACTGTTGTCCTACCCTGCGCAAACTTCCAGTAGCGTCAAGAAACGCATTCGACATTATGATGCCGTGTAGGTTTTGCAATCTTCATGTAAAGACGAGTATGAAAATGAATGTCGGAGTTTGGGCAACATGGTGTGCTTTGAGTTTAAAATTGATGAACTTATCGCATATTCAAAGAGAGTGAAAATGAATGTTTTCATCATTTTTGCGGTGGAGTATTAGTCTGGTGCTCGTGTGCAGTTTTTCAGTCGATCAACGTAGTTTGTGTTCACTAACGTTGTTGAGTTCATACCGCCCTATGGAAGAAAGAAGTTCGCGTAAAGGAGCTGAATAAGCTTGTGCGAGGCATGTCTGTCTGAGAGGGGCGCGGGGAGGAACACAAATGGACGAAAAACAATTCTTAACATTGAAAAATTGTACTTACCAAAAGCGTCCCAATCAATACGCCGTTTCGAGGTCGCAATGAGCACCCATTCCGGTTGTCCCTCATTTTTTAAGGCAGGCGTTGATGTCATTTTGTTCTTTAAGTTTTCTGCTTCGACGGACCGTTGGTAGACCTCTGTTTCTACATTAGTGACCTTTCCAAACATATTTTCGTCGGAACAGATAAGTGGCGTTAACGGCAGCTTGCTACGGGAATATTTGGTTTCCGTCCCCTTTAAGGAGTTTGGAACTTTTGTTTTCGACACCCACTTGGACTCGCTTGTTGTTTCACTTGAAGGACTGCACTTCATAGGCGGCAACAGATGTTCTGCAAAAAATTTCAGAGTGGAATATTTCTTTAACTCATAATAATACTGCAAATTGTGTAATAGTAAATTTATCAGTTTACAATTCCAAGTAAACATTTCGGGCATTTTTTTTTTTTTTCAGAAAAAGTGGAAATGATTCATATGATTATCTGCTTTTAATGCTTTACTTGTTCACTTTTTCGCTGTTTACAACAGATATGAGAAGGGAATAATTTGAATAACTACTAAATGTTATATATTAAAATAAGATAAACCCCGTATGAGAATTACAGGGAAAGCGAAAGGGTAAAATTTATCGGCAAAGAGGAATTATGCAGAAGTAATTCTGTGAAAAAAAGCAAAGAGATAACTAACTTTAAGGTTAATTCGCGTGTAATTTCTGCAACAAGAAGGAATGTTTTTGCCTCATCACAAGATAGTACATTTGACAACTGCTTCTTATGACGTTGCATTTTTTAAACTTTATTGACAAGGCTTCGTCACGCTAAGCAACTGATGAGGTCACTTTTCTGAATGAGGGAACACCGTGTTAACTTACAGAGGAAATGCCGCTTTATACAGTGAGGGTGTCTAATTTACACAAAGCTTCAGATGCATTTTTGAAGTTGTACAAGTACCAGCTCATTACGTCACTGTCATGTGACGTAATGAGCTGTCTATATGTCACTACACCTTTAACAGAAAAATTGACCACAAAATAAAAAGGAAGAGTAAGAAACAAGGACAAATATTTGTCCTTGAACCCAAATATTCAGTTTGGGTTTCTTGCAAAGTAAACTTCAGATGCTATTTAACCGAATATAACGAGACTCAGAAGGGCTTCAAGAAAAATTGTGGTTATGATTCCTCTTTATATGGCATTTCCTTGTTATACTTCAGATATGAAGAGTCACGCCGATGACGCTTTACATACACAGCATTACACTAGTACCTGGAATTAATAATTATCGCCAAGTACTACAGAAGTTGAGAGTACTCTTTTTAGAATATCTCAGTGCAAAACTGGACCAACTTCTCTAATTCCTGTTGAAAATATTAGCGATCCTCCAGTTTTATTTGGCAGAGGTATTCAATGGAACACGCGCCACCGAATTTAAAGATGTGAGGACCAGCAATCCAAATCTAGTGCAAAACGTCCAAAAATGTTTATTCCACCTTGCTTTCCAAAGACACCTCTATGAAGTTGGAATTTAGGTGATTCCCGTGGCGAAGATGAGTGACGGAAGGAAAATATTCCCGGCACCAATTCATACTGCTCAGCTGTGATTTTCACAGGTATTTGTAGAGTACCTTGTTTACTTCATATAAAACCTAAATGTTATATATCATGAAAAAAATAATTATGACGAGAAAGTTAACACTTAGGAAGCAGAAGAGTCGTTCACATTTTAGTGGGAATCCCCTTCCGAAATTCGGGTAGTAGTAATATAAAAGTAACAACAACAACAACCATGACATCAAAAATGCGTTATTCAAGTAGCTTATTCTAAATTGCAACACGTCACACCATTAACACTTCCTCTCCGGATTGCTTTTCATGTTATGAAACCTTACGGCTACATGAAATCCCAAAGTAAAAGCCTCGAGAATGTTCTTGTTTTATATACAGTACACACATTCTCGATCGAAAGCCAATCCTGAAATACGGAAAGGCAGCTGGAGTAAATATCACCCACAGCCACGTTCAAATATGCAGGTATATAAACGTTTTGCACTGGTTACATTGCATAATTCCGGAAGAATTGCCAGAAGGTAGAATTCCCAATGGTCGGAGCAGAGATAGCACGTCTTTAAAAGGGAGATAAAAAGGAATTTGAAAATTACAGAGAAATTTATCTACTAAGTGCTGCGGATAAGATTTATGCAATATGCATCAATTGGCTAAGAAAAAAAGAAACACTTATAGAAGAACACGTTGGGTTCAGGCCACATAGAAGTGGTTGGCTTTTTTTTACGACGAATAGTTCAGAAATCATGGGAATATGACCATGATCTGTACTCACGTTTTGTTTATCAGGAAAGGCATATGGAGTAAATGGAATATTATGAAGAGCAATAGACAGCTATATTTAAGTCAGCGATTAGAATTGAAGGAAATAGAGGAAGTTGGTTACACGTAAAATAGGGTGTAAAGAAAAGTTGCACACTGTCTGCACTGTTATTCTTTATCTATATGAATCGTATTATGAAAGAAAATGGCATAAACCTGATCTTACAATCCGGGATATGAAACTTAGCTCTTTGCTTTATGCAGGTGATGCACCATTTCTAAAAAATCCAGTATACGTCTGTAAGTATCTCTAACTAAATTGAATAACAGCTGTAAGACATTTTAGTGAAGCTGACAAATTAACTGATAATAGACAACAGAATAACTAGGCTAATACGGTGGGGAGGGATCCAGTGGAAATTTACATGGCAAAGGGAGAAATTATGCAAATCACTGAACTAAGTGTATGCCAGACATTATTAAAACCAATTTTAAGTAATGGATCTGACAGTTCGGTTACAAAGAAATCTCTTGATCTGTGGTCTCCAAAGACTGGAGACCACAGATATGAGAGTCCTGAGAAAGATTAGGGGAAGGGGAACAAATGGCATCAATGGCAGAAACGTGTTAAAATAAGGGATGTTAGGAAGTAACTAGTCCGGAAACCTGGTCTAGGCACCAAACATGGAACTTTTTCAAGCCATTTCAGGCCTCCAATAAGGGGAGAGGGCTGTGGCCTCACATCGAGCGATGACGTTCATCTCCAACCTAGGAAGGGTCTCGCGTGTTTCTCAACAAGCACTGCTTTGAGAGAAACCATCAGGTTAGGCTGTTCGAAACTCTTCGTGTCACGAATATCGTAAACTAATAGTGCAATCGTGACATTGGTGGGATAATGGTTGAGTTTAATAATTCTAAATCCCCTCTCTAGAGGGCACAAAGGGAACTTTCTTTCGAGTCCCTTCAGGTCTGTCACACCGAGCGATGAATAGAAATTCATCCTAAAGATATTCAGACAACTTCCGTGCTCACTGTGGTGATCCACGGCCAGTTAGTGTGAAGAGATGCTCCCCAATCGATCAGGCAGACAATTTAACCAACAAAAATCCTAACGGCGATAAATCTCAACGAAGGAAAGGTAAAGAATTAAACCGATTCATATTACTACGTTCTGTAGTAAGGATGCAATGAACTTTCAACCCTGCAGCTGAGTGATGACTTGTGCTGCTGGCAGGGTTCGTGTTCAATTCGGTCTTCACTTCGTCCTTCAATTTCAAAGTAACTGATGTAAACTACATACCCTGAAGTCATCCGACGTCTTATTTCATTTTTGATGTGTGAGATAGCGGGCGAGTTACTGCCCATATAAGCTGAAATTAATGAAAGTAAGAAAACACAACTTACTGTTGCTGTTTTCCAAATCGTCCCAGTCTTTATACTTTTCTCTTAGTCGCTTGCTGACGTGGATCCACTCGGGCACTTCCTTGTCTTCGGAAAGTCTGTGCTGAGCTGAACTTGGTGATGCGCTCTTCTGATAAGTTTCTGGAAGAAGCAGAACGTGTTTTCAATACTCTTCACGCAGTGCAACTTTACGGCATCAGTGAGAGTCAGTTACGTGAGAATAAAATTGTACTTAGGAACAGAGTAGGAACTTAAACTTACAAAGAAGCAACTCATTCACAGACACCAATAAGTCTACTATTCTACATCGAATCTTACGACGTTCCACATTCTGGGATGTTTAGGATGTTTAGTGTGGGAGCGGCGGTTGTTACTGAAGTTCCAAACTAGACCAGAACTGCTCAAGCTGAACACGGGATTTTCTCCATAACCCCACAAAGATTGAAGAAATTTGCTTTCTTCCCCAAATACACTTCAAAGTGGGCAAACGGCTCAGCATTATAAAGAAGTGTCGGAACTTCTTAAAAATCCTACAAAGGCAGGATAGCAAAACTGAAGCGAAAAAATTGCGATTATTCAACCGCATAATTGCTTTGAAGTACACTAACTTCAGCATCAAATGCCTTATTTGAGCATATGGTTCTATTTAAACTATTCAACAACTTGTTATAAGGAACTGGGGAGGACGAAGAAAAAACGAGATCCACAAATAACTGAGAAATTTACATGTTTACTGGTAATTATGTGAACAGAAATTTTTGATCTTGACTGCAAGGAGACTTCAAGAATATTTAGCTGCGGTTAAGAAAATGCATTGATGAGATTGATGTAACCCGTTGCTAATTAACTAAGAAGTTGTATTACATCCTGCTAGCGCTGTAAGGCTGTAATTTAACGAAGGTTTCATCACTATTCACATTTGCACATTTATCAGAAAAGGAAGCATCAGATGGAACAGCAAAGACTGAAAATGCAAGATTTGCCTCCTTATTACATTCTCCTCCTTGTGCACCTTCTGTGGAAACCTGGAGATGTTTTAAAATCATTCATCGATTTGGGATGTTGAAAGAAGGAACAATGCTTCCTTTGTCAGTGATCAGATGCATGTCAAGATGACCATCTTTTTGATGATCTCTTCACTAAATCGCCGAGACTGAGAATGATCGGATCACAATTCATAACAAGGGCTCACCGAATATTGTGGATTGCACATCATTAATATTATGTAGATAACGGCGTACAAAAAATAATTTAGAATTCAACCAAATGTGTCCTTGATAAGGATCATTTCTGACCATAGATGGCATGCTTTCAATAAGGGGAGATTGGTTATGAAAAATAAAGCGGTTTGTTTATTTTTATGGAGAGATCGAGGAGCAAAGAGATCACTATTATTCCACATGCGTCTCTTCTGATTTATAAGTGTCCGTTTATAAGTATCGTGTGGCTACTTAGTGCGACGAGTATGAAACCGTTGTACAGACTGACTAGTAAAGCATAACCATAAAACGATTGATAATAGCAAATTCGGTTAATCTTCTTTTTTTTTTCTTTTTCAAGATCATTAGATGTCTGAAATACTTCAGAACGATGTGAGAACTGAAATGTAAGTGAGCAAATGTATGTAAATGAAATTTGGAAAGACAGAGCATCGGATGAACATCAGAGAAACAAACAGAGTTTCAGAAAGCGCAATGAGTATAAAGTGTGGCTAGTTTGGTTGAGAAATTCCAGGAATGGTACTAGCAAGAAGACTATTGAAAGCGCTCAGAATTGGTAAGATGCTTATTAAGGCTGATAAGGCATTGGTAACTAGCAGGACAAGATGACAGCATTTGCTTAGGGGAAGAAAGGAAGTAATTTTACCTTATAAGTGTGTGATCAAGTCATTACTGAATTCTGAATCTCGAATGTGATACGTACGCAGTTTACACGATCTCAGAAAGTCGAAGGTTTGTTCACAAACGATACACTGCGTGGAGAAAGATTACAAGCAAACAGCCCCGCACTTCGTTTTATTTAGGATAGAGAGAGAGAGAGAGAGTATGCGGAATTTTTAGCTCTGCCTCTTTTGTAAATCAGGCGGTTGGCTTTCCATTTCGTAATGCGGGAAGTATGTGTAACCTTAAACTAGCGTGAATGGAAGCATCGCAATAAGGCAGAAAATCTCTTCGGTTCGAGTTCCTGACTGCGACTGCATTAATGTGAGGAGCATTTTCTAATGTGGATTTTTTATGAATTTCAGACTGCTTAAAACCAGTTTTATCCCAGAAAAAAAGTGAACGAAAGCTAGTTATATGAACCAGAGATCGACTAACTCGGGATCTCCCCCCCCCCCCCAAAAAAAAACAGGAAGTATATTTTCAGTTATTAACTAAAATCGATGTTTTGTCGTCGCTGTAGCGCTGTTGACTTCATGAAAGTATCACCGCTGACCAAGTGGAGTATTAGCTGCTATTTAAAAGATCATAAGGTTCAGTGTAACTTATCGAAATAAAGAACAGCAGAAGAAAAAGAGATATCTGATTCTATAAGCACAATCCACGAGCATGTACTGTATGAACCAGAGATCGACCAGAGATCGAAAGTGTAGCTGGAGTTTGTTGCACTGAGAAACTCGGGACATGTTTGAAGACATAACACAAAAATATAGCTAAGAGGAGAGTTACAAGTTGATATTTTCTGCCAGCGTGAAGATCGTGAGGAATAATCTACAGGAACATGCAGAAGCAGCGAATGCGTTAGAATAAAAAAAAAAAAAAATGTATCTTAGAAAATTGAAAAGAGGGAGAATTTCAGTTCTGAGCGTTGAGAATTTCTTCTTTCGCACACACGACGCCGAATTAATAACACACAGGAAGATGAAATCTAGTTTGTATAACGTGTATCAAAGCAAATCTTTTATTTATTAGATTGAGCCTAATTAAATCTGCGCTAATTAAATATTCCGCTTAACGTCTTCCCTTCTGGGCTGATCTCTCGGCAGTGCTCAAGTTGATTTTAAATGTTGCAGAAAAAACCGTTTCCATTAGGTTATAGTCGACAACCGTTGTGTTTGACAAAGGCAGGCTTTATGTGGGGAAGAAGGCGCTTTTGGAACTGGGGTGGCACGACGAGTCGCAAAGTAAACATATTAAGACAAGAAATAATAGATTTCGTGAATCTATAAAGACGAAAGTGCTTAAATTCACGTGCGGGGTCTTTTCAGTGGATCAAAATATTTATACAAAGGATGTGAAATTTTCATACTGATTGAAGTGAAACAGAAATCGATTTGCCGGTGGATTCTTCGATTGTCCACAATAAATGAGAATGCTGTTCCGTTTCATAAAAGAGAAATTTGTTCACCCCTCTTCGTTATTTTCACACTTTCCAACTTGCTTTGGCATGTTGATGATATATCAGAATATGACTTAGCAAGAACGATCTCCGTAGATTCAGAAGTTAATAAAAATAGTGATGAAACGACTCACATATAGTGTTGCCAATTTAGCTCTTTTGGAGCTAGATCTATCTCTTTTTTTTTCTTCCCTAGCTCCAAACATTTTAATCTAGCACCTAGCTCCAAATCTAGCTCCTTCATAACTAGTTTCAGCTCTTTTAGTTGTTTTTATAACTTACTGTTAAAGTAATTGTTTTAAACGTTTTCCAGATGTTCGTATTTGATAAGGAATTGCTGTACGTTTGGTACAAGCATCGTACACGTTTCAAATACATGATGACGTCAGTCAGTCACGTAGCCCAACAGTCTGCCATTTTGTCCTTTTAAAGTTGATAGCATCGCTACAAGTTAGTCTTTGCACAGTGTTCTGGTTGGTATTACGATAGCGAGTGGGAAGTTTTCAAAGATTGATAGTAATTCGTTGCAGTAAAGAGTTGCATAACCTTCTTCAAAAAGAGCAAAGAGTAAAATAAAGCTTACAAGCAAACATTTAGAAGGGAGTGGTTGCAAATGGGAATGTTTAGTAAATAAATGGTTGTGCGAAGTGCCTGGTGACGCTACAAAAGGCCACTGTAAGTTTTGCAGATGTGATATAGCTGCTAAATATTGTCAGCTTGTAAAGCATAGCGAAACTAAGAAACATCTTGCTGCAGTTCCATATAATTCTGTTCCTATTACAAATATGCTTGTGAAAAAGTCTGATGAGACCGCGAACTTTAAAGGTTAGCATTATTTCTTTGTTGTCACTCATCATTCAACAGTTGCGATCATCTAGTAGATCTTTGCAAAAATATCATCCCAGACAGTTAAATTATGCCAAAGGTAAAAATGCACCGAACTAAGTGCTCTGCAATAGTAAAGAATATTCTAAGTGAGCATTTTGAAGAACATCTAATTATGGACATTGGAGATGAAAATTTCAGCTTGCTAATAGACGAATCGAATGATATCACAGTGAATAAGATTTTAGGAATGGCCATCGTTTATTATAGCAGGAAATTCAACAAAATTATGCATACATTTCTGAGCATGGTGGTTCTAGAAAAGTGTGATGCTAGTGATATTTTGGCTGCACTGAAAAAAGAGCTCTTGACCAAGAAACTGGACATTAAAAATCTCATTGCAATCGGTACAGACAATGCCAGTGTTATGGTTGGCATCAATAATGGCGTTTATGAACAACTTAAGGCCCATATTCCCTCTTTAATTTTAATTAGATGTGTATGCCATTCATTATAACTGGCAATGTCTCACACTTGTGCAGAATCTCTCCCAGGAAAATTAGAATTTTTAGTTGCCAAAACGTACAAGTGGTTTTCCCATTCTTCTTCAAGACAAGCAGCATACAAAGAACTGTATCAAACTATCAACAAAAATGATTCTCCTGTGAAAATTGTAAGGAATTGTGCAACAAGGTGGCTCCCCATTGAATCTGCAGTAGAGAGAATTCTGAGCCAGTGGTTGGAATTAAAAACTCACTTCGAAGTCGTGAGTGTGACTGAGAAATGTTACAAAGCTCAAAGTTTGTGGGTGATGTACAAAGATGAAAGGAATCTGTTGTACCTTTTATTATTGCATCCTGGTCTAGTTCAAGTTCCGTAAGTTAACGAAAGTTTCGCATCCAACAGTGCGGATAAGATGAGATAATTTGAAGACCTTTCTGGTTTGATTCGCTCTATTGCTAATATGTTAGTGCTACCATATTAGCAATAACATATTAGAAATAGAGCTAATATGTTAGTGCTACCATCATCCACAGTCGAACCTCTAGAGTCAGAGATTGATGACTATTTGGATCCCCGTCCAAATCTTGGTTACAGATTTGAAAGAAAAATTTCAGAGTTGATGATACAAAAGAAAATAACGCAAAATGATGAGCGAAATCTTAGAAGTAGAGCAATACAGTTTCTTCTTGGTCTCTTCAAACAGCTTAAGCAAACGTTGCCTGAAAACCTGAATATTTTAAGAATGATGTCTTCTTTTTCTGTTGACAATATCCTAAAACATATAAAAGAACCTGCTACTCCCATCTTAGAAATAATGCTGAAAACAGAAAAGGATGTTGCTGCTGCTGAATACCAGTACAATACTGTCCACTTAAATAAATGGACAAATATAGAAAACACCGAGCTATTCTGGACTGAAGTACGAGAATATAAGGATGCATCTGGAATGAATCCATTTAAAGAAATTGCTCAGTGTGCAATAAATTTATTAATACTGCCAAATTCTAATGCGGAAATTGAACGAATTTTTAGTTCCATGAATGTAGTTAAAACTAAATTAAGAAACAATGGAATTGCCAATGCTGACAGCTATTTTGTCAGTCAAGTATGGCCTCAGGCGTAACAACAAGTGCTGCACAGATTATCATTTACCAGCATCTACACTGAGTAATATTGGAACGATGGCCACATATAATAAAGCTGGAAATCTAACTGAAAACATGGGTGAGTTAAGTGCAGAAGGCCACATGGAAGATGTATTTAGCGACTTATATGCAAGTATCACTTTAACTTGAATACAGTAAGTAACTTAATAGTATCAGCTACTACTTTAAAAATTTCAGCTTCAAAGTTTTATTTTTAACTGCTTTTTAGCTCTTTGTTTTAAAATTTAACTGTTTTTATTAATTTTCATTTGGCAACACTACTCACATATGCAGTACTTGCTACACGCCTTCCTTACGTACGTACGTGACTTTTAGAGCAGTAGGAAAAGCTGGGTAATATTATTAACAACGTGTATTTTATATAATTAATAGTAATATTACTTAATTAGAATTTAGGATGCAAAAAAGCTTTAAGAAATTGATTCATCCCACTTTATACGACTGCCAATCACTTCGTCTGTTCGCTGCCGCGGTAAAGGACTGATTTCGTTGACACGCGAAAGGTTCTTAAATGATCTGCATCAGACAAATGTTACGCACAAACTATAGTTTGCTTTTTTAATATTTGACCCACAAACGAAAGGTCGTACGGCCTAGAGTACATGAAAGGCCAGTGGCGGAGAAAATTTATTTATTTTTACATAGTTCGTTAACCCTGCTCTAGAGACCAAACACGGAACTTTTTCAAGCCACTTCAGACCTCCAATAAGCAGCGGAAGTAGTTTTTTGCAACGGACGATGAACTTCACCACCCACCAAAAGACAATCACAAACATTCGTGCCAACGTTGTATTTCGAACGCAGTCGGTTTCGCAGTTGATTGGTCGGATGAGGATTCGCTAACCGCTTTTTCAACCGGGCCGACCTGCTTGAGAAAACCACGGTTTGAATCTCATTAAGAGATTGTGATTTTACAAATTACAAGCATTATTGATTTAATGATGATATTTCGATGATGGACTTTAAGATCGGCATCAGTTACATTCGACTGTTCATAAACTATCAGATCAAATATCCGACCACCTATTCGTACTAATCTACATGGCTATATACACAGAGCCATGACTCATACAAGTATACAAGCAATCACTCGGACTCGCTATTTTCAGAGACAGACATTAACATTAAAATAGGTCCTAATGAACAGCTCACTTACTGGCGACGTGGCACAATCTTAGGACGACTCCTTTGCCACAACTACGTTCACCAAATATCGGTCCTAATGCAGTTGCTTCGATCAACTGAAAGCGATATTATGGCGAAGTGGAAACGACTAAATGCAACAATCGCTACTTGAAGGTCATACAAAATTACAGAGCGGGACCGCTCAGTGTCGAAGAGCGTGTTCGAAAAAAAATAGCCTGTCCTCAGTTTCAACGAGCGTTGAAGCACTCGTTACTGAGTTCGGAAATGTTTCTGCAAGCAACTTCAGAACGACAACTATTCGTGAGGAACTGAAGAACTTGGGTTTCTATGGCTCCACAGCCACACACACAAGCCTAACATCAGCCAGGACAACGCCAATCATCAGGAGGAACGATGTAAAGTTTGTCACTATTGGAATCTGGAGCAGTTCTCAGAATCTGGCAGTTCGAAGAACGAGAAATTGTTGCAGGAAGCATCCTGGTCTGGGGCTATTTTTCATGTTGCGATCTGCGCTACTAGAAATTTAATTCTGCGACATACAATGACATTTTGTTCAGTCTGTGCTTCCAACTTTGTGGCGGATGAATAGTCCGGTGAAGATCCTTTCTTGTATCAACACGCAACACCTCAGTCCACAGAGCAAGGTATGCACAGGAACTGTTTGATAAGTCCTGGCATCAACACTTATCGCGCACCTGGGGAATAAATTCAATGCCGATTGAAATCAGACCGAATCTGCCGACATCAGTGACCGACCTCATAAAAGTGGATGATCTAACGACAGCAGCATTTCTTTTTTTCCCATCATGGAGCCAAATTTCAGTGATTATACCTAGGCTACTAGACTATGATGTCAGAGTTGAGAAATGAGCAAATCATTCCACCCATTACAAGAAATATTAATATCATCCAATAATTTAAATGGTATCGTTACTCCAGCAAGCAAAGAAAAACTAAACAAACTATTACTACTAGCTGACAAACATGATGCTGATATTATTTGCATCCAAGAAACCAAACTTCGACAAACCAGCAGACGAAACGTTAAAAACTATGACATCATATGACCAGATAGGCCTACTGATCAAAATGGAGGAGCACTTCGGACACTAATCCGAAACTTGTCATATAAAGTTGTTGAACTAGACATAGTAAGAGAAGGAACTGAAATACAAGGAATACAAATACTGGAACCAAGTAAAAAGCTATTAAACATATTCAATTGTTATCATACTCCTGACAAACCTGGACCAAATCTTTCCAGCCTATCCCATCTCATTGAAGAAAACTCCGTTATCTTAGGAGACATGAATAGCAAACACCTGTTATGGGGTTCTGAGGAAATAAACCAAAGAGGAGAAAACCTGAGCAATTTCTTAGATGAAAGAGGACTAATAACTCTCAACAGTGGAGAAGCCACCTACCTGTCTCATTCTTATGGTACAAAAGATGTCTTAGATATTACTGCGGTGTCTCCAGATCTTCACGACAAAGCTTTTTGGTCTGTTTTGGAACCAGTAGGAAGCGACACATCGCAGTATTAATCAATCTGAGCCCAAAAATGTAAGTAAAATGCTGAGAGATCACAAATACCATGATGACTTAAACGAAGACTACATAACTTGGAAGAATACCATCCTAAATGCAGCAAAGAAAAGTATCCCAAAGGGCTACAGGAGAAAAGATATTTCAAACTACACAAAGGTTCACCAGGAACTTGCCAATAAAATAACTAAAATAAATGATTTATTTAATATCTTAAAAATTGGAAGCTCTTCAGAAACCAGGATCGAGTACAACAATACAAATGCTGAAATTAAACAAAAATAGAATATATTACAAAGAACTAAGTCTCAAGAATTTTGCAACAATTTAAATCTAAACACTTCAGATACCAAACTTTGGAAACTGACTGCTAATTTACAAAGAGACCTACCAAAGGCAAGTGAGACTAACAAGCTAAAAGATGCAGATGGAAATATCAAAATTGGAGACAGGGAGATCGCAAATACCTTGGCCTTTCATTTTCAAAATATAAGCAAAGTAGAGATGAATACTAGGAAAGACCATCAAATATCAAAACAGGCTCGACAGCAGAAAACTGCTGCAAACTCCCCACAATATCAAAACAAATTATTCTGGGATCCATTTGCAATCTCTGAATTGAGAGATGCCTTGGAGAGACTAGATATAAATAAAGCATGTGGACCAGATAACATACAAGGAATTATGATCAAACATCTTCCTTCCCTAGCCCTAGATTGGCTACTTCGCCTATACAACAATAGCCTAAAACAAGGAAAAGCTCCAAAAGACTGGAAGACA
Source organism: Typopeltis vanoorti (assembly GCF_054136105.1). Classification (NCBI taxonomy): domain Eukaryota; kingdom Metazoa; phylum Arthropoda; class Arachnida; order Uropygi; family Thelyphonidae; genus Typopeltis; species Typopeltis vanoorti. The sequence goes on along the minus strand of NC_143552.1, from coordinate 172,718,366 downwards.
GCCACAATCATACCAATCTTAAAGTCTAACAAACCGCAAGACCAACCAGGAAGTTATGGACCAATTTTGCTGACTTCAATTCCAGGAAAATTGATGGAAAAAATGACACTCCACGTTTGAATTACTATCTAAACAAAAGTAGTATACTACACATTTTCAGGCTGCCTTTAGAAGAAATCACTCAAAAACTGATCAACTTTTCTACTTAACCCAGACAATTCAAGATAACTTCCAGACCAAACCTACCAAATCCATCTTTGCAGCTTTTATAGAGGTGTGGAGGCAGAAACTCTTCTCCAAACTTTGTCATATTAGAATAGAAGGGAAAAGTTCTATACTGGATTTATGACTTTCTAAGAAATAGAACAATTCGAGTTAGAATTAATAATACCTTTTCCAAGAAAGTGAAATTAAGACAGAGACTCCCACAAAGTAGCATTTTGAGCCCACTCCTTTTTTCCATCTACTTAAACGACTTAGATAAAAATATAAATAAAGAAATAAAGATAGCTATGTTTGCGGATGATTTGGTCCCATTCTCAGATCACAACAACTTAGAAACAACAGAAGGTCACTTAAACAAAGCCATTGAAAGTTTATCTACACACTGTAAAAACCAAAAATTAAAAATTAACCCTACTAAATCAGAAATTTATGTATTTACCATTAATAACCACCTCAGAAAGTGGAGACCAAAGATTAAGCTAAACAGTCAACTAATTACCTTTAATGAAAACCCCAAATATCTTGGAGTTACTCTGGATCCATCACTAAGGATCCATCATCCAGATGGATCCATCTGGATCCATCACTTCAATAAACATATCAACAATGTTGCAATCAGAGCAACAAGAAGACTAAATATCATGAAAAATATCTCAGGTAAAGAGTGAGGAGCCGATGCTAAAACCTTAAAAGTCACATACACCTCTATTATCCTACTCATAAAGGAATATGCTTCGCCTATCTTAATGCAAATATCACAAACCAGATTAGACAAGCTTATAAAAATTCAGAAATATGCAGCTGGAATCATATGTGGACTATGGAATACAACTCCTGGAAAAATAGCAGAATTCGAATCCAACCTTGTTCCTTTAAAAATTAGGTGGCAAGAAAATCTTACTCAATTTGTAGAAAAAAGAGCCAACCTCGCACATCATAAACAAGTGAACGTTTTTAAAAATTTGCAACCAACAAACAGAATAAAGAAAAAAATCAACAATGCATCATGGAAAATAAAATTCCCTTGGATTTTCCAAAGAAAATAGCCAACTACCCAGCTTTCCTCCAAATCAAGAAAAATATAGTTATCAACTTTGATAGGGGAACAAGAAAAAAACCCAGAAAACCCTGAAATATTGAGATCATTAGCTCTTTCAAAAATAATGGAATATGGACCTGACTCAATAAAGATCAATACAGATGGCTCCAAAATTACAAATGGAAATTCTGGAAGTTGCGTACTCATCTATGGCTCTCAAAATATAGACCTAAAAACAACTAACAGTATTGGATGCAACTCATACCATGCAGAATTAATAGCCGTTAACACAGCACTGCAACATTTGGATAAACAAAATCCAAAGGAATTGATATTTTTCACAGACTCCTTAGCAGCCCTTCAAGCTATTAAGAACTGCTACACTAACCACCAAGAAATACTTAGAGGCATATCAAAAAATACAAACAAACTACATAAGAATTCCGAAATAATTTTCCAATGGATCCCATCCCAAATGGGATTAAAGGGAAATGAAACTGCAGATGAAGTAGCAAAAATGGCCGCAACATCCAGTGATACCACACATTTCAATCTTTTTAAAACGACTCAAAAAGAAAACACAAAAAGAACGATTCTCCAGGACATGAATCACCACTGGTATTGAGCAGAAGAACCAGGAGCTAGCATCAACTCCAAGTTTAATCGCAGTGCCACTAATATGATCTCTCACCTGAAGACCAGCCACACAAGACCAATCAAGTTTAGCAATGGCATAAAAGTCTTCCCCGTCTGCAAAATCTGTAACATCGAGGAAGCATCGCCAATGCATTTACTAAATTGTATGAATATTTCCAAATGTGAACTTTATAACAACCCAGAAAAGGTGCTGTATAAAATACATGAATTTGACCTCTATGATCTGGTGTAATAATACCACGGGATAATAAAACAAATTATTATTATTAAAAGAGACTTCCAGGGAGTCAGAGATTCATTGAAGGAGGCCACATACTACACACACACACACCAGCTATCATACTTATTCTTGAATTCATTCGCACTGCTTGCACTCACAACATCCAATGGCAATCCATTCCAATCACGCACCACCCTCTGAGAGAAAAATCTAGCCCTCACCCCCTTATTGGCGACTTTCATCCTCAGCTTCCAATGATGCCCTCTCGTCCTTTTCCCACCCTCCATTATTTGAAAAATTCCATCAATCGAAATCTTGTATGATCCTTTCAAAAGTTTATAAGCCTCAATCATATCACCCCTCCCTCTTTATCCTGTTTGCTAGTGCCTGCAGTCTAAAAATTCTCAATCGGTCTTCATAATCAGTATTCCGCAATCCTGATATCATTTTTAACACTCGCCTTTGTACTCTCTCCAATATATCACAACGGAAACCAGGAGACCAGACCCGAGCACAATAATCCAAGTGAGGTCTTATTAAAGCCTTGTAAAGAGACAAATGCATCCTTATCTTAAAAAGCGAACATTCCACATAAACTTTTTTAGATTTGCGGCCCTCATTCATAGCACCGCGGTCCCCTCAAGCGTATTTCCTTTCAGCATTCATATATTTTGCAAACACGGTACAAGCCTGCGAAATCGTTTTCGAAGAGCATTTTGGCGTTCTCTCGTCATATTCGCCAGCGCCCTCTTAACATCTTGAGAAAAATTATCAACCGCTGAGGAGCACACACAACTCGCCGAGCGTGGAGAGAAAGCAAAGAGATGTTAATAATAAATAAACAAAAGCAGTCAGTTTCCGAGTCACGATCGTGCAAATAATGAGCTAGTCTTGGGTCATTATCGTGCTGCAAGAGCCATTCGACCGACACATTGCGATATGATTATCGTAGTATTAACGACATTCTGTGAACTCCCGACTAAGCCAGGCACAGTCTATGCCGAAGCAATCTGCGCGAAGTGTCCCTCGCCATCTCTGAAATAAGATTATTTTCAATAAATGAGACTCTTTGATTGGGGTGGGATATTAGAATCGCTAACTAAGTATCGTCTTACCTGTCTCGTTGCTTCCTTCGTATGTCCCTTGTGTCTTACAGCTGTCGTCACCGGGTGTTTTAGGGCATCTTGAGTCGTTGTTCCCTGACAAAGCATCGCTTTGTGGACTTGACCTATCCGGAGAATTCCTCGATACGCGAGCCGCCGAATGCCGTCGATCCCAGGACTGAATCTGAATCTGGTCTTTGACACTTGCCGATCTGCGGATATTGTTCTCCGTCCTTCCCTCGACTTTTCCCTTCCCCAGTTGGAGATCACGGGACTCTAAGGTGACGGAAAAAGCAAGACGTGAGTTAGTGGCCCGTGCAAGGCTGTTTACATAATTGGAAGAGTGAGCTGATCCGTGACAACGAGAACAAGGTTCACACACACACACACACACACACACACACACACACACACACACACACACACACACACACACACACACACACACACACACACACACACACACACACACACACACACACACACACACACACACACACACACGAAAGGATGTCACAGCCCACTGAACATACACAACAGCTCCTTTCGAGAGTTCAAATGGCGTGAATGTTCCCATCCCCTTGCGATTCTCCTCGTAACTAGAACAGGGATGGAATGCGGTAAACCCCTTCCAAATGTTGCCCTCATTTGGAAGGCGTTTAAGAAGGACTGACGGAAGAAATATATAATACACGCGGCATCGTTATCTTTAATTAAGCCTCCGTTCTGGGAGGGACGCACTGGCATACCACAAAACTCCATTTTTCCGTCTATCAGGTGGAAAATGAGCCCCTCATGCAAGGCACACAAGCGGACGAGTGGGTCTCAATCGCTAAAGATGAGAAAAATCACGAGCAAAGATAATTAGCCTCAACACGGAATTCGACACGAGTAGGATGCGCAGCAATGCGAGTACGGATTATGCTCCCAACATGATGATACGAAACGAAAGAAAAGCGAAAAAACAACCCCATTGAAACGTATCTTTTCATATGTGGGGTATGCGATCGAATTACTCGACATAAATGCATCGCAGGGCAACCCAGATACCAAGAAAAGAAGCGGGTTATGTCTAGGATGAAGAAGCCGTCAACCGTATTACAATGTCTAATGAAATATGGATGCTCTTCGAATTAACTTGATATTGATGTATAATCCCGATAATCCAAATTTTATCGTTCGTTCCTTTCTTGAAAGGATGCTTAGTGCAATGGTCTCGAAAATGTTTCCAAGACATCCTAAAGTGCTTCATCATATTTTCAAGCAACTTCGAAGTTTTCCCAATCACCGCGCGGTTGCATTTACGTGCTTGGTTGGAATAAGCAACGACGAGTTCACAAATCTTTTGCTTTCCTTCAAATCTCCTCGATTTACTGTCGTATTCTGCTCCATCATTAACTGCTTTTGTCAGACCAAGAATAAGAGTGGCCAAATATTTGTCGAAATTATTATCTGTCAATTTACTAAATAACTCTATGACTTCATTGAAAGTTTACTGCGATTAAGGGGATTCTCCGGTGGCATAATTAAGCAGAACATGTACGGGGGCTTTAACGTACACGTGAAAATCGCATTCATGGTACGTTTTTATGAAATATATCTGCAGAGGTTTGTTACAAAAAGCAGCAGTTAAAGGGGTGAAACTGAAGATGATGAAGCAACTGCGGGTCGAGTCCAATAATTAATTGAGAGACTATATGAGTCTTAAGATGATAAATCGAATCTCCAGTGTCAAGAAATGAAGCAAATCCTTGAGAGTGCATTCACGCATGTCTCGAACTGCTCGTTTCTTATCCGAGTAAAGAAGTTTTAGGGAACGTTTCTTGGTTCCAAAACAATTCTTCAACTTATATTCTGGCCTGTCTGTGGCTTCATTATTACGGCTTTTCTGGCGATTTTCAGTTAAACCTCAGGAGAGGATTCCTCTCCGAACTGCTGCACTGCAGAGACAATGAAATTATGAAATGAAATAAAATAATAATAATAATAATAGGACTTACGTCGGTTTGGTCAACGAATTAAAATCTTCTTCTCACAACCGAAATTCATTGAAATATTTCTAATGAATGCAAATTTGCAGCGCAAAAAATTCCATCGAGTAAGAATATATTTTTTGTATCACGGATCAGTCAGTAATAATATTAACATTGAAATTATTGTCACTCGCTTGTCTTTTGCAGTCCGTCAAACAGGTTGGTTCAGAGTTGCCAATTTTACTAGGACAAATTTCAGTCTCACCTTTGGTTAATTTATTATGTCTCATTGGGGGATTTAGAGACTGCAAAACAAGGCTGCTTTTAGTTAAGATAAAAAGTCAAATGGCTAGTTTTCTGGCACCTTAATATAGAAAATAAGGGGATAAACATCCTTTGTTGTTTTATAGCCAGTAAGCGAAACTAAAGATCGATAACTACGATCTATAAATTTCATGCCGAGAAACAATCGGCGAAGGCAATTCGAAGTAAAGGTGGAGCAAGCTCCCTCACAATCCCTGATATTTTCTCATAATGTAAAAACACACAGCTCCTAGGAGTTACAGAACTGCTTTACATTATGAGGAGAGGTCACTACCCAGGCCGGTTTCAACCTTTTTTGAGGTCTCATCAGTGAGTAGGTAGACCTGGAAGATATCAAAGCTTAGTGAAAAGAACTTACATACCTTCACTATACGAATGCCATAAAGGTGTAATTATATTTAAGTTAAGATAAAAAGCCAAATGGATAGTTTTCTGGCACCTTAATGTAGAAAATAAGGGGATAAACAGGTCTACCTACTCACTGATGAGACCTCAAAAAAGGTTGAAACCGGTCTGGGTAGTGACCTCTCCTCATAATGTAAAACAATAATACATCTCCTAGGAGCTGTGTTTTACATTATGAGAGAATATCAAGAATAGTGAGGGATCTTGCTCCACCTTTGCCTACGAATTGCCTTCGCCGATAGTTTTTCGGCATGAAACTTATAGATCGTAGTTATCGATCTTTAGTTTCGCTTACTGGCTATAAAACAACAAAGGATGTTTATCTCTTTATTTTCTAAGACTGCTTTTGTTGTGTGTCGTTCGTTTTCAAATGTTACAAACTGCATTTCAAGATAAAAAAAAAGTGGAATTAAAAATGGACTCTGTCTTACTGCCACGCGCCTTGTTAAGGTAATTTGACTTTAGGAATCAGGGAAAAGTTGATTTTTTCTCAATTGTTGGATGTCCTGAATTCTTGGTTGTCACTGATCAGGGCAAAATAAAATCGTATGTCAGATGTTTTCTTCTGTTAAACTAATGCAGCTGGATTTTCTATGAAAACCAAACATCTGATATAGTACAGAAGGATGGAATCAGCCAGAAGGACAGGCCACACTTCAGAATTTAAGGCGCCTGATCCACCATTGTCGAATGTTATGGAGAATCCTGATTCGTCGGATTTTGCGCGTTCATGTAAACGTGAAAGCATAAGCACGCACAGCGTGATGAAAAAAAAAAAACATGCTTGTCGGAATATGTAGAAATACACTTCTTAGAAAGAAATCAACAGACACCCCAATAGTCAAGGACCATCGGACCATGTGATAATTACATTGCAGCCGGCGTAAATTGGAGGAAGAGGATGCTCCCGAGTGAGTGCAACTGCGTTCGGGTGAAAAGCAACTTGTAAAGTTTGAACGAGGAGTTGTGATAGGATGCCATGTGGAAGGCCTATATGTTCGGCAGATTGCTTACAAATTGGGCCATCTCCCAAGTCAACGATCAGTGAAACTATGCTAAAATGGAAGCGCATGGAGTCAACTGCAAGTGATACAGCAGTGGATGACTCACCACACTCACTGAATGTGACTGCAGGATGCTACGAAGGATACTATTTAAAAACCACTATTCGTCTGCCGACTCGTTGAGTCAAGAGTTCGGAGAATTGACTGGAACACGAATCTGCACAAAGACGTTCAGAACCAAGGCTCACAACATGGGCTTTCATTGTGGGACCGCAATATGCAAGCTTCACATTAGCGAACCCACATATAGCATCGTCTTCAGTGGTGCAAAGAGTCTGTACAGTGGGATTTGGAAGGTCGGAAAACTGTGTTATGGAAAGACGAAACACGCTGCACCTTTTACCGAGCAGACAGACGGGTGTGGTTGTGATGGACGCCCGGTGATTACCACAGTGCTAGCGCCAGCTGCGAAATTCGGAGCTGGCGGTGTGACGTTATAGTCCTGTGTTGGCCTCGGACTTCTGTTTGTGGTGCCACTCACACTGAACTCCGAGAGGTATCTGAATATTCTGGACGACGTCATGCTTTCTACTTTGTGGTGTTTCTATGCAACTGACCATTGTCTCTTTTAACAAGACAGGCCAATGCCACGCAAAAACGAGTAGCAAAACTCTGCTGCTGAAACTGCGTGGTTTGTGGACATGAACGTCACCATACTTGTCTGGCCTCCACAGCCAACCTGATCTCAACCCTATTAAACATCTGTGAGTTGAACTGTGGGTGCGCTCAAGGGACGTCCGCAGCATAGCAGTTCAGTACATGCCTACACGAAGAATGGTTCAAAATTCCACCAAATGTCACCTACATTTTATTAAGGTGAGCCCCATGGCTGTTTGTTCCTCACACCATGGTGTCCGTTGGCTGCTTTCCACCATTGTATACCTGAGCTATGATATATTCTGGCAAGTTGATACCAGGATTTCTGTGTTTGTGGCCCATTGCCATTTTTCAAACAAACATATCAGGGATAGTGAATACCAAGAGAGTGCGCCCTCAGCTGTGTCATCATATATGCTCTCTTCAGCTGAGAGACGCCTCGGCAGTGAGGCCAAGTGTTATGGGATGAGTCCGAACTATTACCCCGTTGCCATGGCGTTACCGAGAGAATAATTTGGGAATCCTTATAAATGGCATCGTATGAGATTTTGCATCAACTTGTCGGAATATTCTAACTATGGAAATATATTCTAACTACAGATAGCCAATTAGGCACGTAAACGTACAAAAAATTCAATAAGCAATTAGGAAATTAATAAATCTTTAGTTGATGCATGTATTACGCGCTTATTCTTCACTTGATAAGAAATGAATTGTACGGATCGTTGACAAGCAATTCCAAAAGGGTTCATAAGCGAACGTGTTTAAAGTTTTTCCACTGACACAAAAGGAGTCATATGAGTATAGATCATAAATATAATTGGCGGTAGCAGAAATGTGGGAAATCTTTAGATGATTTTCACCATCCGATGTGATACGACTACCTTCACGATCAGAATCCTGAAGTGGATTGTAAAGCATCATCGTGTTTGATGTCTGGACTAGTTTCTGACTCTATCCAATGTATTATATCTTTAAATTGCGTGTGTATATATATATATATATATATATATATATATATATATATATATATATATATATATATATATATATATATATATATATATATATATATATATATAGTTAAGTTTGCGCCTGAAACAAAGTTCAAGTATAAAGATGCTACAACACCAAGGCAACTCATTGTAAAGGTGGGTAAAGCTCTGATTACTATTCTTAGTATTTTCCATAATGTAAAGCACATTTCACTAAGACATGTATACTGCAATACATTATGGGCTTGGTTAAAACCGGTCTGGGGGTCACTACCAAGACCGGTTTCAACCTTTTTTGAGGTATCCTCAGTGAGTAGCTAGACCCTAAATACATACAAAGCTTTCAGTAATACAGAGCCTTATCAACTTTACCTATACAAGTTGCTATCAGGTGTTTTTATTTTGAATAAGAATCTCTGGAGGAGATATAGATGTAAATAATTTTTTTTAACAGTTTCAACCTTTTTCAAAAAAGGTTGAAACCGGTCTGGGTAGTGACCCCACCCATAATGTATTGCAGTATATATATATCTCTTAGTGAGATGTGCTTTACATTATGGAAAATACTAAGAATAGTGATCAGATCTTTACCCAACTTTACAATGAGTTGCCCTGGTGTTGCACCACCTTTAGACTTGAACTACGTTCAGGCGCAAACTTAACTGTTTGATTACTTGGGATTAGGAGTAAAATAACCAAGTTTATAAAATTACTTGGTAACCCTAATGTACATTATTCCCAAGGTAAAAAAACTTATTTACATAAAATACTTATAAGCTCTGTATTACTAAAATCTTGGTATTTCTAGCCTGGCTCCCACTGATGAGACCTCAATAAAGGTCGAAACCGGTCTGGATAGTGGCCCCTTGCCTTTAATACATAGCATCATACATCTCCTCAAGGAGATGTATGATGCTATGTATTAAAGTACATAGCTATATATAGGCAAGGGGCTGTGCATTACGGGTAAATATTAAGATTAGTGATCAGAGCTTATTCTACTTTTACCATGAGTTGCCTTGACTTGCACTACTTTGAGGGTCAGCTAGACTCCCAATCCAGTGCAGGCGCAAACTTGACTTGTGTGTCTGGTTCCTTACTTGGGAAATGGAGTAAAACCAGATGTAAAATAGCTTGGTATCTTTAACATTTATTATACCCAAGGTAAAATATTTTCTACATATATATATATATATACACACACACACACACACACACACACACACACACACGCATTGTACACGGCCATTGTGAACACTCGCTGGCAAGGTGTACTACTATTTATGTGTGTGTGTGTGTGTGTGTCAGATATTCAGAATAATGCAGAAGGGTATCTTAAAAATCAGAACCAGGGGACCCCGATTCTGATTTTTTATTTTTAACCATCCTGTATTTAATGTAAAGAAGCTCAAAATTAGAGACGTCCGGTAATGCTGCATATGACTCAAAAAGCTTAGTAACTCTGAAAACGGAGTGAATAATTAAAATCCATTCTCTATTTTCAAATTACGTCAACACATTCTATAGACGTAGATGAATATTTTGATCTCTCTCATTACATCAACAGAAATTTAATTGATATACAGGGAGGCCATAAATTAACTTTCCCTCTTTGCAGGTATCTAGCTAAAACTAATACACGGAATGAGACCACATTTTATATTGAGACTTTCGAAGGCATGGGGAGATGAATTCCGCGAAAAAAAGATTTAGTACCAAAAGTCGCCGAGAGGGAAAATTTTGGCGCTGGCGGAGCCGAAAGCAGTCAAATATTTGCAGTAAACGCAGGTAAAAAGGATTACTGTGCGTACGTGACAGCAGCGCCACCAATTCCACTTAAAAAGGGATTGGGAACGTTCAGGCAGTTATTCGAATGACTGAAGAATTGTGCTCAATATGCGTTCTACCTTGCCTCAGCGTGCTTTACTTGTTAAGTTGTTTTACCTTAAACAGTGCAATGCCGTAGCAACCCTTCGGGAATTTAGAAGGTTTCATAACCTGCTTACAGGTCTTATGTCAGCTGTAGCACTGAGAGCTTTGATTAACAAGTTTGAAGAAACTGGATGACTAGAAGTTAGACCTGGCAGAGGACAGAAAGCAGTGAAAGAAGAGACGGTAACAGACGTTGCTACTGCTGTGTTCGACGAAACAGGGACTAGTACTGGTCCAAACGCTCGTGCCATAGCTCGCAAACTTGATACGGCTTATGGTACAGTCTGGAAAATCTTACGGAAAATGTTTCACTTCTATCCGTATAAGTTCAGTTGTGTGCAAGCACTAACTACTGCAGATTATGATAAACGCATGACCTTCGCGCTGACGTTTCTTGCCCGAATGGAGATCGACAATGACTGGCCTTGGAGAATATCGTGGGGTGATGAGGCTCATTTTTATCTGAATGGGTAAGTCAACACTCACAACTGCAGAATTTGAGCATCTGAACAACCATAAGCAATCCAGCAAGAACCACTGCATTCTCCAAAATTAAACGTGTGGTGTGGCTTCGCAGCCGATTTCATAATAGGACCATACTTTTTTGAGCGTATTACCCCTACGAGTCCAGTAACCTGCTCCATTACTGGAGAGATTTATCGACGAATGCTGGAAAATTTCGTCATTCCTGCATTGCAGCAAAGACAATGTTTGGACTCCATAATTTTTATGCAGGATGGAGCACGCCACACATTGAACGTTCAATACATCGTCTTTTACGCCAGCAATGAGAGTAATCAGTCCGTTCTTTCCGACGACATGGCCGCCTCGATCCCCGGACATCACTCCATGTGACTTTTGGCTGTGGGGGTATTTGAAATCCGTTGTGTATGTTGGTGGCGTTCCCAACTTGTATGTCTTGAAAGAGAAGAAAAAAAGGGCTGTTATGAACATCCAATCCGATTCCTTACGCTCAGCTGTAGAGCATGTCGCACATCGGATGCAATTTGTTGTACATAAAAAAGGTCAGCACATTGAAAATCGTGTATGTAGTCCAGGGGAACCCTGATTCTGATGAATAAAACATTATTTCCTGCGAGTTCAATCACTACATTAATTTCTGTCTCTCGCAAGTTGTTTTTGTTCAATTATTATTATTATCATTGTAACACGCCTCATATTAAGCTGGAATGAGTGACGCGGCTGTCGCTTACACCGTCGAAATGTTATTATTCCATTTTATCTGCCTTCAATGTAATTATCCACTTGTTTTCGGCTCCGCCAGCGCCAAAATTTCCTCTATCGGCGATGTTTGGTAATAAATCTATTTTTTTTTTTGCGGAAATCATCTCCCCATGCCTTCAAAGTCTCAATATAAAATTTGGTCTCAGTCCGTTTATTGGTTTTAGTTACAAATGCCTGCAGTTATTTCATGGCCACCCTGTACATTAATCTAGTGAACCTTTTTCTTAACCCACTGGTGTCACCGTATTAACGATAACTCACATCATCATTATCATTATCACCATCATCACCTGTGCCACCTTCCCCCCCTTACTCTTCAACCCACCATCAGAAAACTTATATCGATTATCGGGAATTCCGAGGCAGAAACGAAATGAAAACAGAAAACAAATGAAACGAAATGGAAAAGGAAATAATCAGCTGTTTGCATATCAATCAAAAGTTCGCGAAGTGCGAAGGAAGCCCAATCGATCCTTTTGACTTTAAGAGTTTTAAGCAAGAGGTGTCAGAAAAGTTACCCCAGGGAGAACTGCTAGTTGTGGCTGCCAAGCGTTCATAGCGACGAAGCTCTTTGATCCTTCGATGTCGGCTCTTTCTGTCATTGCGAAGCAGAATTCGCCAAGTGTTGGATTGTTCACCCGCTAATAGGGAACGTGACCTGGGTTTAGACCGTCGTGAGACAGGTTAGTTTTACCTACTGATGACAGTCGCGATAGAAATCCTGCTCGGTACGAGAGGAAACGCAGGTTTGGACACTTGGTACATGCGGTTGGTCGAGTGACCAGTGGTGGGAAGCCACCATCCGTGGAATTATGACTGAAAGCCTCGTAGTCGGTATCCCGTCTAGCTATTGCAACGATACCGTTCTTGCTTCGCGCGTTGAAAGGCAGCGCTATCCGCAGTTGCTTTCCTACTGTTACGGTGCGATCGCTCCAACGATGAGGCCACTAGAACGGAAACATTAATGCAGCCATTGAAACTATATAACCGTGGCAATCCACACCGCACCATTCAGGTGTGACACATGGCTATCAAATCCTCTTTGCGTACGACTTTAACTAAAGGACACCCGAGTTGGTGCCCTTTAGTGGGCCGAGTGTAGCGCTTAGCAAATTAGCCCCATCCTGCAATCTAGTGAGACTCATCCTCTGACTGGAAGATTTTGTTTCCAGTGACAGACACAAGTGTCTGTCACTGGAAAAAAAATATATATATAAAATAAAAATATAAAAATATAAAAAAAGATCAAAAGGATGGAATAAATATGGAAATTTGCACTAGACTATTAAAACTATTAAATAAAATTTAATCAGTAATATCTCCAGATGACTGGAGGAAGTCCACTATTATTATTATTATTATTATTGAAGAACAAAGGGCGTCACCATCTTTACAATCATACCACTATTGCTCAAGGGAAGAAAGGTGAGTCATGAAGTGCATCAGTTGCCTCGAGGATTTATCGTCCGTGAGGAATTGGAAATGCCTACTCTCCAGGAAGAACAAAGAAATACACCTAAGACAACCACCTACGACGCAGCCGATTATACCGGAGGCAAAATCAGATGACGAACTGAACAGACAAAAAAATGCAGGTGAGTCCTATAATTTCAGCTCTTTAAATATACTAATAGGAAACGGTCTAGAGACCATAAAAGCCAGCTTAGTAGACCTTGTGCAAGAATTCTTTGACAAAGAGAACGAACAAATAACAAAAAAAATCTAGCGAGTATGAAGACTTGGCCAAACATAATAATTTAACAGTGATAGAAATGTTGCAAACATAAAAGACACTAAAATGAGCATTAACGGACTAAATAACAGGAACACAATTCGATGAAAGAGACATCCGAACTCAGTCAAGAACTTCATTCTCTAAAACTACAATACGAACGTTTAAATCAGCAACAACATAAAGAAGATCTTATCATAAACGGTCTTCCCAAAACTGCACTTACAGAAAACCTCAGAGATGTGATTTTAAAATTTTCCCCATTCTCATATTTGCCCACATTACTCTACTTGAGACTGACTGCTATTCAAGAAGATTAGCCTCGTATTTAGTGTTGAATACTATGGCTACTCCTTCTTTTCCTTGATTGTCATTGCCTGAATATAACATTTTGTATTTATTGCTCAGAAAGATCTCAGCAGTTTTGTCTTTTTTGTTTCAGTCACCCCTATTATGTCGATCTGGTACTTATCTAAATCCTCTAATCCTTCTTACGTTGATAGTACCGATTTTTAACTCTGGTGATGTTTAGTTGGGGTTTGTTTTCAGATTTGTTCCAGTAGCTAACTTTACGCTGTTCGCCCTAGTTCCCTGGCGAAAACAACGGGGGCCTTGTTTAACCGGGCGACGCCCCAGCCGGCGTGAAATTTTTGTCATGTCGTACCATCATTTTTTATTTTAGTTTAACCAATAAGAATACAATTTGGTCGGCTAAATCCCAAATTGCCAGCCCATCCTCGTTCGTTCAGTATCAAAGTAGATACCCAATAGGGCGCACCACGAGAAGGTGAGGATTGGACATTAGGTCAGAAGCCCTAATGTCCAATAATTAATGTCCAATCACACACACACACACACACACACACACACACACACACACACACACACACACACACACACACACACACACACACACACACACACACACACACACACACACACACACACACACACACACACACACACACACACACACACACACACACACACACACACACACACACACATCCTATGATCAACCCCTCTCAAATATCACTACTACAAATACACAAACAAACGCACCACGTCCAAATCAACCGTACTTGCAAAAACATAAGTTAAACTGTGTAATAGCAGTCGAAGCCTTCCAAGCACGTACCAACAAGCAGTAAAATCAACACCTGGTTTGCGATCAGTATAGAAACATAACCACGAAACCACCGCCATCTATTATTTTCCTCAGATAAGCTCTGCAAAGCTTCGAGGAAGAAATCAGAAATGCCTCCCAAATTATTATTGTTATATTAGTTATTCACTAAGAAAAAAACCTGTATAACCGTCCCTGTTAATATTAGAACATGTGTTGTAAATGCATAATACAGAGTCAAAAAGTGTTATTAAATTTATTATCTGAAATCCAATGTAGAAAAATTTTGTAAAATTATACTCAAGATAACTATTGTATATATATGTGTAAATATTTTAGCAATGAATAAAAATATTATTTATTTAAAAAACAAAACTATTGTTATTATTATATACTGTGATTATTATTTTAAAAAATAGCAAAAACTGTTATCATCATTATTATTGAAATCTTATCACTGTGAAAAATATAGGTAGCACTTAGTGCTGAATCTTGTAAAATAATATACTGAATGTTACTCAAGATGATTATTGTATATGTAAATATTTGTGATATCAACAAAAAGGTATTATTAAGAGACCTCACACTGCTTGCACATACAACATCAAATGGCAATCCATTTTAGCCACGCACCACTCGGTGAGAGAAAAATCTAACCCTCACTCCCTTCTTAGCAGAATTCATTCTTAGCTTCCAAGGATGCCCTCTTGTCCTTTCCCCACCCTCCATAAAATGAAAAATTCCATTAACTGAAATCCTGGCTATTTCAGAAGTTTGAGTCTCAATCATATCACCCTTCCTTCCCCTGTTTGCTAGTGTCTGCAGTCTACAAATTCTCAATCTGTCTTCATAATCAGTATTCCACAATCCTGACATCATTTCTAACACTCTCCTGTATAATCTCTCCAATATATATCAGAATCACAACGGAAACCAGGACACCAGACCTTCGCACAATAGTCCAAGTGAGGTCTTATCAAGGCCTTGTAAAGAGGCAAAATAACATCCTTATCTTTACATGTGAACATTCGTTTCAGCAATGCAATTATCTTTTGAGTTGTATTTGCAATCTTTTCCACATGGCCCCTAAACTTCAACTTCCTATCTATTAACACTACAAGATCCCTAGCCTCATCAGTTTCTTCTAGCATAATCCCACCAATATGACAATAGATATCTAATAATCAAAATGCATGACTTTGCATTTACTGACATTGAACCGACACCCATTTTCCCATGCCCACAATTCCAGCCTATTCAACTCATTCTGCAAAGACTGCATATCAGCGGCATTTCTGATTACCCTACCTATCTTTGCATCATCAGCAAATAGCTGTGTGTCTCTTGTCAAATCCTTCCCAATATCATTAATGTACAGATTGAATAACAGTGGACCAAGCGCTGATCCTTGTGGTACACCACTTGTTACTTTAAATTTTTAAGACTCAGATTCCCCTATACCACTTTTTGATATCTATATCTGTCAGTCAGTCATCCTCTTGTCCATGGTAATATTGTATAACCCAAACCAATTTTCTCCAATGTACGCACAGTCTACCATGCTCTATTCTATCAAAAGCCTTAGCAAAATCCAAAAGTATTATTTCAAGATACTTTTGTAATAATGTTGCTAAAACATACACGTTTTAGCAACATTATTATTGAATGTGAGCACGTTGCTAAAACATGACCTTCCCATAGTAAACCCATGTTGTGCATTGCAAAGTGGAGTTCATTTCTGAATGCTAGCCCTAACCAATATTTCCAAAATATTCAGCACCACTCCTGATATACCGATTGGCCGATAGTTAGATACATCGGCCTTTGCACCACCCTTGTGCAGTGGATTACCATACATTCCTTTTATTCCTGTGGAATCTTCCCTGTTCTGAGACTCATATTAAACAGCCTGGTCAAAGTAATGTCCAGTTCAGCTGAACACTCTTTTAGCACACGTGCTGATATCCCATCAGTCCCTATTGCTGAATAATTATTCAATTTGTGCAACAGCTCTAATACCTCATCCTTATATACCTGACTTTCTTCATCCAGTGAAGAGGTAGCAGTGAGCTCAATCGCATCGCGTACACCAGGTTGATAGCTTTTAACAAAACGGGCACTCATTAGTTGAACAACCTATTCTGCAACTGTAACCCTCAACGCCATCTGCATTTAAAAGAATTATTCTTTCATATTCATTCTTTCTTTTACTTGCAGCATATTGATAGAATTCTTCTGGGTTGTCTGGAGCCAGTTTCTTTTCATATCAGACTTTGATTTCCGTACAACAATTGTGGCTATTCTAGCCTGCTATTATTACGAATCTCTTCTGTTTATTCTTCGACCTCTCGGGACACATTCTGATATCGCATTATTTAAGTATTGTTTCAATGCTTCCCATGCACTGTCGATATTCTTTCCATCCCTAACCGATTCCATTCCACTGAACTCAGTATACTCTTCAGTTGATCATAATTTCCTGCTTTGTAGTTCAGCGTGTAACCTTTTCTGAATGGAACATTCATGAACTTAGTCACTTCCGAAGTGAGTACCGCATGCTCACTGTCACCAACCGGAGTCAGAATAGTTACGTCTTTAACTGAAACACTCTCTGACACTATTATAATATATTTTATTGCCTATTTAAATAAAGGAGGGGATAAATTAAAATGTTCAAATTATAGAGAATACGTCTATTCGATTGTGCATTCAGAATATAAATAAAGCAATGCTGAAAGCGAAAATAAACACCAACAGAGAAAACATTTAGTACAAGCACAGAATATATTTAGAAAGCATCGTTCAAGTATAGATTCAGTCTGCACTTCAAATTGACTAATTGAAGAACAAAGAGAATTCGATCGAAATACTCATATGCAGTTTGTAGATTAGGGAAAAAAACTTAAAGATGCCTTTGAAAACCAGAAAACGAGCTCTTTGAAATATTAGTCGGCACAATTAATAAAATCAATTGGAAATACATACGAGAATATGCTATTAACAGCAAAAACAAACAACAACATCTATAAAACGGAATCGAGTAGTAAGGCAGAGATGTAGCTTGCCTGCATTTTTGATATAGAACTCCCTTTTTACATACGAGGGTGGTCTGAAAAGTTCTCGGCCTAACAAAGAAAAAACGAATTTATAATTTCAAAATTATTTTTATTTTTCAACATAATCTCCCTTAACACTAATACATTTATTCCAGCGATGCTTCAGCACCATTATCCCGTCCCTAGTGGTTCTCACTAAGATCTGCAAAATACCCCTCTACAGTTGCAATCACCTCTTGATTCAAAAAAAAAAAAAAAAAAAAAAAAAAAAAAAAACGCTGACCAGGGAAGAGAGAGAAGTCAGAGGGAGCCAAATCTGGGGAATAAGGTGGATGTTCCAACAATTCATAGTGCAGATCCCTTAAATTTCCCATTGCCAAAATACCTTTGTGTGTGTGTGTGGGGGGGGTGCATTGTCCTGATGAAAGATGATTTTTTTTCCTGCAAATTGGGTTTTTTCTCATGAATTTTTTCGTCTAGTCTGGTTAAAAGATCGGAATAATATTCCTCGATTATTGTTTTACCCTTTTCAAGATAATTAATAAATAAAAGCCTTTAGCATCCCAAAACACCGATGCCACGACTTTGTCTTCTTTGGCGCTGAACCACCTGATTCTGTCCACTGTTTTGACTGCTGTTTGCATTCTGGTGTGTTATGGTGAATCCAAGTCTCATCCCTAGTAATAAATCGACGCACAAAATCGGTTTTATTCTTGTCAAAACGCTGCAAGCACTGTTCAGAGATTTTCATGTGAGTGCATATTTGAATTGCTGTGAACAAACGCAGCACCCATCTTATGCAAAGCTTTTTTTCATTTGCAATTCATGCAAAATATATCCTACATGTTCTTTTGAAATGCCTATAGTCTCGGCAATTTCACGCACTTTGAGTCGCCGGTCATCCAATACCATATCGTGCACTTGATCAATGATTTCTGGTGTTGTTACACTTTTCGGACGTCCTTCAAGTGGATCACCTTCAAGGCTGGTACGGCCACTTTTAAACTCGGCAGCCCATTTCCTAATTGTCGAAAACGAAGGAGAACAGCACTCATAAACTTTTATGAACTTCGAATAAATTTCTTTTGGCGTCAAACCTTCTTTTACAAAGAATTTTGTAACCGCAGGATACTCAATTTTATCCATTTCAAGGGATGCAGACGACACTTTTGCTTCAGACAGCTGTATGAAACAAACTACTCGATAGAATGACTTGCAATTTCAGACGGATGTTTATGACAGATGTACCAAGAAGAAAAAATCTTGCCGATAGTTTTGCTTTCTATGGTCGAGGCCGAGAACTTTTCAGGCCATCGTCGTATTGATGATATATTAATATAATGGCAGTGTGTAAATAGCACAGAAATACAATTAGAACCAAATTCGATTAAGTAGATTATTATATGCAGATGATCGAATCTTCATAAGAATGCTGCCACATATGGAATGAAAACATGTTAAATGAACAAAAAAAAAGTTATAGCATTTCTAGGAAGAGATCCAAAAAAAAAAATAAAAATAGTTCGAAGTAACAAATGAATGAAACAAGTCAATGATTTCAAGTACCTCGGCTGTAATATAAAAGCTACGTTGAAGATCCGATCGATGCGATAAGCGATAATTTATCGTTAACCCAAATGTAGTACAAAGGAATACAAGATTAAACCAGAGGATGAGGTTCGATACATCGCAATAAGCACGATACCGAGACCAGTACATAGGTCGTAATACAAACACGCCACACCTGAACAGTGCGGCGTAGGAAGCAGCGGCCGCCTTGATGCTTTCGTTCTAGTGGCCTCATCGCCAGAGCGATCGCACCGTAACAGTAAGGAAACAACTCGGGCTTGCGCTGCCTTTCAACGCGCGAGGCACGAACGGCATCGTTGCAGTGGCTAAACGGAATTCTGACTACGAGGCATTCAGTCAATCCCCCATTAAGGATGTTCTGCCCTCACTGCATTTGTAGTCGTGAACCCGAAGGAATTTAGTTCGTGTATTTACTACAGCATGACCTGCGACTATCAGCCGTATTTAGTCACTACTGCTATTTATTTATTGAGATTTTTGCCAGGTTGCTCATAATCTCGCTAACGCCAGGTCAAGACCTACCATACATGCGGCCAATCAAACATTACACTTTAATTTCATATTTGCGCGTCACTTCCTACTTGATCCCATTCTAGCTGGCTTACATACTCGATAGAATAAGGTAGGTGAATACACAAGTTATGTATTGGATAAAGGTGCAATGGTCAAGTTATGTATTGGATAAAGGTGCAATGGCCGAATACGCGGCAACCATGACGAGGGCCCAGACTCTAAGCTGAATGAACGGACTGAACGCTTTTAGGTTCATGCTTCTCGTGCATTGTGGAATGAACATTTGTAGGTCCTCAATGTGGGAACGCCTCAAAGTCAGAATCCCGTCTGGCCACTGCTACGATATCGTTCGTGCCTCGCGCGTTGAAAGGCAGCGCTAACCGCAGTTGCTTTCGTACTCTTCCGGTGCGATCGCTCTGGCGATGAGGCCACTAGAACGGAAGCATCGAGGCAGCCTTTGAGCCCATGCGGCCGCTGCTTCCTACGCGGCGCCATTCGGGTGTGACGGCGGCCACCAAATCGTCCGCAAATGACCTAGGTACTACTGGGTGTCGTGCTTAGAAGAGCAACCACTATCGAGACATCCCATGACCGCAGTGGAGTCTTTTCCAGGAATGTCTCAGCTGCGCGCCATTCCAGAGGGGCCCTTCTTGCTGCGCCCGTTACGGCTGGCGACTAGCAGCCGACTTTGAATTGACATGGACCTGGAAATCCGACTAATTAAAATTAAGAATTGCGATGGCCGTTGAGAGGTGCTGCCCCTATGTGATCTCCTTCAATTTAATATTTAAGTGAAAGAATATCAAGATTGTGGGTAATTCGCGGAGTAAAAATGACTTTCATTGAGTCACACGTCATTAAATAGGTTGACTGTAGCTTTTGCTCAAATAAGGTTAAAACTGTTGTCGGAAGGATAGGTCCGCACGCATCCTTTTGAATGATCCCGTAGAGAGAGAGAGAATGCTACTCTTAAAAATACGGAGTTGGTCACCCACCGTGGCATACCAGTGTGTCCATCCAAAGCAATTAAGACCGCTGACCTCTGACCTCGTTATAGTCGGGAAGGGTTAAGAGTGCCCTAAAAATCCCAGTGTGCCTCTGCACACCATCTGATCTGAAAAGTGGGATTCTGATTCCTCACTCCAGGCGCCACGAACTTCAGACTCTGTGCGAAAGTATAACGATGCTGTGTTCTCTATAAAGGTGAGGTCTGCATTGCTGTCCGATGTTTGTGTTATATGCAGCTGCTTTTTCGCAGGAACTTAGACTGCTACTAACCTGTTTCCCTCTCACTATCAACCCCAGGTCGTGCCAGTCAGTGGACATCGTTGATTACGAAGAGGGGCCAATGAGTGTAAGAAGCGCAAAAAAGAAAGAATTAGCAAATAAATTCTAGAAATAAATTCCTTGCAATATAATTAGTTTCACATAGAATGTTAAGACAACTCTGGTTCTTCGAAATAATAATTAGAAGAGCGCCTTTGTAGCTCAGTGGAAGTGGCGTGTGTCGTCCATGTTGCTAGACCGCCCGAAGAAAGAGCGGCGTAAGTTCTAAGCCTCCGTAGCGAGAGGAATCCCATATAAAGATTCCTCTCGTCGTGACGAGAGGAATCTTTATATGGGATTCTTCAGTTGAAGGTGAGTTAGCTGAGCTCATACGGAGGCAGCAAGGTTTTCCTCCCGAAAACTCTGGTGGTTTTTAATCCTGCGTTCAGTCAAATTGGCCTTGAGAACACACGCAATTTAGGGACAAAAAATACTAGTGGTGGTTGTCAGTAGATGGCGTTGTATGTAAATGATAGTGATGATGGTAGTAACAGTTCTGTGTAGTTGATAGATTAAATGTGGGACGGAGAGTTCGAGAGTAGATGCCCTTCTTCGATGAGTCCTTGGACTCCTTGGAGGTGTGGCGTAATAATAATAATAATTACTATTATTTATTAGATTATTATTTTTTAGTTGTCAGTGATAAGGTATTAGCTGTTCAGAATATTCAGAACAGAATATGAAGCTAAATTTCCTGAGCGAATATCGTATTCGATTTCTATCCAGATGTTGCCTGGAGTTAGCCCAAGTAACGCATTATGTAACGGAAATAACGCAAGTAACTGTCGAGACAACATAAACTTCTTTACCCTGCTGTGTAATTAACTTTAAAAGGTCCGCAGCCATTAAAGACTACATTGGGAATAAACTAACCGAAAGAATCAGAAGAGAATCTCGCATTTAATAACATAAAGTACCAAAACATCACTAAAAAAACTACAAAAATCCCCGAACGTAAACAAAGGGAATTCCACAACTTCCCCAATGTTTTGTGACATAAACACAAATATATATTATGTGCATCGTACCTACGTCTATCTAAACTAGACCTGTTATTTCTTACGATCCTCAATGCTTCGTTATATCTATAAATAGTGGGTTCTACGTTTAGACTCGATATCTGGCATTTACATGAGAGAATGCCAGACTTCTTTTGTTGACCTACTTTACTCAAAATTATACTCGAAATCACTCCTGTTGCGTTTCTTTGCTGTCTTCATTGTATAGAAATTCTGATAGCCACTCGAAACGCTTTCAGTGTTTGTATCTGAAACTTGTTTTCCTGCAATCTATTTACACAAAGAACGAAATCGTCTTGTATAATTCAGTGATCGCAGCTCAAACTCCCACCGACCAATGTGTTTGATGTGGAGGTGTTTGTTGTCAGCGATGATCTAACACGAATGTCCTTCTTCCTACCGGATCCTCCTAAGTATATTCGCACGGCCTTTTCCCCAACTCCCCTTCCAAATGTACTACACACATTAGTGCTATGCTTGGTAGCTCGGACCATAACTTCGTCTACTTTTCCAGGGGATATTCTTCACCCAGCCATTTTAAGTCGCGAGTCTTTTGGCATTAAATGGGTACCAAATAGGATGACCTGAAAGTAGGTCCATGACACTCCGAAGGTTACTATGGGCTCTTCAACACATAAACCCAAAACTTTTAATTCTAGGAAACTTCTCGGAGAGAAGAAGCCATGCATGATGTGTTGGCAACTGTCGAAATACTTGTTCATGCACAGATGTGCAAGAACAAGTATCTCAAAGACCACAGTCCGGGTTTCATTTGTGGAATAATTTATAAACCGAAGATTTATTGTGATATATGAAGTCATTATCATAATTAATTAACATGGAAATCAGTGGCAGCCGGTGAAAATTTCAAGTGGGATACAAAAAAAAAAAAAAAAAAACTTTTTTTTTAAATCAGTAACAAATTTATTAATAAATAAATTTACATATTAAAAAATTGCTTTATTAAAAATATTTCATCCTCACCACGAACAAACACCAATAATAAAAGTTTCGTATCAATAGCCATGACAAGCGCAAACGAATATCGGATCGCAGTGCATTTGTTTCGTAATCGAAAGCGTTAATCGAACAATTCCAATTATTAACCATTCAATCAATGTCAGAACATAAGCTGTAACGTGTTGTATTGCATTTACATAATGTTGTAAGCATTGTTATTATTTATAAACACAAACAAACTTTAAATTCTTCATTTTTTCCTGGGGGGGGTGCTGCAGTGTCGCAGTGCTTATGTACGAGCACCACTGATGGAAAAGCTACAAAATGTTGGCTGTCACAGTCACATGGTTCTGGGAATCTGCATCTTCGTCAATTTGATAAAACATTACAATTTAATTGTCAGCGGGTTAAAAAAAGTTTCATATTTGACGTCCGTAGACATCTTATGGTCACTACCGTAACTCACCGAGGTTTTTTTTTTGAAATTATTCCTCTTCTCTCTTTACTTCGACGCCATTTCTTGATTACTGTGCGACACGTTATTTTGCGAGACATTCTTTACACGAAACATACTAGAAGTGATTCGTCCGGAAAGGAATGAAGGCGAAACAATATTCTTATTTAATCCTATTGGGTTCTTACCTTTCAGCGATTCGCCATTTTTGCTGAATTCTTCTTCATGGTCTTCCGTCAATCCTGAGTGTCTTTTTTCGACTGAATGAACCACTCGGACGGGCTTCTGCATGTTGAGAAGTTTGGCCCTTCCAGTTTCCACTGGGGTTGGAGACGAAGTTCCATTTTTGATGCTCTTTCCATCTGCGCTTGGAGCTCCTGAAAACGGACAAAACAAAACGAAACGTTCTTTAGAAAATATAAGAAAATATTAGCAAATTT
This sequence comes from Typopeltis vanoorti, assembly GCF_054136105.1. NCBI lineage: Eukaryota > Metazoa > Arthropoda > Arachnida > Uropygi > Thelyphonidae > Typopeltis > Typopeltis vanoorti. The sequence continues at coordinate 172,694,371 of NC_143552.1, read as the reverse complement.
AAATAGTAATATGGATTTTATGTTTTTGCAAATGAAAATCTCAGGATTCATAATGATAAACCTAGAGAGAGAGAGAGAGAGAGAGAGAGAGAAAGAAACTGGTGTTAGGACAAAACATGTTCTCTACTGGCTGACAGTCCCCACAGGAGGTGCACTATTTCTTCAACTGGGAAGAAATTGGCCCAGCATGTGGGATCTCTTCGATAATACTACTGCACTCCCCGAACCTTACGACCACACACCAATTATAAAGAGAACTGGCACAAACGTTCAATTAGCTCTTCACGTGCTGAGTCCATCATTTCTTCCTGAGAAATTGCCACTCACCCCACTTAAATCCAAATACGTTCGAATTTCTTTTCATTGAGAAATTCACTCCAAAAAGGGAGAGAAAGGGGGGTGTTCGAATGTTCCATCACTTCAGAGAAAAAAAACCATTTTTATCCAATTTCTTTGTATTTCACCATATTACCACATGGATGACACGAACGTAATGATTTCTCTCTCTCTCTCTCTCTCTCTCTCTCTCCTTTTTTCCCCCTTCCGATTCGATCGCGGTAAAAAGCTTTGCACGTCACTGAATGGACGAAAGTACCTCAGCAAGGAACCGCAGTTCCTTGCTGAGGCCGAGTGAAACACGTGCTCGTCTTACGAATCTGTACCAGGACGATACTGCTGAGGCGAGCACAGTCGCAGGATCAAACATTTTAACAAGAATGGTGAAACCGAATTCAGACTCAAGCGTCCGGCTGCGACGGACAATGAGAGCAGCAGTGGTCCGCTGTTCAAGGAGAATTGTCGCCACACAACTTGCGAATTGTACAACGCAGCAGGTAAACCGGCGGCGATGACAATAATCAACAACCTTACCTACGACAAGGTTTGAGCATGGTTGGCTCCAAAAAGGTTGAGCGACGAACCCGAAAAAGTCATTTCGAAAAAAGCAGCCAAAAAAGTCATTTAGAATACTAAACACCAAGAGAATGAGGGGTGATTTCCTTTCACCTTTACGACCCTGAAACGAAAGGACAATCAACAGATTTTCATTATGGCAAAAAAAAAAAAAAAAAAAACCGCAACAAAAAAATTCAAGAAACGACTTTCTAAGAGCGAAGTCATTACAACCGTATTCTGGAACAAATGGGAAGGGATCTCGCTTGGGAATTTTTTGAAAGTTGAACTTTGCAAAAATTTAAAAAGCTCATCCGAGTTTGGTCCATCAGAAACATGAATGAGGTCCTCCTTCATGTCACACCCGAACTCACGCCACAAAGGATGTTACGCCAACGTTTGGCTGGACTGATATTCTCCCTCCAGCCCAGAGCATGGATCTTGCGCATTCTGACTACCACCTCTCGGGGCCTCTGAAGGAATTATGGAGCATTAATAGTAAAAAAACCAAAAGCCCTCGTTTAAATAAATTATATTTTCCGAGAAAAATAACAGGTGGCACTGCTTTCACGTTTGTCGTTCATACTTAACGTCCACACACTTAATCGCAGTGTGCAGCAGCGTTGCCTTTCGAAAATATTCGAAATATTTTCGAAAAGCAAACAGAAACATAATTTTAGTTACAAATATCTGCAACACAGCACAAGACCGAAGTGATCATGTTCCATCCGACACATGCCATGAAGATTCCTTTCAGGGAGCTAGAATTTTCTGTCATGACACACTCAGTCTCGATAATATTGCGACCTTTGCCTTCATTCAGACAGCCCGTCGTTTGAATCTCTTCTAGAACACGAAAAAACTTTGTAAATTTCTTGAGAATGAGTTTTCAGTGAAAAGCGAGAAGTCGAACTGATGCGGACGTTGCAGAGTTTTCCTTGTAGGAAGCTCGACATTTTCAATAAGCAAACAGTCAAATCAGCCCAACACATTCAATTAACTGAATCAACGCTTTATTTGTTTCCATCATAATTACAACGCTTGGAAGAGTGGTGAGTGTAACAGTTCCCCTGCTGCCTCGTCATCATATTTATTGCCATCGTTTACAACTGGACTACCAATTTCTTATTTGGTCGTCATGTGATCGTAGATAGCATTCGTTCTGCAGATTTTCCCATCCATGCTCGCTCTGCTCTTTTTCCAATTCATGCATTATATTCTCTCTCTAATTAAGGCTCGAACCCCATCCAATTTGGCCATTGTGGTATTCTCCATTCCTATTTTCCATCGGACAAACCTCAAAGTTCTCAATATATTTTCAGCAACAAATCTATAATTTGTGATTTAAAAAGAGTTCCTTGCCGTATTACAGCGAGGTGAGGACAACCCAGTCAACTTTAATGCCATCTTCTTTCATGAAAAACATCACATCACCTCCTATACCACAACTGATAATACTAAGATCTTCAGGAGATCAACCTCTTGGATTGACGTAGAGGATGATAGAGACTTGGTTGTAAAATAGAGAGAATGTTCGCGAAAGATGGAAGATTAATCCTGGTAAAAGCATTGCTGCCTGACAGAAGCACAAAAAGCTCCTTCGCCTACAAGCGAGGTGCGCTTTTCTGCTCAAGTATCTGCTCCCGTATACAACTCGTAACATGGTATAAATCGATATCCCTCCTACCATAGAACACTCTTCCCTCCTATAGAGAAGTACATCAAAAGCCTTTCTAAAAATGTGATGCTGTTCGGAAAACGGCTATCCGATTAACTGGTGACTCTCCTATCGAAGACTCGCTCCAGGTTCCAATGAACTGGCTGCCGCTATCCCTCAACTTTCCATTAAATCAAGAAATGCACGAGCAATTGCTATTCAAGATCCCTTTATAATCCATCTCAAACATTCCGCCAGTGGTTCAACGAACACATCATATTCCTTCTTTCTTCTTGACGGTTTAAGGCTGTGCAGATGTGCTGTAAGTTTTGCAAGCATTCTTGTGTCGGATTAACAAATAAATAAACAGGATGAAGCTGTTCGAATCCCCTCGTAGGCATCGATGCATGTAAATGTCTTTTAGGTGGAAGACGAAATTCGCTACGAATCGTTCGACCGATACTCGGCTTGCTGAAAACCTCATTCGCTTCATAAAGTTTAATCGCAAGAGCAGAGTCTGAGCTGAGCGCTGTTTCCAGACTGTCTAATTGCTATCCCAGCTACCCACCAAACATATTAATAATAATAATGCGCTATAGCTTTATAAACTTTCATGAACGAGATTCGCCAAACAAAAATCAATATCTGTAAAGAACATGATGAGGATAATAAAATGAATGATGGATGTGGATGGAAAGATAGAAAATATGGAGAAGAATCAAGGAAGTGTTTATTTATTTATTTATATATATATATTTTTTTGGAATTCTGAAGTAGGGAACTAATAACATGTGGTAGTATATTATTATGCTGTGTGTGTGTGTGTGTGTGTGTGTGTGTGTGTGTGTGTGTGTGTGTGTGTGTGTGTGTGTGTGTGTGTGTGTGTGTGTGTGTGTGTGTGTGTGTGTGTGTGTGTGTGTGTGCATGCATGCGCGAGTAGTTGGTGCTCGTAGATGCTAATGTTTCTGCGTTTATATGTGTATTTTAGCAACGAAAACAGCAAATATCTTAGAATAATATCGGCTTCCTCACTTCCGATTGAAAACGTCCAGATAAATCATTTCCTGCAGGATTCAAAATCATGTTTTGACAAACAAAGGACAACAGCACCTACCCATTTAACACACGGACGCGCTCTACGTAGGAGAAGCATATGAGCAATAGTGTATCCTTCTAAGTTTGCTGTGTGCGCGTGGGTGCATGTATGTATGTACGTGTGAGCGCGGCCGGGCATTCAGATGCTAAGCGAAATGCCATCAACTGATCGAATTAAAAGAATCGCTTACTTGCTTGCTTGATTCCATCGTGATGTCTGTCGGAGTTAAGGACTGACTTGGAGGAAAGAACTCCGGGCGCATTCTGTTTGTTTCCTTCTCGACAGGAGGACGCCGAACTTTCAACAGGGCTTTCAGACGTCGGAACCGTACGGTTCACTTGCGGGGTGCGGTTGAATGGCTTCAAGTCAGCCAGTACTGTTTTCCTCAAGACCCTCTCGGGTTTACATCGCTCTTCTTCTTCTTGGATGGTGCAGTGAAGAAATCCATTCTTCGTTCTGTCCGCACCTTTCTGCCAACTTGTGGATTCCATCGGGTAACACGACGAATCCGTGTCGAACCAGTGACTTCCCTTCACCGCGGACACTCGCCACAGCACGCCCTCCTCGTCCTTGCACGGATCAGAGCAGTAATTCCTCCAGAGCGGAGCATCGTTTTCATTTAAGATAAAGTCAGGAAAGACGTGGGGACTCGTTTCAGCACGAGGATCATTTCCTTTCTCCACCCGCTGGTTTGAGTGTGCTTGATCGCCTTCCTTCCGATCGACATCTTTCTTTTGAGCTGTAAAATAAAACAATACAAGCACATCTGTATTCTAATGCTTTCATTTCATGAATATAATCGATGATAATTCTTAATTATTAGTTTTCTCGAAATAGGAGATTTAAATCAGCTTTCGAGATGTATTCAGAAACTTAATTAGTGATTAAAGTTTTTTTTTAAAGGCTAAAAACATTTAATTATATTTAAATTAAATATGAAATAATTAAGACCATTTAATTAAGTAAAATACTTCTGAAAGTTGTGCTTCTATTTATTTGTGTGAGGCGTAAGAATTATTAGAGCTGCCCTAAAATTGCTAACAAAGAAAAGTTCTGAAACTGCATTTCTGCGTTGTGTAATCGGGAAAAATCACTGGAGTTGAAAACAATCTGACTTTTGAATGTAGTCTACGGTTTCTGAACGGAAATCTAGACATGAAAAGAGAGAGAGAGAGAGAGAGCGATTCGGATCGCAGATATGGATATATTTTGCACACCGACTTTCACCCAATAATCGACGTCTGTTATTTAGAGAAAACAAAGTTTGGCGGGTTTTTTGGGTTTTTTTTGGCAATTTTTTTCTACATTTGTAGCTTTTACTGAACGCCACCCTGCTATTCCAAGTGCGAGAGACGTTGTTGGAAAGGGTAGCGTACATGCAAGGTATGTTACTGCCGACTGCACATTGCATGTCACTAGTGCAGTGAGGCTCATCACAGTGGAACAGATTTTGATTTCGTCATTTAATTCTTATTTGTTACTTCGTTATTAATTTCTTAATGGAAAAAAAATGTAAGACATGAATAAGTTGCTTTCATAAAAATAAAAACGAAACGCGTTATCCAGATTAACGATGAGAAGGGCTTCGTTATACTGAGCGAAGAAATCTCATCCGGAGCGGCCGATTAGGCAGCTCACGTATCGCATGCTTGCGATGAGTTTTGTATTAAGCAAAGCGTCGCGTTTACTACTCAGCGGTGTTTTAACACACGAAGGGGAAGGTCCAGATTGCAACCATGATGCTTTACTACAGAAATAAAGCTCGTATTGATCTTGTACTCTGGGGGAAATATCTAATTTGAACCCACCCCAGACCGAAGGAAAATGAATAAGGCCGTTTCGACTGAAGCTAGATAGCCGAATTCACACGTTGTTGACAGGATTCTTCTTTCCCAAATCTGTTTTACATTCCTAGAAAACTGAAACCAGCAGGAGGATGGAAAAGCACAGCAGACCAGCGGAATAGGATGAAGTTCAACATTAGAATTACTTATGAAAGGTCCTTGTCCTAGCAGGCCACTCCTTAATAGAGAATGAGATGGCAGAAAGAAAATGAGAAGCGGAAGGCAGCGAAAGGAAAGATGGAATAATTATCGGTTGTCTTACACTTCTTTCTGATAACAGGTGACTTAGAAATGAAATGGTGAGCGAGAATGCGATGTTGCTCGCTCAACTTACACTGAATTACGTGTATGTTGAAAATCTGCATCAAGTGCGGTGCGTATTCAAATCTGTGAGGAAAACTGTTCCGAGTTATATTTCTGACTCTCTCATGGACCACAACTAAGTGAATCTATCCTTGAATTAAAGAACCAAATAGACAGAAAGGAATGAATCTTGGATGAAGCTGAGAGGATTAATTATTCCAACCATTATTTCAAATCCTGCGAGAAACAGAATGAAAAACTTTCTTTAATATTCTAATTGGATAGCTTCACACATTTAGGTTCTAATGTTTCCAACTGGCAAATTAAAAACATTTTTCTTCTCTTTCTCCTTGGTTTCGAAACACTGAAAACTCGGCATGCAAAGCAAGGGACTGCAGGATGAAGCAGGCCCATGGGAGATGGTTGGATCAAATTCCTGGTCTAACTGGACGAGGGTTGGAGAATACAATTGGAAGACAGCAGAAGGAGGCAGGTGGAGAACAAATACATTAATTCATAAGACCTCAGCCACAGGGAGATTGGAAAAGAATCTGCTAATTAATATTCTTGTACTAATTAGGCATACATAAGGCATGCGTCCTTGAAAAACAGAACGAAATGCAGATAAGTCTTTACTCGTACATTGTATTGCTATTTTGTGGTGCACATTTGATTAAGTAACAGCAGCTCTCAACTCCTCTCCTTTTTAGACTTTGAGAACAATTTCAACTCTTTTGATTTGAGAACCGACTTTATGAAATGCCCCAAAGCAATCTACAAGGACACATAGGAAGTAACGGACTTTATCGTTCTAATGAAACACCACCGCCCTGCTTACTGTAGGTGTGGATTGTTCCATCTCCCGAGTAAGGATGAAGCAAGGTTTCTGTCATTGTCCGTATCTTCACACGTACAGAAAGGTGGATGCCTTACTGGATGCGCTCAACACACCGTAATGAATGAACTGGGAGTCAACATCTCCTCCATTCGAGGGTACAGCAGTAAGATTGTAATGCAGGTCGACCGCGTTTAGAACGCATCACCGAACCTAACAGTAAGGAGTCAGGAGGCTTCCCCTCCAGCTAGCGAATAATTTTGTCGTTGTCTGCAGGAAGTTCCAGTAAGTGTGTTTGGGCAGTCGAGGCTATAGGGAGCCTAAAAATATACAAAAGCTGCATAGAACGTACTGCCACATAAATTAAACCAACATCCTTGGCTTTCAGTTAAATTTAATGATTTGTGCCACTGCATAGGCACCAAAATACGTTAACCTTTACCGAGCGTCCACTAGCATTCGCAACGTCTGGCTCGTTACAAACTCCAATTGCATGATGAGTGTTGCCTTCCTCAAGAAGAGCGAAGCATGTGCTTTTGTTTGCTCCAGCATTCCATGACATACGTCACTAAACCCTAATTTCCTTGACCCACATAGCAGACTGGAGATTTCATTGTAAATAATTTAGTTGGAGTGTCATTCAGTGTCTGTTGCATGCAATTAATTTCGCTAGAATTGTGGAAAAAATCTCCGTCAAGATAAACAACAATCTTTTAAGACACCACATTATGTGGATAACATAACACAAGCACAGCACTTATAACACGTTTACTGATCACAGTTTCTGCCTTAAGAAGGTGAAGTATACTCTTGGGAACTTGACTTCGAAACAGATGAGCAACTTTCGAGAACTTCTTCGGAATGCACGGAAATTATGACAAATTATATTTCTCTATTTATGAATCCTAATTCGCTGCGAAACCAGCAAAATATTCGAAAGGAGTTAATGTTTCCTGAATAGTATTCAATGACCAGACGTATCGCATTTCAGAAACGACTACACAATCCAATCCACCCCTTTTTGCAGCCTCAGCCTGCTTGCTGACATGCGATACCACAGTTTCTGTCCACATTCCTGGCTGGTAATGCCAGAATACCTCAACCCTGCGAAGGTCAGTGGACAGGAGAAAATGTAGCTGCAATGCTACATCATTAGACTAAACGCATTGCAACGTCAGAATTTATCAGCACGCGAAAGCATTCACATCGCTCACTTTACAGCCATCACATCTCATAGTTGTGCTCAGAAAATTAGAACTTTACTCATATTTCAAAGCTGACATGTTTTTCAGTTAAACATCTAATTTCGCTGTTTATAATTATAATTTGTAAATATAATTTTCCTTCACGAATCCTCAAATGGGCCATATTAGAGTACACATCCTGAAAACGTTGTTGATGGTTTGTTTTTGTTTCTTGATGGATAATGAAAACACAAGAGGAACCTCATACACAAAGAGAGAGAGAGAGAGAGAGAGAGAGAGAGAGAGAGAGAGAGAGAGAGAGATTCCAGCAAAATCGCAACTGGTTAATAATTAAAGTGCAAATTACTTTTATGAATAAGGTGGTGGGAGAGTTTGGATGAGCAAAGTCCACATTTGGCCAGTTGGACGAGTATCGAATGGCTTTGATATTAAACTGGGACAATGCTACACACATAAACGAGTATGTTGAGAATAACTCACCTGTAGTGAAGTCCTTACTGTGGTCCTCCATCACAACTCCTGAAGTCGAAATGATTGGTGAGGAATCTTTTTCTTTCTCTTTGGGAAACACCTGAAAGACATGAATGAAGAACGCTTTACACAAGAACGAACATCTCGCTATTTTCAAATTGGAACTTCTACTCTGAATGCCGAAAAATTGAAGATTCTGTTGAATAGTCCGTTATTTCAACGGTAAGTGCTAATGATCTATGTATGCAATATGCTTACAAATGTTCCGATGATTGTAACAAGTGTTCATTTCCAAAATCCTTTTTATTAAAGGTCAAAAAGTATCCACTGTAATCTAATTGGATCTATATTCAGGAAATTCTCTTCAGGAAAAAATCTAAAGCGAACCACTCAAAGTATAGATTTAAGAGACATAATTTTATTTTTCTTCTGGATGTACTTCGTGAATTTTTGTTCGCGTTATTTCAGTTGATTTTTCATTTTATATTCGAGTTTCAATGATAGTGAGAAGATTCGAATTTTCGATAACTCGATTCCTGCCAGATTTCTGCACTGCAGATTTATCTTCTTACATAATGAAGATAAGGGAAGTGGCGGCCTTGACTATTTCTTGCTGCTCATTGTCGATAACTAGCTGGGAAAGGATCTCCCTCCGTTCCTTACCTACGATTAAAGACACACACACACACACACACACACACACCTTTAATAAAGTCGAAATCTTTATGCAGATATACGTAAACGTCACTTGCGCAGCGTATTTGCAAAATACTTTTCACACCGAAAATATGTGGCACGTGCATTAACACGCGTTCTGGGTAACCATTTAAGAATATTGCTGGTCAGTAATCGCCAACAGTGTTGACCAGCATGGGAAAACATAGGATCTTTGTTTTACCATGGTGGGTCCTGATGATTTTGGCATTGGCAGGCACATGGCTATATGGAAACTACTGAGTTCTGCGAAGATCCGGAAAATTCGTCTACAGTGGTGTCAGGAACACATTGAGCGGACACTGGAAGACTGGAAAAAGTGATGTAGTCCGATGAGTCACGGTAAAAAGAGAGTTTTATGGGAGCCCCCATAAAGCAGCTGTGATGAAGCGAATCCAATGAATCCCATTAAAACGATAGGGACAACAAAGTATGGCGATATCCTGCTGGAACATATTTGTGCCATCTGGGAAGTCAATCAGCATCAATAAACGCATCTGATCAACCGCAGTGCACATTTCTATTGCAGGATTCATGGTATTTGAGGACACTACACATCACACAGCCCACCGTTTGCACTGCATTATCGTCCTTCTACACACTTCCCACTACCCACAATCTATAATTATTTTGTCTGTTTTTAGAGTGTGCTTTCTGGCCAATTCGACTGTGTCAAAATCATCTCTGAATACATGCTGGAATAAAGCCCGTGTTTTTTGGGACAGACACCCACCTACTTCCGTACGGAACTGGCTAATTCGCCTTCAAATGAAATAGCCCATATAAAGGTGCCTTTCGTTATTACAAGAGTGTTTTCCAATCGGAGACAACGCCTTCTGTGTTTTTTCAGAATGCGCTACTACGTGGGCGAAGGTTCCCAGGAAAACACTTTACAATAATGGTGCCTCCCCTACCTACCTCTAATAGACTAGAGAGGGTGAATCCTCTCCGTAGAATTTTGCTAAATGCTCCAGAACCAAAAGGCTATAGTGGGAAACGAGATTTATCCGAAAATTCAACTTTATTTCAGTCATCAGGTGTCTCCGATGCAAACTGAAAAGGTATCGTCGATGATTAGATGAACCTTGGTTGGATATATTCCTGGGAAGTCCACATGCAGGGGAGCACTTTGGTTTGTGGTCTTGGAAACACCACCACTGGTACCCTAGTTGAATTCTATGGTCAGCCACTGTAGTCTTTCTGTTCTCACAACCTCCGTTTGGTACGAGCAGTGATGAGTCGTTTGCACCCATTTTTTCTCTCCAAACCGCTGTTTTGACAAGTATCCTACAATTCTTGGAACAACTTAACTACGTCACTCCGAGGACTTACAATATTTTCAATTTCCCGGATACTGACGCACTTCAACTGGTGCCATACAACACTACCTCTTTTGAATTCCGTCAGGTCACGGCCATTTCCCATAACATTAATGAGTAATTTCGAATGAACATTACGTTACACGCATCGATTATTATCTATACCTACTTTTCCGGTTATTTCACGTTCAGTCACTCCGCCTCACCTACCTGGATATGTGAACGTAAGCAAGTGTCCAAGTATGTGTGCAAGTTCGCACAACAAAGATATTGAATCGAATAGACTGCAGGGGACCAGTGGTGTGTCTCATGGATTGGACTTTCGACCGCTCTTGTTCAATGTATACATTAATGATACTGGAATGGGTTTGACAAGAAGATCTTCAGTTGTTTGCTCATTATGCAAAGATGGGCAGGAAGCCAGAGATGCTGCCGACATTTGCAGGTTGATTTGAATGGGCTGGAAGTGTAGGCAAACGATAATGACTTTCAATTGAATGTTAGTTCAGTGTAACGTTAGGCACTTTGGTGCGATCAGATATCGAATAAAAATGTGATATTGGTGGGAATACGATTGGAATAAATGACGAAGATCTTGGAGTTATGATGGGAAGGAAATTGATATTCAAGGATAACCTTGAACATCAAAGTTAACCTTGGTTCCAAAGGATAAAGAAGCTGTGAAAAGGCTGCAAAGAAGAGTTACAAAGATTATATTGGGATTATGGGATTTAGATTATGAGGAGAGATTATGAGTACGTGGACTGCAGGCATTGGTAAACAGAAGAAAGGGAGCTTATATGGTAGAGGTTTAGAAACGTTTCAGAGGGTGTTATAAAACATCGGTGCGTGCGTGTGTGCGTGCGCTTTTCTACGCAGGACACGCGGTGTGTTATTAATTTTGGATTAACAATAGCACTGCTATAATCTTCAATTAGCTAATCTGATGAAAACCACAGTTTAATGTACCTGTGCAGTGCGAATGACACTTAAAGTTATTGTGATAAGCAATCATTATTTCATCACCAACGAGAGAAGCAGGTTCAGGATGGACGTTTCTTGGGAGATTACTAAACGTATAACAGGCTGCAAGGAACACTAGAGAAGACGCAAAGGAGGATTCTCAATCGTCAACTTACCAAAATATTGTCTTTTGAATAAAAAATAATTTTTTGCTTTATCACTTAAATGTGGATTAATGCAATCATTTATTGGGAAATTTCAGACGGAAAATTCTCATCAGGTTTACATTAATTCATCTCAGTTGAATCCAGTGGACTGTTTTTAATATCAGACTAATATCTGATAATTACACCAGCAATTTCTTGAGAGAGAGATTGACATCGACGATTAAGATGAAGTTCCTTAATTGCCGATTTCCTTCTTAACTCTACGTCTTCAGTAAAATGTGATGTTTTGTTATCACCGGGAATGATTGCGCGCATTTTGATACACTCATATTGAGTCTCATCCGTCAGTTGCTTTCGCAAAGCTATTTTTACGGAGATCACTCGAGTGATCAACTGTGCAGCTTTAACGATCGGTACTGTGATATCAAAAGCACTAAATTTCCTCCACCCCTTTCGAATAATTTTGTATAATTTCTTGACAGACAGAAAAATCACCGAGTGGAACTAAACTGCTGTTCTGCATTCTGCTCTTTTCCGGTGTTTAGGCTTCCGCTGAACTTGCACTTGGGCAACACTTCGTCGAGTGTTGGGACACAACGCTCGACGAAGGCATTTCAAACTGTGAATCTCGTTTATAAGAACTGCTTGTAAAATTTATATTCACTCCGCCATTACATGCGAAACGTGGAGTACACTTCTTTCTTTCTTATCTTTTTTTTAAAATTCGAGTTGATCCTTTGATTTGAAATTATAACAAACACAGCCAAACGGGCAGACAAAGTGTAGTTTCATCGTTGTGGTAGAGCAGCGACTCAGTGCCTCCCAGTGGTATGTTAATCTCCTTTTGCACGACTAGTTCCATTACATCAGGTCACACGCTTATTTTTATTTTACTTCACTTTATTTATTTATTTGTATTGTAAGTTAATTTAGTCTTTCTAGTTTTCATAATATCAACAAGACACAGTCTGCTTTTCACGAAACACAAACGCTGCTTGTCAACCTTTCCAGTTAAACCAGATTTTGAAGGACTTCTCGTAAAAGTTAAAACTGCACTTCTTTTATTCAGATATTGAATCGGCTTGGCATACTTTCGTAGCCTAAACAGGCTATTTATTCAGCGCACGATGAAGAATAACTAATTAGGCAGGTCACAAACGTGAAATATAAGAAAAGTGTTTAAGTGACAATTTCTTTTACAGATGCAGAAATAAACAAATCTGCTGATATTTTGCGTAAAGGTCTTCAGTTCAGAACAAGGGTTTGAAAGCACGTGAAATCATTTTCTAGGTTGGTTACACCCCAAGTAATCTAATAAGAATTCGTTGCTATAATTTATGCAAATGAGCTATTAAATCTTCCTTGGCATTCTGAAATATCGTGTGAGCCTAGAATAGGTACGAACGTGAGGTGGGTCAAGTACCAAAATAATAAAAAGGACCGTGAATGAATGAATGAATGAATGAATAGTAGAATCGATACACAAATTCTGAAGCCATATTTGTCGCGTGGAATGTAGTTCGAAATACGTTGGGACATTTCTTTTCGCAATGGTGGCCAAAAATGCATACAGTGTGTACACTGCTTGCAAAGAAGTAAACGGACACCTTAGTATGAAGAACAAGCAGCCATGTCGCCCACTAATAAGATGTAGGATCTTCTTTCGCTACGATGACCGCAGCAATCTTACGGAGTATACTTTCCACAAGCGTACGATAGCGATCAAGGGGAATTGTGGGCCATTCTTCCTGTAATGTAACGAGGTGCTGACGTCCCTTGACCTCATCGTACGCTCCTGTTCATCCCACAGATATCAATAGAGTTGAGATTAGGTCTCTATGGAGGCCAGTCAAGTGTGGTGACGTTGATGTCCACAATCCAGTAGTTAGAGCAGCATCATTATGATACGGTGAATTGTCTTGCTGAGAAAAAGTTCCGTAGAAAGGCCACAAAGCATTGCATTGTCCAGAATGTTCAGACACCTCTCGGAGGTCAGTGTTTGGTACCACAAACAGAGGTCAAGGGCCAAACCACGAAAAATGGGACCATACCATCACCCCCCCCCCCTACGAATTTCATAGTTAGGAATATGCACTTTCGTAAGAGACTTGCACTGGGCATCCACCATACCCACAATCGGTCATCTGCTTGGTAGATGGTGTTGTGCAATTCGTCGCTCCATAACATAGCTTTCCAAGCTTCCACGTCGGTTCAGGTAATGTGGGTTTACATATTGTGTCTTAACATGGAAACCCACGTTGTGAGCCTCAGATGTATTTTCTGTGCAGATTCACGTTCTAGTCGATGCCAGAAACTCGCAGAGTAATCCGAAATTATTCTTCGAAGCACTCTACTGTCACATTGGGTGAGTGTGGTGGGTGTCCGCCACAGGTTGCAGCTGACTCCGTGCGCTTCCATCTCAGTATGGTATCAAGGATTGTTGACCTGGGATGACCTAATTTGTCAACAATTTACCGAACATATAGGCCTAAAACATGGCGTCGTACCAGAAGGACTGTTTAAACTCCGTCAGTTGTCTTCTCGCACAGTTGCACTGACTTCAGAGCATCGCATCCGTCCAATTTCTATCGGCTACAAAAATGTGACTCTCTAAATGGCACGATGCACCTTGTCCAGAGGGGACTTTGTTGACTTCTTCCCAAGCAGTCACTTGGGAAGAAGTCGCCAATAACGTTTATGAATAATATTGAAAAAAAAAATAAGGGAGGGGGGGGAATAACTTGGCAACTCAAATGATTAAAAAACAGGATTTTTGGAATTAGGTAATCCGAAATTTAAAAGTATTTCGGCCTTCCAAACATCACCGTTAACAAGCTCACGATGAAAAAAAAACATGAAATATATTTTCTTCAGTTAAAAGCAGGCAGGTGGCGCTACTTTAATTTCTAAATCAGAAACAACTACCGACATATCCCTAAACCGTCACGCCCCTCCTATCTTCAAAATGCCTTCAGACGAATCATACCACAAACCAAAACAGAGGATTTACGGAAAGCGAAAAGTGCAAACGTTTACTCAAGGAATTTGCAGACAAGCAATCAAAATGCATTCTTTTCTCATGAAGCAGATCGCTGCCAGGGAGATCGTAATGTATTAACACGGGTGACGGCGGTGAAATCGTCCGGCTTCACGTAGATAGGGAATGGATTTTAACTATCTTCAAAAGGTAGTTAATGCTGTCGCAGTAAAACTTTCTTTCAAATTACAGACATTAATTAGCACCAAAGATCTCTTCTACAAAAGTTCGTGTGGGAATGATCCGCCAAGGACTGAAAGTGCTGGAATGGCGCAAGATGCGAGTTCATTTCGCATTACTCTCTACTCCTCACTGCTTTTAAATATTCCTTCTTTGCGATGTTGCATGAATGGCATGTCTACGACAACGAGGGGTACAGTGCAATGCGGAAATGAACTTACATCTTTCGTTAACCCACAACACAACATAATTCATTTCAGACGGCTATAACGGCGGCCATACGGAAAAGGGCTACTCCATACCTTACACGTTAAATGCAATTCCAGTGAACCAGCGAGCGGTCTCCACTTAGAGTGGTCTTAAGAATATTCTGTGGACACTTGATGAAAAAATTATGAACAGAGGAGTCACCTTAGAAATTCCGTGACGCTAATTACCAACGGAAGTTTGGTACCACATCACGTCGCATCTTCCTTCTTAGATATCAATGTGCATGCACGTAAACATCGTGATCTTTGCTATGAGCACGCGCTCGTATGTGCTTCTGAATGCTCCCAAAGGCCCATGAGAAGTCCATGAAATGTTGGTATGCATTAAAAAACTCTCCGAACCACTAAACAGCAATAATCGTGTGTCATCGTGAGAAATGCTTGGGGTGTGTTTGCTAATTCCAGACTACGACGGCACGAACCCGTGAAATGTAATGAGAGACGTCAAAATCAGTGGATACTTCTAACTACTGTTCCGCGTGCATATCAGAATCTAATTAGGAGTAATTAGATTAATCAGAATTAGATTAATTAGAGTAATCAGAATCTAATTACAAATTTACTCGTATTATCAGAACCTATCAGAATCTAATTATTATTGCTATAAAAGAAATCAGCTAACGCCTTTTGTTCTCCGATAGGGAACAGGCGAGGACGTTTTAGCCATATTATCATTATCATTATTATTATTTTATATTTTTACTGACAACATGGTGTGAGGATTTCTCATGTGGTTTTCTAAAGAGATATGATGGTGACTCAAAGGAAACAAAAAAAGCTGTCAAATATTGACTCTCGAATTGCTTTTGAGAATTAGCAGCTAAGGGTTGTCCAACTTTGTGTCTATGAAGAAATAAAGAATATGGAACACTCAATTGTCAGTTGTGTTAGAAAACTATTTTCTATATGCCACGTAAAGTCAAAGGATTTAATAAAAGCTTGGGTAAAGTCTGATAAGAGAAAGTAATTCTTATCGCAAGAGGGATCTGCTACAAATTAAAACAGACAGAAATGACAGAGCGTAATAAAGCCCAATTAAAGAGGTGCTTCATTGCCACGAACAACTGATTAATTCTTAAGTCTTTTTTTCTTACTTGCGATCGTTCATTTCAGTGTTTACATTTGTACTCTCATTCGTACTTGAAATCTTTGTTATAACCATATTATATATAAAAACTTCGCGTTACTGTCTATCAGAATTAAAAGACACCTAGTCTAATAACTCTTCTAGCGTAGTCCGCATACATAATAAGCCATTCATATCTCACCACACTAAAGTGTCTCATTTTACGTTTACTAAAGTTGAACTGACTGTCATTTTCACATACCCACAAGGCCAGCGTTTTCAAGTGCTTCTAAAAGTCAGTCGCATTTCCTGACATCCTGGTTATCTTTGCGTAAGGAAATAGGTCTCTGCCTTGTATCAAATCTTTCCCGATGTCATTAATGCAACGATCTAATATGAGCGGACCAAGGAGTGATCCTTGAGGTATCCCACATCTTGCAGCCTCCTTATCCACCTGTTTCTTCATCCGGTGTAGAGGAAGCCTCGAGCTCCCCACACCACGTTGATAGCTGTTAGCAAAATGGACAATCTCTTCAGGACCTGCCACCAGCACCCCATCTGCTTTCATTATTCTTACTCATTTTGTCTTTCGTTTTCTTGTTGAATAGCAATCGAATTGTTTTGGATTGTCTTTTTTTTGCTTGCACGGTTAGTTTCTCTTCACACCGAGACTCAGCTATCTCAACTCTTCTGGCCTGAGCCTGAAAATTTTCATAACTAAACAGTTGAAACAGAAAACTTTTAATAACTAATTCGATTGATCAATGACCCATCTCTTACCAACTCACTCCTCCCACTTTCTCACAGATGGTAGGTTTCTGCAAAGTGTGTATTCTATTAATATTTCCATGGCAAACATTCATCTGGGATAGCATCAATAATTCCCCCATTTAGTGCTAAGCTCGTTGAAATACGTGCAACACCTGCTCCACGTCCCTTCGCAGTGCACCTTGAAACCCACAGAATAACTTTCTTTACCTCTTCCTTCATCCATGCAACTGCTGTATTGTGGATAGTCTTCCCCCTGATGTGTTTCCCAAAGAATACAATATACAAGCTTTTGAAATAAATATAAAACAAGTTCCTCCTTTCCCAATCCACTGTCCACACACGGTACTAACGTACTATAGGTTGATGAACCAACCCCACTTCACTCCTCCTGTTGTATTTATTCTTCGAACTCCAGGAACACATTCCGATGTTAGATGACAGACGTTATGATACTTGAAACGTTGACAGAAGACAACTGAATGATTAAGAATGTATTGCTAATATTTCTTCAAAAGTGAAATGTTTTGGATGGCACGTAAAAGACTAATCGGTTGGGTGAAGAATGAAAAGAGGGCAAAAGTATTCTGAGACGAACTATTTCATAATATAAAATTTCAAAAATATAATATCGGTGATACTGATATTTCGTGGATGAGCACCGGACACCTAGAACACCCGGAATATTCGCCCCTGATATATATATATATATGACTACAGCCAAATGTGGACATAAATTTATTGCCGGCATACTAATAAATTGCATTACACAAAAACAGTTTTTTATAAATTTCGTACAAATTAAATGCAATGCATTTTTGCAAAGGATACAGATTTTCGAACGACGTAGTTAAGGAATTAATGTACAGCGCTTACAGAAAAAAATGCGGAGAGACATTTCAGTATGGAATATGTCCACGCGGAACTGCGCTTCAGCTGTCAGAACGTCGTGCCATGCTTATCACCAAGCGATTCAGGAGTTTGTGAAGCAAACTTGCCCACTCATCCTTCAGAGCAAGGATAAGGCGTTGTTTGCTTTCTGTGAGGGAATTTCCGGCAGCAATGTATCTCCTGCGTCCAAAACATGTTATATTCAGGTTGCTATCCGACGAGAGTGCTGGTCACTCGATTAGATTAATGTTCTTGTCTACAGAGGTATCTCCACTGCTCGTGTACGATGTGGTTTGGCACTTCAAGCATAAATATGAATTCTTCGCCTAAAGCACCACGAAACAATTCGAACATGACACTGGAGAACTTCGTTCCAATATCGTTCACCAGTCAGAGTCCCTTTTTTCCTGCACTTGTACTGCGGTGCATGCATTAAGCATAATACTTCCCCACACCATGACCAGAGTATTTATCCGTTTTAAGAACATTCTCGTGATGGTAAGCAGTACCACTTTTACGCTACATCAAGTGCTGTCTAGAATCGGAGGAAAGAATAATCTGTAAAAATTACGTTAGTCCATTGGCCCAAGCTGACATGTCCTGGCGTGTCATTTACATTTTGCTGTTAAAACAAAATCTGTCTTCATGCTCCTGGCGACCTCTTAGCAAACGTCTGGAACAGGTTCCATTGGTTTCAAACGTTGCCCAGAGCCAGGATATAACATCCAGAGCCTGTGTGTGTGTGTGTGTGTGTGTGTGTGTGTGTGTGTGTGTGTGTGTGTGTGTGTGTGTGTGTGTGTGTGTGTGCATTATTATTGTATTTTTATACATAATAATAATAACAGAACATTTCTTTAACCCCGAACCTGAACGAATCCAACCCCTTCCCCACACACAAATCTTCTCTTCTGTTGGACCCTAAGTCATTTTCTAAAAAGAAATCTAACCTACTCTGTTTACATGTACGTAAATAAACTCAATAAATCATTACTGTAATATTAAAGTCTTCATTATGCAGTAATAACTGTGAATCCCGCCCCTTGCTCTTGATAACCCCCTACATATTTTCAGGGAACACAGTTTAAGAAACACTGCTCTAGCACTATTAGGAAGATGGAGGAGCAAAGTTTTATATCCTAGAACAGCGGTCGGCAACCTTTTGGAGTGAAGAGCCATTTTTAAAATTATATCTGTTAAAAAAAATTTAGGGAGCCGAACGCAGCAATGAGTAACCAATGGTCCGCGTTCTGCATGAGGCCCTCTCAGGTTTTTTGTGCGGTCCACGGTGTTCGTTGCGTTCGGAAGAATTAGTATATTTTAATTAAAAATCTATTTTATGAATGTTGATTTTTACATGTGGATTTATTTGTGCAGGTTAAAAAATTAAAATATTCCTAAATAATGGAAAATAAATTAATACTTTCTTATCAAAGAAAAAGAAAATATTCTTATGCCGATCGAACCGCGTATTTGATTTACTATTTCATTGCTCATCACTGCTTTAAATTTAGAAACTACATTGAAAAATATTACAATTAAATTATTTATTTATTCAGTTTTTTTAAAGTAACACGTTATCATACTGTAAAACACAGAAGTGGCATGTCACACGAAATTATGCGATATTTTTAAATATTAAATAATAAAACAAAGATTTCCCCCTCCTTACAAAAACATATGTATAAAATCCAATAACATATCTATTTCTTTAATTTTTTTAATTTAAAATATCTTCTCAGTGCGACTTTTGCTGTTGAACTTCTTGGGATAGTTTCTCAATATGCGGCGAATACGCCGTAATTTTCATTTTCAAACATGACGAAAGACTCGTGTTGGTTAGTAGGTTTCTCAACTTACTTTTAATCAAATTCATATTAGAAAATATTTGCTCACACAAATATCCGAAAATCGATAGAAGTCCAAATGCGTATGTTTTTCACTGAATGCAAGTGTCCGGTAAACAATTCCACGTGTCAAATACAATCTGATCTTGCTTTTTAAGATCTTCTATTTCAGACCATTTGTGTTGTACTGCAAGGATAGATTTTTGTCTTTCCAACTTCTCCAGGTAAGCTTTAAGATTTCTAAATTTTGAAATTGATTTCTAAATCCTTGGTTTTCAGGTCCTCTAACTCAACTTGAAATGCAACCTCATCAATTCTAGCAAAAGGTGAAAAATTTAATTTGGCAGGATTAACTGCAAGTGGTCGCAATAAAAATGACGTAGTTGCTTTGTTCTTTTTTTTAAACTCCTCAAATCTCCCATTAAATTCAGATCGCATATTTATCACAATTTCTTCGAAAAAGCTTAAATTTATGGAATTATTATCAGCTTGTTCTTGTTGATATTTCTTCAACATAGGAAAATGTTGAAAAAATGTGCCTTTCTCTAAGTCTGTCTCAAACAAATATACTTTTGTGCAAACGAAATCACTTCTTCTAAAAGAAAAACTGCTGTATTTCCCTTTCGCTGTAGTTTCTGTAGTTTCTTATTTAGTGCGTTTAAATGAGAAGTCATATATATCCACCATAAAGTAGAATTTTTGTAACCGATGAGTATCTTCTAACTGTGCATATTCAAGGTCTTTTCGTTTTAGAAACAACTTAAACTCTCAAAGGCAGGTGGCAAATCGCATCAGCACCGCACCTCTGGAAAACCATCTTATTCTGTTTTGCAAAAGAATATCGAAATATTCGCAATTGATTTCTTTAAGAAGTTCCCAAAATTGCCGATGATGTAGCGGTCTTGCCATTATTTTGTTAACAATTTCTACAACCAAATCCATCACTACTCTCATCTCTTTTGGAAAAGTTTGTGCACAAAATTGCTCTTGATGGATTATGCAGTGAAAGGAAAACACGTCATGCAAAATTTGTTTTTTAAAAAAGAAATAAAACCGTTTTTGTACTTTTCATGCTCGGCGCCCCATCGGTCGCGATAGATATGATTTTGTTAATATTAATACCCTTGCTTTTCAAGCAAGTGGTAACAGCAGATTCAATGCCTTCTCCACGAGTTTGTCCTGTGAGTGGCAGTATATCGAGTAATTCTTCCTGAGGTCCTCGAGAGTTTACATATCTACAAATAAGTACAATCTGCGCAATGTCATCCACATCGCATGATTCGTCACAGGCAATGGAGAATCCTGGTGTTGAGTTTAGATCTGTAACCTGCTGATTTGTGATATCTTCTGCCATTCGTATAGTTCCCTCCCTTACAATCTTAGCAGATAATGGCACGTCTTTTATTTTTGTACTTATTTCTGCTTTGTTTTTAAAATCGCAGAAGAGAAATTCGGACATTTTAATAAAACATTCTTCCGCATATTCGCCGTCCGTGAAAGGTTTTCCTCGTTTAACAACTTCTTGAGCGGCCACAAAACTAGCAATAGTTGTATTTTTTGATGCTTTTATCCATTTGGAAAATTAACATTTAGATTTACTTTGCGTTGCAGCACTTCTACTGCCTTTTTTCTTTTCATCTCCCCGTGGATATGCTTTGTCAAATTTATCGTGTTTATTTAAAAACTGTCTTAGTATATTTGATTTTTTATTGTTTGAAAGCTTTTCATGGCGTATTAAACACATTGGAAATCCTGCTGTATCTGCTACAAATGCGTAGGTTTCGGTCCATTCACTTTTAGACTCCCGATTTTCTTTTTCTATCTTTCTCTTCTTTGTTGACATTTTAAATGCTATAAAAATATTTTTATTTTGTTAATATTTATTTTAATGTTACAATATTCACGTTGCGTAACACAATCACCAGTAAATGAAAGCACTGCAACGTCCACTACAAAACCTTTACTTATTTTAACAAAGTGAGCAGATTTACGGACCACACCTGCACCATAGGGGTGCTTAAGGGTCAAAGCTGTATAACTGAGAGGAGACCTCCACATAGCCTTTAAAGGAATGCGGAGAACAGACCAGGGCTTCTGACCTAATGTCCAATCCTCACCTTCTCGTGGTGCACCCTGCTGGGTATCTACTTTGATACTGAACGAACGAGGATGGGCTGGCAATTTGGGATTTAGCCGACCAAATTGTATTCTTATTGGTTAAACCAAAATAAAAAATGATGGTACAACATGACAAAATTTCATGCCGGCTGGGGCGTCGCCCGGTTAAACAAGGCCCCCGTTGTTTTCGCCAGGGAACCAGGGCGAACAGCGAAAAGTCAGCTACTGGAACAAATCTGAAAACAAACCCCAACTCAACATCACCAGAGTTAAAGATCAGTACTATCAACGTAAGAAGCCTGAACGGCAAAGAAATGGAGCTAGCTGAGGAATTAGATAAGTACCAGATCGACATAATAGGGGTGACTGAAACAAAAAAGACCAAAACTGGTGAGATCTTTCTGAGCAATAAATACAAAATGTTATATTCAGGCAATGACAATCAAGGAAAAGAAGGAGTAGCCATAGTATTCAACACAAAATACGAGGCTAATCTTCTAGAATGGCAGTCAGTCTCAAGTAGAGTAATGTGGGCAAATATGAGAATGGGGAACTGGACAATGAGACTTATTTGTGCCTATGGTCCCACAGAAGGTTCTACTAAGGTAGAAGTGGAGGAATTTTTTGAGGCTTTAGAAAAAGCAACTGACACAATGAAAAAGGAAAACTTGGTCCTTGTTGGGGATCTAAATAGCAGAGTAGGAAATGATTGTGAGACATACAAAAATATTTTGGGAAAATTTGGAGAAAAGAGCAAAGCTAATAATAATGGCAAATATCTGTTGGATTTCTGCTCAGGACATGGACTGGTTATTACTAACACCATGTTCCAACATAAAAATGTGCACAAATTCACATGGAGAGAAGAGGCTAGGAATAAGAAAAGTCTCATTGACTATGTTATTGTTGATAGTGATGTTTTCTCCCTGGTGCAGGATACCAGAGTGTACAGAGGATTTGAAATTGGAAGTGATCACTATTTAGTCTTGAGCAGGATAAAATTGAATTTCATATCGAAAAGAATAACATGTAAGAAAGTTTTAAAGCGAATAAAAGTTGAGCAGCTCTCAGATGTGAACTGTAGACTAAAATGCACAAAGATTATTGAAGAAAAAATGAAAGAGTTTGAGAACAGGAATCAAACCTTGAAAATTCAGTGGCAAACTCTGAAGGAAACATTGATTGATTCTGCCAGAGAGATATGGTGAGGTTGTCTGCAAGGATAAAAAAATCAGAACTCCCTGGGTGACACAGGAAGTTAAAGAGGCAGTGAAGGAAAAGAAGAAAGCATATCAAAAGTTCCTGTCAAATAAGTCAGTTTGTACTCTTAGAGAATATAGAGACAAATGCAAGAATGCTAAACACTGTAAAACTAGCTAATCAAAAGTCATGGGAGGACTTTGGCAAGAATATAGAAAATAAATATCAAGAAGGTGGCAAAATATTCTGGAGGTTGTTGAAGAAGCTCAGGAATGGAGGAAAGAGTGCTGTAAAAGGAGTTAGAGATGATAAAGGTGAAATGAAAACAGGAGAAAAAAGATATCCTTGAAGTATGGAGTAATTACTTTGAAAAACTGCTAAATGAAACAAGCAGTGATGACAGCACAGTGATAAAAAACACTGACCAGGCATGCAGTCAGGAATACATATCCATACTTGAAGTAGAAAAAGCCATCAAAGGCTTGAAATGTGGAAAGGCAGCAGGAGTAGATGATATTCGACCAGAAATGCTGAAGTATGGTGGTATAAGAGTCTTACAGTGGCTGCACTGCATAGTTCAGAAAGCCTGGACAGAGGGACGAATTCCCGATGATTGGAGTAGAGCTCTCATAGTACCCATATATAAAAAGGGAAATAAAACTGAATGTGAGAATTACAGAGGTATTTCCCTACTGAGTGTTTCTGGCAAGATCTATGCAAGTATACTTGAGAAACAGTTGAGAAGAATTGTGGAAGAAAAGCTTGGTGAAGAACAAGCTGGATTCAGGCCAAATAGAGGCTGTCAGGATCAGATCTTCACTTTACGGCAAATAGTCGAGAAAGCATGGGAATACAACAAAGATCTGTATTTAAGTTTTGTCGATTTAAAAAAGGCATATGACAAGGTGCCAAGAGAGAAGCAATTCAATACGCTGCAGTTATATGGTGTCAATGGGGCATTATATCAAGCAATACTTAGTCTTTATTTGAGTTGTGAGTCAGCAGTTAGAATTGAAGGAAGTACAGGAAGATGGTTTAATGTTAAATCTGGTGTGAGACAAGGATGTACATTATCCCCTTTGTTATTCATTATCTATATGGATCACATTATGAAGGAATGTGGTATTAAACCTGATATCAAAATTGGAGATGTTAATGTCAGCTCTTTGCTTTATGCAGATGATGTTATACTTCTAAATATATCCGCTACAAGTCTGCAAGATTCTCTGACTAAATTGAATAGCTGTTGTAATAGATATGGTATGAAGGTCAGCAATAAAAAGACAAAGACAATGAAAATAGGCAGAATCATTGAAAATGTCAACTGTGTTGTGAATGGAGAACCTGTGGAACAAGTAAAACATTTCAGCTACTTAGGCACAATTTTTACTGAAGATGGTAAACTAAATATAGAAATAGGCAACAGAATCAGCAAAGCTGGTATGGCGGGAAGTCAATTGAATAAATTCATATGGAATAAGAAAGAAATTAGTCGGAACACTAAATTAGCTGTATACTGTGTACACTTTGAATACAAGACAGTGTTCAAACCAATTTTAACTTATGGATCTGAGAGCTGGGTCAGAAGTAAAACACTTGATCAAAGACTAGAGACCGCAGATATGAAAGTCCTGAGAAAGATTAGAGGCGTGAACAGATGGCATCAATGGCAATATCATATTAAAAATGAGGATATTAGGAAAGAACTTGACATTGTCAGCATCCAGGAATGCGTTAGCAGAGCTAATCTCAGATGGTATGGTCACTTAAATAGAATGGGAGAGGAAAGATTAGCAAAACAAGTGTTCTCTGCCAGGTTGGCAGCAAAACGACCCAGAGGAAGACCAAGATATAGGTGGATTGATACGGTACAAAGTGCCTTAGACGATAGAAATATAAGATCTGATAATGTTGGAGTTTTGACAAGTAACAGACTGATTTGGATGAAAATTGTAGATAGGATGTTAGTAATGATGTAATTTTTCATGTAGTACTGTCATATCCTGTACACCCCTTGAGGGTACATGGCAGGAATTTGATGATGATGATGATGATTACCTGCACCATAGGCGAAGACAATGGGCGTACAGACAAGCAAGCGCTACCGCAGCGCTACATGTGCTAGCCTAGCGTGACGTATTTGGTTTAATAAATTAAAACAACATAAAACATAACTTAAGTTTAATTATTTAATTAAAACTCATGATTTTGTATTGTATTTTATTTCGTATTATATAATGAACACAGTCCATCGCAGCAATTCTTACTACCCCATCGTGAATCAAATCAGGAAGATTATTTGTTTCCGTTCACGAAGACCAAACCTCTCTCGCATAAGATTTTATCTTCGTAAAATGTTTTCTACGGGATTAAGCATGCACGAACATTGTGAAAGTAATTTTAATTGGCACGAATAATTAAAACAAATATTTGACAAATCGGTGGGTTTATGAATTCTTTCATTATCCGTGATAATCCAGGACGAACGTAAAGAAGGATTATCGCGTATCATTTCAAAGAGTTCAAACGTGAAAGTATTCAGTTGGCCGCTAGAGGGATTCGTAGTCGTTTGTGTTTGATGAGAGCTCCTGATAAGATAAGTGTTATTTTAAGTTATCGTTGATAAATTTACTTGAATATTACGTAGTTTTGTTTGCCTTGCGTATTTTAGTTTGTCTCTTTGTGTGTTTAGTGTGTTTCATTTTATAATTTGATAAAATATGTTACAAGTGAGTATGGCCCCCGTAAGAAGGAAACAGATCTTTATTAAAGAACGGTAATATAAAGGGGATGATTCGGTGTACTATCTGCGAAATGTACGCTTTGTGGAGCACGGTCGGAGTGTGGTTAGACGATAATAAAGGAGTGAATGTGTGTAGAAAATGTAGGGCGAATGAGAAATTGAAGAGTATTTCGGATCGTGAGTGTGATATTTTGGTCAAACTTCAGAAGGAAGAAAATAGGGATATGAGAAGAAACGGCGAGGTTGTACCAGAGAATTGTGAGAGTGTGAATGTAGAAAGTGTGAATGATAATATTAATGGTTTTACTGAGAATAAAAAAGATGAGATAGACGCAATGAGTGAGATCGCGTTGTTGAATGGTGCGATACAAAGGGCAAAACAGCAGTATGAGCAAAAGTCGACTGAATGAACCAGCCAATAATAAAAAGTATCATAGGAAAAATAGACGTATGAGTGTGAACATGAACAAAATGAAGGAGAGAGTGCTGTATGGAGACTCGTTAGTACGAGGTGTGATAGTAGAGGATTTGACAAAATCGTACCAACCTGGTGCGACCATAAAGGATGTCACTGAGTCTATTAGAGAGCAGAAGGAAAGGGTGAAAGAAATGATTGTTGTGGCAGGTACGAATGATTTGAAAGGAGACAAAATGGAAACGATAGAAGACCTGAATGAATTGTTTGAGGTAGCAAAAGAAAAGAGTGAGAGAGTTACGATGATTAGTCTTTTTTTCGCGGTATGACAGTGAAGTGTTTAAAAGGAGGGCCATAATTGCGAATGACTTTATGCGTGGGTTATGTATGACGAGTGGTGTGGAATTTGTGGACGTGTGGAGTGAGTTCGATGAGCGAAAGGATCTGTATAAGATGGATGGCTTGCATTTGAATGTATTCGGTGTAAGGAGACTTGAAAAAGTGTTGTTGAATGAAGTGGATGTGCAGAATCAGGGAAACTAGATTTATTAAAGGGGGGGGGGGAGTAGATATGAAGACCTTAGGGAGGCAGTTGAATGTATGAATGAGTATAATATGCCTGAGCGAATAAGGACAACAAATCAGAATGGGATAGTTAGTATAAGGCATCAAGGTAGGGTTGGGGCTAATGGGGGTCGTAAATTCACTTACACTAATGCTAGGAGTATTAGGAACAAGAAGGAAGAGTTTTTGGCCATGTTTGGCACTTCCAGACCACAGGTTATTGGCATTAGTGAATCATGGCTGACTGTAGATGATATAACTAGTGGGATTGAATGTGATGGTTATAGTGTTCAGGAATGACAGGGAGAGTAAAATGGGGGGAGGAGTATTGTTGATGATAGCTGATGAGCTGCAGCCAAAGATAATAGAATTTGAATTGCAGGATAGAGAAAAGAGCACATTTGAGGCCATTTGGTGTGAGATTGTGGCTAGCAGAACTAAATATACAATTGG
Source organism: Typopeltis vanoorti (assembly GCF_054136105.1). Classification (NCBI taxonomy): domain Eukaryota; kingdom Metazoa; phylum Arthropoda; class Arachnida; order Uropygi; family Thelyphonidae; genus Typopeltis; species Typopeltis vanoorti. Next base: position 172,667,358 of record NC_143552.1, on the reverse strand, counting down.
GTGCTGTTATAGACCAGGTGACGGAATACATGGTGGAGATAGCATGCATAAGCAAATAGAAGAAATGAGTGGAAGGAGGGTAATTATTATGGGAGATTACAACTATGGTCACATTGATTGAAGTGAGGAGAGGACACACGGAGAAAGGAATTGGATTTTAAGCTGTTATTAAGGGATACTATTTGCGACAGCATGTAATGGAAAATACTAGGGATCAGAGAGTGCTTGACCTAGTAACTACATCTGAGGATTTAGCTGTAACAAATATGACCACATTGCCACCAATTGGTGAGAGTGATCATACGGTCTTGACTTGGAAGGTGGCTAAAGGTGTGGAATTTAGAATTAAGACAGGGTACATGTGGAATTATCGGGTTGCTAAGTATGACAAGCTTAGGAGTTTGATTGGTTCAGTGCCATGGCATGTACAACTGCAAGGACTAGAAGTTGATAGTGCATGGGAGGTAGTTAAGAAGTGTTTGCATGAAACAATGGCTGACTATATGACCTAGAGTCCAAATAATAAATCAATTAGGGGTTAAATGGATGAATAACACCATTAAGCTTGAGCTGCAAAAAAAGAAACAACTATGGAGGGAATTTAAGGAGAAAGGTGACCGGCAGGCACATGAACGGCATAACGCGCAAGCCAGAAGGGTAACGAGTGTGGTAAGAAAAGCATAAAAGGATTACGAAAGAACATTGGCCATGCAGGCTAAAGAGAATCCTGAACAGTTTTTTAGATATGTAGCAAGTAAAAGGAAAAATGTACATGGCAGAATGATTTTAAAGAATGCCGATGGTAGGGAGGTAACTGAATCAGTTGGTATGGTTGAGTTACTGAGCAAGCACTTTGAAAGAATAAATCTTTCAGGTGGTGACATTGCAGAAGTGAATGAACGAGTAGATTATACAGGAATTGTGGTGAATGAAGTGGAGGTGAGTAGTCTATTGCATAACCTCAATGTCAATACATCTGTGGGATTGGATGGTATACCAGCTCGTGTCGTACGAGAAGCGGCTAAAGAATTGTCAGTACCCTTGACTATTTTATTTAATTTGAGCCTCGGGTCTGGGTTAGTCCCGAGGGGGTGGAAAGAGGGGAAAATAGTTCCACTGCATAAAGGTGGTTCCAAGACTGCTGATGTAAATTACCGACCGATTAGCATATCAGGAATCGTTGTCACGGTCTTAGAGAAATTAGTCAAGAAAAGAATACAGGATTGGATAGATGAAAATGGGATATTGTATGGGGGACAACATGATTTTCTGAAGGGTAGATCATCCCTCAGTAACTTGCTCACGTTTTATAACACAGTGACGGCTGAACTGGATAAGGCTAATGGGTTTACAGTGATTCTACTGGACCTTGCTAAGGCCTATGACAGGATACCACATGGAACCCTAATCAGTAAACTGGAGAATATGAGGATGGATATAGGGTTGGTGAGATGGGGAGATACCAGAGTGTGGTTTATTCAGGAGTTGAGTCCAAAAGACGGCTTGTGACTAGTGGAGTGGCGCAGGGCTCTGTTCTTGGACCACTACTTTTCAATTTGTTCATCAATGATATAGGAAAGGATCTGAAAGGAACTGTTCACTTGTTTGCTGATGATGATGCAAAGTTGGGTAGAGCAATTGTGAGTGCACAGGATGTCAAAATTTTACAGGATGATTTGGATAGTTTGGAGGACTGGGCTAGGAAAAATGGATGTCAATTTAATGTGGCAAAGTGTAAGGTTATGCACTTTGGGGTGAAAAGAATAGCAGAGTATATCGCATTGGTGGAACCGTACTCCAGGAGATTGATAAGGCCAGGGATTTGGGAGTGTTGGTGGATAAGGAATTGAAGTTTAGGGGGCACATTGCAAAAGTGACTAAAACAGCTCACCAAATCACTTGGCTTCTGAAAAATACTTTAACATGCAGAGACAAACAAGTTGTTGTTCCTCTGTATCGAGCCTTGATAAGACCCCATCTGGACTACTGTGCCCAGTTATGGGCACCAGGGTTTCTTCGTGATGGGGAGGAAGTAGAGAGGATCCAGAGACGAGTGACCAAGATGATAGCAGGTCTGTGGAATGAACCTTATGAGAATAAGTTAAAGATTTGTGGGTTGCAGAAATTGGTCGATAGGCGAAGGAGGGGTGATAGGTCAAGGCAAGGTATGATAGATACTGTGTGATGTCGAATAGTTGTTCTTGGCATGATGTTAGGGCCTCCCTCGATGTGTCTGTTGACTCCTTGGAGTTGCCCGAAATAATAATAATAATAATAATTTAATTTTTCAGCATCGCACGTACTATTTTCAATTGTAAAATATCCTTAATGTAAAATGTCCTCAATTTATTGCAAATGCTATATTTAGGGATTTTAATTTCTAATTTAATAAATAACATTGATTTTGCATTATTCAAAAATAGATTGTTTAATAACGAAAAGAGCCGCAATTATTCATTCAAATAGCCGTATGCGGCTGCGTAGTCGCAGGTTGCCGACCCCTGTTCTAGAAACTGGAGATTTTCAAACAGCAAAAAAAAAAAAAAAATCCAGCTGGAAAACACACACACACACACACACACACACCAAATCAACAGACATAAGAATATAACACTTGCTCCACAGCTCAATTCATAATTCAACAGATTCTGCATTCGGGTTTCAGGTTTGGCGGTAAAGTCCTTAAGAGTATAGAACCATTCTATTTCATCTGTGTTAGTTAACGTTAGCACCGTCTCCTTTTTGTGTTCAGTTGCTGTCATAGTAATATAATAAGACTACAGATGGCGGCACTTACTTTGCTAGTTACTTTTTTAAAAAAACAAAAACAAAACACATAATAATGATGATGATAATAATAATAAAAATAATAATAATAAACAACTAATAATTAATAACTTCCGAAACGCCCTTTTTGGGAGCATAAAAAAAAAAGAAAGAAAAACCTGCTTCTATGTGGTCTAACAAAACTTCATGTTGATGCTGACAATAAGCGAAGCCACATTCTGTTTCGCGCTTCATTCCTGTCCCTGCTATTTCTGTTCACGGAACTTCCTCTTGTACGTACATGAGCAGGGCTTTAATGAGCAGGCATAGGCAAAATAAAATGTCTAACGAAAATGCGTTTATGATTTATTAATAATTCTATTATATATCAATCAAGGTCGTGGACGTTGTGTAAATGTATTTTTGAGATTTTTTTCCTTGCATTTTTTTTTTTTTTTTTTTTGATCAGCTGCATCTACATATTCCGCCGTATGTTCAACATTCTGGACAACCACGAAAGTGTTTAGAAACTTGAACTGGCACCTCCATGGAGTCAGGAGACTCAATCTATCATACCTCTCCTTGAATTCGTTAACAGACAAAGCACTCGCAACTGACTCTGGCAACCCATTCAGGTTGAAAACGTCTTTTCTAAAGGGAGATTTCTGTAGTGCCAAATCTGAAGTCCAAGAAGTCATAACGTATAATACACACACAAGGAAACATCGGTTCATATAAACATTATTACTATTTTCGGAATAGTTAACGCCTCCTAAGTACTTAATCTATTATGTCTCTGTCAAAGCGTATGTTTCCAAGCCAGTTTCTTGGAAAGGAAAATAAAAAGCAGTGTCTCCGGAAGAAAATGCGCTGCCACATCTGTAGGATCTCCTACGGATGTGGCAGCGCTTTTAAAAACAGGCAAACCGGGGAGAACACAAGCGATTTACACGTGGAATAACACGGGCATAAGGAGTAACCACCCTGTTTCTTGGGGGGGGGGGGGGGGGTTCTTAAGCCTGCATGTCTAGCATAGGCGCAAAATAGGAAGAAAGAAAGGAAAGGGTCGTGTCCTGGACTGGGGGTAGAGTGGTGGAATCAGATATTTCCACCCATATGCCAACTAAGCAGCGTTGAATGATCTTTCTATTGTATGAACACTTAAAATTTCAATTTGATGCTCGAGTGGCTGTGAGTGAGTTCAGCTTTTTAAATGTCCGCTGATCGCACTGCCCTCTCAGTGATGTTTAAAAACACATCCTAATTTCTTTTTCATTACTTCGACACATCGAATACCTGGGATTGGAAAGGCTGGTTAAATTTTTGCATGTCTTTTTCTAGTAAGGCCTCTTATATTATACTCCGATATGCGTGGGACAACAAGTTCATTTCTTAATCTTCGTGACATCATCTCAAGTATCCTGTCTGCGACTTTGAAAGGATACTACTCGTATTGCCAAGAATGCTTCCAAGAACCTTAAAGAGATGCAGTCAGAATAAAACTTTTTCTTTTAATTTTAATTACTTTATTATTATTATATATAAAATTATATAAATGCATGTAATTTATCTGAGAAATAATAAAAATGTTAAAAAAATTATAGGGAATTTTAAAGTTGAAAGTTTTTTTTAAAAAAGATATTTTATTTTATTTTATAGTATTTTAGAGTTTCCATTAAAATAGTTTGCGCATGCTCAATGACTTTTTACTATGTTTCAGTGGATTAATTAAAGTTCGATCGAGCGTTTGTTAATTACTAACAGAATGAACCTTCCGCTCTTGTTTTCTTTGAGTTTTCGTTTCAAACAACGTCTTTTCTTTGGCATTCACTTTTGTGTCACTTCAATTTAAATTTATTTTCCTCTCAATTCATTTATTTTATTTTATGTTATATTCATTTTATTTCTTCTTTTCCACTTCTTGCCGTGTTTATTTCTTTTCGTTTATCTCAATTTCTATTTATTCACATTTTACGGTATTTTATGTTTTCTATATTTTAAGGTTCAAATAATTTCCTTCCCCTTTCTTCTGGGTTCCGTCGTCATCCAGAAGATTCACTCGTTAGTTCAACGTCGGCGCTTTCGTTCAGTTATTTCGAATTGCTCTAATAAAATTCGGAGTTCGGTTACACTGTGTTGTCGCCCCATTAATAAATCCAGTTACTACAAATCTCTTCGTCCTTTCTGAAAGGCATTTCTCACCTTTTACTAATTGCTTTCTCCGGTAATTCAGCATTTCTTTTGCAGAGCGTCTTCATCCCCGTGGCGAGCGAGCGGGAGTGTTCCCAGGAGCTCATTTAAGCTTCATTAACGCAAATGGAGGCGAAAGAAGCTTCGTGCTGCTCGATCGATTCTGTACTTGCCTCCAGCATGAAACCTCGCTCCAGGGTGCTCGTTGTCATGGACAACAGAGTCCCTGGAGTCAGTTTTTATTATGTTATTTTGCCGACAGTCAACACGCATTAATTTCTCGTTGTTTTCTTCAAATGTCAGCGAGAAGAGGTCTGTTTGCCGGGAGAGAGAGAGAGAGGGATTAATACTTTGATGTTCGCCAGCCATTAACAAAAGCACGTGCCAATCAGAGACCGGTACACGGTCAAAGAAAACTCCCTCATATCAAACCTGGTGAAAAACGGTCCGTAATGAACACCCACTTTAATTTTCAAAGAACAAGAAAGTATTTGTATGAAGCGGGGAAGATGTAATCTGCGTTGCTGTTTTATTTTAATTGTCGGTGTGATAATCAAGAAATAAATAAGAAATAATCAAGAAAAAACCCAGCTTTCCCTGCAAATTCATCTGCCCTTGGACCAGACAGTTTCCCAGCATCAAGATGCTGGGAAACTGTCTGGGTGCCTCTCCCGATCCTTTAGGACTTAATAGATCTTCTTCTCTCTACAAGAGTGATTCCACCATATCTTCGTGCCTCAAGAACTATTTTTATTACCAAGAAGGAAACCTCTACACATGTTTCAGACTATACGCCAGTAGTAGGGGGGGGGGGATCATTTCTGACCAAATGCTTCCGGTGGGCGTGGCTTCATGCGCTTGGAATGTTTGGAATTTCCCTGAGGGCATAGGTGTCAATGGCTTCAGTTCTTGTGTTTTGGTTTGCGTATGGAATTGTGGGTTATGGTAGAGATAAGGATTCGTGTTGTGATTGGTGGTGCACTAGTGACAAGATGAAGATCAAGATAAGATAAGGAATCGTGTCATAAATGTTTGTTATGAAATGTAGATAAGTGACGTCATTTATTATTTGTAAATAAATGACGTCATTTGTTATTTGTAAATAAGTGACGTTATTGTTTTGAATGGAAAGGAAGATATATTAGAGATAAGAATTCGTGTTGTGATTGGTGGACACTTCTGACCAGATGAAGATCAAGATAAGATAAGAATCGTGACGTGAATGTTTGTTGTTATGAGATGTAGATAAGTGACGTCATTTGTTAGTTGTAAATAAGTGACGTTGTTGTTTTGAATGGAAAAGGGAGATATATTAGAGATAAGGAATCGTGTCGTGATTAGTGGACACTTCTGACGAGATCAAGATCAAAATAAGATAAGGAATCGTGACGTGAATGTTTGTTGTTATAGAGTTTGGAATTTCACTGGGGCCCTTGGCTGTCTGGGACATCACGTGGTGTTTTTGGTTTGTTTATTGTGTTGTGGATGATATTTAGAGATAAGAATCGTGACGTTATGTGTTTGGAAATTTCTGGGGAACATATGTCTCTCTGTGATATCACATGGTATTTTGGTTTGGCTATGGAATTGTGGGCGATGTTTTTGAGATAAGATATCTTGGAATTTTCCCAGTGTGACACACATCTTCATGTTTTGTTTGGTTGTCTATAGATGACTCTACTAATTTCCAATACATTATGGGGTATTTCTTTCTTTCTTGTTAAAGGTCGGAATTCTTAGAGTAGAGTAGAGTAGAGTTGTGATGGCGTCCGAGTTTCGAGTTTTTCTGAATAATTTAATTATATATACTAATGGCACTCAAGCATACGGGTTTTTTTTTTCATAGCTCATCTGTATTTTCTTCTATATGCACATTCTAATCAAGTTCATATTTTATTCATAATTCATCCGAATATTTTGATTTGTCTAAATTAAGATCTTAAAGTTCAATAATTAAATAAATAAACAAATCGTGTGTGAATTCACGGTGATTTTCAAAGTATTCTTACTTACATATACATAACACATCAAAGACACTGTTTGTTCTTTTAAGTTTACATATTTATTTCACAGATGTTATTTACAATGCAATATGCAAAAATAGGAATTTACATATATCACCAATGCAAATGGTGTTTTTCTTGGCGTAACATTTCTTTGATGAAGCAAGTTTGATTGCCTGATTTTGATACTACTTCCCAAATGATTATGGCTATTTCTCCGGTCACTAATATTACCAGTACTGCTATAAAAGCAAGTATCTGGCACTTTTGCGATGTTTCTTGATTTTCACCTGCAAAGAAAAAGAAATCATTGATAGTAATGGAAAAGTTAGCAGATTACTATAATGCTAATACAGTAGTTAGTTTTGGAAGTATCAAAGCTTTACAGAAACATACAAATTTGTCACATGAAACCGTGAAAAGTTGGTTAGCAACACAACCTACTTATGTGAGACATAAACCTATTAGAAGAAAGTTTAAACGCAATCAAATCAAAGTCCCGACACTTTTACACACTTTGCAATGTGATTTGGCAGATATGTCATCCCATGCAAAAGAGAATGGGGTGTGTGTTTCCTTCTTGTATGCATTGATTGTTTTTCCCGATTTGCGTGGGTTCGAAAACTGAAGAAGAAATCAGCAGATGATGTTGTTAATGCTTTCGAATCTATTTTTAAAGAGGAAGTGCCATGTTACATAAACACTGATCAAGGAAAAGAATTTTGCAACAAGAAAGTTCGTACAATGTTTAAAAACAATAATATTCATTTCTACACGACCAGGAGTGAAATGAAAGCACCCAGTGCAGAAAGATTTATCAGAACATTGAAAACAAAGATCTACAAATGGATGACGTATACTAAAAGTAAACGTTATACGAAAGTTTTGCCGACCCTTTACATACTTATAACCTCACACCACACCGCACTATCGGTATGGCTCCTTCGCAAGTTAACCTTCACAATGAGGATCGTGTTTGGAAATATTTGTACGGAACCCAAGAGGAGACTACCAAACCAAAATTTCAAGTAGGTGATAGTGTGGTTTTAAGTGATGATACCCACAAATTTAGAAAAGGGTATTGGGGTAACTGGACACGAGAATTGTTCACTATTGCTCAGCTTATTAATAGAAACCCTGTAGTATACAGAGTTCGCAGTCGGGACGGAGAGATAGTGGAGGGAACTTTCTATGAACCTCAACTGCAAAAGGCTAATATTCCCAATGAACTTCCGGAAGACGTGTATCTAATCGAACAAGTACTTAAGCAGCTCAAACAGAAAGGAAAGCTTCAGTATTTTGTTAAGTGGCTCGGTTATCCCTCATCGTATAATTCTTGGGTTCGTAGCGAAGATGTTTTACTTAACCCTTCCCAGTAATGCCAGTATGAAAATGTTTCCTACAAACACGCAAACGAAATTTCAAGTGGAATTACCACACGAGATCAGACTTAAAGGTAAATGGGAAGTTGCTCTTGCCGAAATTCATCTTCTGGGAGAACTTAATAACATAGATTCCGGTTACGATGAGTTTCATATGATACGTGCAATTGGAGGATGAGTAAACAATATCGACAACAACAACATCACAGGAAATAAAGTTTTTGAAAAGTCTAAAGAAGGATTTTACAAAGTGTACAAGATTCCCCATGGCAGTTACAATTCACCCTCTGAAGTTCTTCAAGCAGTCTTTGATGTGAGTTCTGTGATTACTGGAAAAAAGAACCCAAACAACACCATTTCTCTGACAGTCCCAAAAGATTACATCCTGTTGTTTCCCAAAGAGGCCTCCGGTTTGGGTCTTCTATTGGGTTTTAATCAGATTGGTGTTAAACTGAAAGATACAATCACAGGGAAATATCCAATTGATATAAAGTGGGGTGGAGCCGCATATTTTGTTTATTCTGATTTAATCCAAGAACAGATAGTTGGTGATACATGTGCACCATTGTTACGAGTTGTTCAGTGCAGCACTAAGTGTTCCTTCGTTTTTGCTCAACCTGATTATTATCCGTTACGAAAACAAACATTTCAGTCAATTAGCATTGGAATTCGTTCTGACAGCGGCGAGTTGTTCCACTTTCGTGGTGGCAAGACAATAGTTAAATTACACTTCCGACAAGTGAAGGATGACTGATTATCTGAGATATTACACATTGCAGGCAGGTGGGGCTCAAATATTTACGGGCCCCCCAATACAACGTGGGTACGGATTAGGTAGCATTTTCAGAAGTGCCTTCCCCTTTCTAAGTCCACTTTTAAAACCTGCAGCTCAATTTGTCGGTTGTCAAGCCTTAAAAGCCGGTCAGCATATGATAGGAGATGTATTGGAAGGAGTACCTGTACGTCGAGCCTTTATAAACAGAGCATCAGAAGCCATTGCTGAAAAGGCTCAGAGTCGATTACTTCAGAGAGGTCAAGGAAGCAAGAAGAAACAAACGAATACTAAAAAGCGCAAGCGAGATGACATCTTTTGCTGAGGATATGATGTCAGAGTTAGATCTTTTTTCCCACCCTCGTGTCAACATGTGTGTGGAAAGAAGTTCTTATGTTACCTACCAACCAATATTCAGTACTGACAGTGGAGGTCCTGTGGAATTTTGCATACCAGGTACATCTGAAGAATACTTGGATTTGGGAAAATCATACCTACGTGTTCGTGTGCGCATCACTGATAATGATGATAAACCTATCGAAGATTCTTCTGTTGGTGTTGTGAATAATTTTTTCCATTCCCTGTTCAGTCAAATTGACTTTTTTCTCCAAGATAAACTAGTGAATGTGGCATCAGACACGTATCCTTATAGGGCTTATATTGAAAACCTACTAAATTATGACAGAGATGCTAAAAACAGTCAACTGACAAATGAACTATTTGTTAAAGATGATGTGGCTAATGTTAGTGATATGTTTACCAAAAGTGAATGTGGGATGCGTAGACGACAAGCTCGAATTAACCAATCGAAAAGTGTCGAGATGCTTGGTCGAATACACGCTGACATCATGCATCAAGACTGGTACTTGATCAATAACGTTACTGTTCGTGTTCGTATGGTTCGCAGCTCTCCCAATTTTGTTTACTGACTGCAAATGCTGATTCTAAGGCTAAAGTGCAAATTGAAGAGGCTATACTTTTTGTCCGCAAAGTCAAAATAAATTCAAAGATTCGATTGGCTCACCTGTCTGTGCTAGACAAGTCAAACATGATATATCCCATCAATCGTGTGCAAGTGTCTTATTTTTCGATTCCCAAAGGTATGTCAGATGCCACACGAGAAAATCTGTATCTAGGTGAAATACCATCTAGATTAATTATTGGACTGGTCGCTAGTGATGGATTTAATGACACTTTCAACAGAAATCCATTTAATTTTCATCATTTCAATCTGAATTTTCTTGTAGTGACAGCTGACGGTATTCAGTATCCCTCACAACCTTTGACTCCGAACTTTAAAGAAAGGCATTACAGCAGATGCTACATGTCACTGTTCACATCACTAGGTAAATGGAACAGAAACTGTGGTAATGACATTTCTTATGAAGAATACGTAAAGGGAAACGTTCTCTATGGATTTGACTTATCGCCAGATCAAAATGCCCCCCATGTCGGCCTGTTAAGAAGAGGAAGTATGCGACTCGAAGTTAAATTTGCTCAACCTCTTCCTGAAAACATCACAGTGGTTCTTTATGCAGAATTTGAGTGTACGTTATCCGTAACAAAGGATCGTTCTGTGTTACTGGACTATGAACACTGAACAATTAGTAAGCATACTAGAGTTAGAACCCACCACGAGAAAAGTGGGTTTAGGAGTTTGTGCTCGTGATGAATTGCCACAATATCCGATCAGAAAACAACAGTCGATGTTCGTCGTGAACACAGATCCGACCTGGTTGCCAGGACAACATTGGCAAGCTATCTATATTAAAGACAAGCACGGTGATTTTTTCGATAGCTTCGGTCGTCCACCCGAAAACGATATTGTTAACTTTCTGAATATCAACACTAATAAATGGCATTATAATTCTGTAGCTGTACAAGCTAAGGAATCTGTCGCGTGTGGTTTGCATCGTGTGTATTTTTTAATATTGAGATGTCGTGGTCTTTCTATGCAAAATATTATTAGCAAATGTTATTCTAAGGATTTGTGGTTAAATGATATTGTAGTAACTAATGCTGTTACAGATCATTTACTGAAAATAAAAAAATAATTAAAAAAAAAATTGTTTTTTCACTTACCATTTTTTCCATACCAGTTTCTTATTCCCACGCAGTTTTCGGAGATAGAGAGATGAATTTGGTACTCCTTCTTCGAGCTCTCTTGCGGGGAGGGATTGGAGTGGAAGCATTTTCTTCACTGGGACTGGCTGACGTTGATGGTAGATGGGAATGGTTCTGGGTATTTGGTTTGTTCAGTAAAGGTTCTGGACGTGGTAGTCTATGTTCCTGTTGCTCTCCTTCTGTGTGAGCCAATTGGCTTTTCAACCCTAAATACTTTTGCAGAACATTTAAATATGCTTTTACTTTTTTCATCTGCACGTTTATTTCTTATTTTTAAAATGGCACTCATTTCGTCATCGAGTGTGTAGAGTTCATGCTCCTCTGGTGATTGGAGAAGGGTAAACTTTTTAAACATATTCATTTTCTAATAAGTGAACTCAAGAAAGGAACAATGATACTGCCTAATAATGGGAACAGTGCTCCCCCGTGCTGTAAAACCAGTTTTCTTCTGGTAATGAAGGGAAGCGATTTGTTACTTAGTGCTCTTATAATTTTTTTGTTTCCTTCGTAGGCGTGACTTCTGTTTATGTTTTAATGGAATATTTCCACATAAGTCATTTTTGCATATTTCACAGAGTGCGGTGATTTGGCTGGAGGTACAATGTTTTAAAGCATCATTTGCTTGTTTGGGAGAGGAATGAGATAAGTACATGATGAGATATTCATAGCGTTTGAGTCTATCAGCCATTCAGGGATAAATACTGTATTGGGTTCTTCTCCTGGCAAAATCCGTGACCTCAAGCGTAAAATATCAGGTGTTTCCTGTTTAAAGTCTAAAACTAAATATGAGTGGGGTTCGCGTGTTGCATCTTTATAAATCTGAACTAACACATTCGTTTGTCCTGGAAATACTTGGGAAGCTAAATGAGAATACTGCAATGAGTCTCGGGGATTTTTAAAAGCAATAACATAATGGCTATTGAGAGAAATTGTACAAAAATGTGTGTACCTTTACAGAATAAATTTTGTGTCAGTAGAATGACACTGAGGTTACTGTGATGTGAACCTTTTATGAATACATCAGCTATTTCCTTGATGTCCTTAGCCTGGTGAACCAAATCATCGATTATGAGTAAATTTCTCACATTAGAATCAAATTCAGGTAACTTCAAACCATTCACGAATTCTGTATTGGTAAATTTTTTAAATTTATCTTGATTTTCACTGTAACAGTAAACGATTCGTTCCGGTGGTGGTTTGATTAGTTGATTACAATGTTCTATGAGAGACAACACGAATGTTGTTTTTCCTGACTGAGTAGCTCCCGAAATTATACATGTAAATGGATGTATGAACATATTGAAAATGATAACATAATAAGACTGTGATTATTTTTATATAATCAGAGATCATGTAATAACAAATAGATACTTATTTTTAATATAAAAAAAATCTCCTTGTCAACATTTTTTTTTTTTTATCACAGTCACCATGTAATCATGCCAAGACGAATTTTCTTTTTAATTCTAAGGAAAAAAAAAAAAGCTATTGTGGAATAATAGTAGCAATAACACTGATGTAAAAAATGTACAAGAGAAGGGCGACACTGCAAATTATCGTGTTGGGAAACCACCATGGATTTTTACCTACTAGGTAGAATGTTGTTTAGCTTTCTGTCCCATAGATGGCATCTTTTGCTTATGGGGTATGCGAGTGTAAGGAATTATCCTTTAAAATACCCATAGGGAAAAGTGCATGTGTCTGTTGACACTATGCGCTTCGCAAAAGTGTATCCAAATCTTTTTGTTACGGAGGTCGTTTTGAGTTGACAGTTCCATTTGTCTCTGTGGACAGAAAATGGTACCGGAATTTGGATGTTTTGTGGTTCACCCCTTACTGCTGCAATCATAGATTCCAGATTAATCTCAGTGGCCGCACGAGAATTTAAAGTAATGCCTTTGCATTTGGTCACAAACTTACCCCCCCGCGTTCTGTAGGAATAAGATTTGGGGCCTGTGGTGACAAACTCAACAATAAAGTCACCGTCGAGTTCGTCACCTAGCTCCCCAAGATAGTGACCAATGGACGGTGAGTAATCGCCCGGTTTTTCACTGAAAATGACAGAATCAGTATCTGTGTATAAAAGCCGTCTTTGCAAAGGTTCCATGACCTGCCTACGGTAGGATATAACTATATCCTACCGTAGGCAGCTACAAATGAGGAGATGACAGCATTCCCTTTCCTATTTTCAGGCTCATTGCCTTCAATAGGAGAGTAGGCAACCATCATCTGCTCTTCTGAAACTAACCTGGCATCTTGGATAACTTTACTGTTATCTAAAAAAAGTTCTACGAGGTCTTCATAAGAGGAAATCACCTGGGTCTGAGTTCTTAACATTCTCATGCCAAGCCTTCCCCATAGAGAATTCAAACAAAGCTTAGCAAGTGAACGTTTACCAGGGTTTTTACTAATGTGTTCACTATTTAACATAACACCTTCCCTTAGCAAAAACTCGTCCAGATAAGCCTGTCGGTTTTGACCTTCAGGCCATCCAGATGCTCCCTGTTTCAGCTTCAGAAAGGTATCAGTATAGTGAGCAAAGAAGTTTTCTTCCCCTTCAAATTTTTGAGAAAAATGCCACACCTCGTAAAATTCAATAACTTTATAACCGCGAGAACGTGCTAAATCTAATGCGGGACTGCACCAATAACCTGTAAATGATCGGTCGGTATGAGAGCAAAATGGGGCCATTTCGGAAGCACACTTTCCACACAGGGGGAAGATTAATTTTTCGTTAACTGTGATGGGCAAAACTGGTAAAAAGAGATCGGTAGGTGCTTCCACTTTTGCATGGCAAATACCAAAGTATACCCCAGGAGAATAGTCGAAATTATCGATAATAACTTCGGGATGCCCCATAGGAAATACCTGGTATTTCATTACCCATGGATAAAGGCTATTGAAGTCCAAATAGTGAATAACTTCCCCTTCTGACTGAATTTTGTGATACATTTTGTAGCAGTCGGTTCTGCCACCATGCAGAGCACTACGAGGTAATATGGGATCTGAAATATTAAGAGCATCAATAAAGTTTTTCAAGGCTGTGTTTTCAGAAATTTCTGCATTAAACTGACATTCCCAAATTGAGATAACGTCGAATCCTTTGCTACGAAAGAAGTTTTCGCGATCCTTCGTTTGCTCAAAAAGGGCAATGATGTCAGTGTTTCTGTATGGTTGGAATGTATTTGGCCTGTATTACTTTTGACAACCGTGGAAGAAGCAACCATAGAAATCATATAAAATGCTTCCACATTTCCCATCGACAAAATAAGGTCTGATGTGGACTCCCCCCCCCCACAGAACGTGCATGTTGTATGGTTATATTGTTCTGTTGTTCTTGCCATTTGAGCCAAGCCAAAGCCTTTCGACTTTGTACGTTTGCCCCTATGTAACCCCGAGCAGGTAGTATGGCCAATGTATTAGGTTTCAAAAAGTTTTGGAGAAATACTCTCAAACATACTCCTGCAATTGTAATGTCATGGAGAAAGGGATCAATCTGGGTGAGCTGTATGAAGAGAGTGCGAAAAGTGTTGCAACTGTCTCGCAAAACACGCACGTCATCTTTCGTATAAGCTAAAAGTTCCGCTTTCAGACAGTATTCAGTGTCTAGCCAATTTTCGTACCAAGTCTCGAACTCTGTACGAGTTTCTTTATTCATAAATTCCGGCTGGAAATATGATTTTTTAGGATGACTGTACGATAATCCAGAGAATCGGATGTGTGAAACTTATGAGGAAAGAAACCCTTACGAACTTCTGGGAGATCGAACATGGCTGGGAGTTTCCTAAGAGCGACACTAATGTAGGAAAAACTATCAAGAAATATGATGTTTAAAGGGTCATAATAGATAGCAAGTATCTTCGATCCATCAAACACTACATGGGGTTGGAAATTTGTTTGAAAAAAGATATTCCAAAATAAAATACCCGTCAAAACCACGAAAATTGTGTGCAATTACACGAATATTTTCATATTTTGGTTTGAGAGTCCGAAGGATCTTACCATCACGATCTCTTTTCATGATATTCCTGACAGAAAACAACTCATCTAGAAACTGACCCACACAGTTTTCACCCCAGAACTCGCGTTCGTTACTACCGAAATCAGCTATACATAAGACTGGTACATGACGATGATTTTTAGCTATAGTTTCTGTGTCAAAAACACCCATAGAAACTTGTTTATTTGAGACCTCCGATTTTTTCACGAAGCAGTTCTGTTTTGGGTGAACTGATTTGCAGCGGTTGCAAAAATTTTCAGGTGGACAGACGTGGCTTTTATCTGTAGAGAAAGTAGCCAAACACTGTCCGCAACGATGGAGTTTTGAACAAATATTATTTTGTATGTGCAAATTCAGACATTCGTTGCCGTAGAAAAATCTATTTCATGACTTGCACAAAAGAAGGTCCCGCACACTATGACTGGCGTTTGTGTGACAGCGGATGCATATGTTTTTGCATCTATGCATTTGCAATTTGATAGAGTCTTTGAATGTTCAAAAACAAGTGGGGCAATAATAGATACCCCCAAACAGAGCTGGCACGCTATGCACTAAATCATAATGAGAGTTGCGGTATAAAAGACAGATCTGTTTACTTCCATTTGGGCCCCGAAATACCACAGAAAAATCAGCATCTGCCGAAAAAATTACGATTTGGTATTCCAGAGTCAAATGCTTTTGAAAGAGATCTGCTTCTGGAATACTGCAAGAAATGAGCGGAACCCCCTGCAATTTTGTGCAGAGTTAAAGCCCTCTTTGTTTGTAACTTTTTACGATCTAAACACACTTGTCTGTATGTTTGGGCATCATCACTTTGTGTAGAAACACCCAGAACAAGTGCTCGGGCCATGCAAAGATTGTCTTTGTTGTTAATTTCCACAATAGCTTTTTTTATTTTCACAAATTCACCCAGGCTAAGCAGCGAACTTCTTTTAACATTGGTTCTGCCACCACCATTGTTACTGATATTGATAAATACGACATCGATCACAAGATCATTTGCCAAAATAAACTCACGTTTCGATTGGGCAACAGCATAAAAAGCATCAACTATCCTTTGGATAGTTAGTTCAGAAAGTAACATGAATGGTAAGTTAATGTTACTTTCTAAACTGGATGCACTAACGCCCAACTGAACGTCAGAAAAAGTTCCAGAACCCGATAAACGCTGAATGATCTCATTAAGCATATCTCGAAATATTTAAAAAAAAACACTCTGTTGAAAACAGTTCCAGATCACGAAATCGAACTTGATACTCCAATTGTCGAGTTTGATACATGATAGATTTACGTGATCAGGCCACCGAAACAGTATAAACGTCTCTGTAGAGTGAGGGTTCAATAGTAGTAGAAGTAGAGAGTTTAGTTTCACATCCAGTAACTGAACGTGAATTATATAAATTTTGGGGAGGGTCGCGACTTCCTCCAGCCACACCAGCAATTGTTACATTAGAATTAATACCACGTCCTGTGGTTTGTACATTTTTGCAATCATTTTCTCCAGTCAAATCAACCTCTACAATGGTGGGTTGATGATTGAATATATTCCCATTACCATCAACAAAACGAATAACAGATGATCGCTATTAAAAAAAAAATTAAAAATTACTTTCTAGATTTCAGAAATATTGTTTAGAAATAAAAACTCAAGGTGATTTTAGCAATTTCAATACTACATAAGAGTTTCACTAACACAATTTTACTAAGCATCACCCCTCAAAAATTTCCCCCCCAAAATCCTAATAACCAAAAAATAAATTAAATGTTACTCATCATAATTTATTAGCAATTTTGACACTATGCGATGGTTTCACTAACACAATATTACTAAATAACCACACTCAATATCTTTTCCCAATCAAAAAAAAAAATATATATATAATGACTTATTGGATTTCACTTAACACAAAACAGATTGAATATCATGAACATGATTTTTATTTTTCCATTGCAAAAACCACCTTATAACTTTATAGACAAAAATCGCTAATGTAGTCACTAAATTTCATATGACATTGCTATAAATAGACAAAATTAACTTTCCTTTTCTCCAGGAAAACTCATTTTGAAACTACAATCTTCTGAATGCATAAAAAATTTACCAATATAAAACTCCAATGAAACGAGCGACCCTTTAGTCTATTTATAAAAAAATTAGAACCAATGGAAAACCAATAATCACATCATGTGACAATGAATAACATAGTTCTCAACGATCACACAAGGTCAAATTACAAACCTTTGCTACCCATCAGTATTGTAAACAATAGTCGCATCAGAAAGTTGACTAATACACATCCCAGAGAAAAATTTTACCTTTGAAGTAGAACGATGACCGACTGATCGGAAATGAGTCACTCAGTTATCTACAAACAAGGTTAATGAAAATTAACAGTGTGGGAAAATAATTCACAAATATATTCTACTTACAGAAATAGGTTAAGAGCACAAGGAATCGAAAGTAAAATTAATAGTTATATTGGTAATTTCCCAATGGAAACCAAGAGTTCAAAACAAAACACACGATTTCTCACCTATATACAACAAAAGTCGACCGGATAAGATAGATACCTTAAAGATAAGACTTAATGAGAAATATACAGTGTTGGAAAATAAATTCACATATACTTTATATATTTATTAATTCTGCTCAGTTATTCTGTTAGAATATGACCTGTAAAAGTAAAATACAGAAAATAACGAATCAATTTGAAAAAAAAAAAAAATAATAATTTCACTTGTCAGAATTCCATACTCTAACAGCAATCGGAATTCGAAACCGGAAATAACACTTACCCTAAACAAAACGGCGCATAGAGTTTCCCACCAAGCTTGGGCAACTTTAAGATAAGACTTAATGAGAAATATTCAGTGTTGGAAAATAAATTCACATTTACTTTATATATTTATTAATTCTGCTCAGTTATTCTGTTAGAATATGACCTTTAAAAGTAAAATACAGAAAATAACCAATCAATTTGAAAAAAAAAAAAATAATAATAATAATTTCACTTGTCAGAATTCCATACTCTAACAGCAATCGGAATTCGAAACCGGAAATAACACTTACTCTAAACAAAACGGTGCATAGACTTTCCCACCAAGGTTGGGCAACCGTGGGAAAGAATTAATACAGAGAACCAATCAGATACTAAAGTAAATTAAGTAGTCCACTAGCTTTTCTGGTTATTTACAGAAATATCTTTCAACTCCTATGTTTTGTGTGTTTTGTGGTGTGAATATATGGTAGCCACAGTAACCTATAATGAAAAAGTGAAATGTCTTTTCAGACTTGTGTTTGTGTTCTGTGAATATATGTTAATCAACAATATGGAATATTCAGAAAACCTAGATAGTACCAAGATATTCCCATTCTGGAAAGAAATGTAATTTTTTGTTTTTTTTTCAAAGAAATGTTACGCCAAGAAAAACACCATTTGCATTGGTGATATATGTAAATTCCTATTTCTGCATATTGCATTGTAAATAACATCTGTGAAATAAATATGTAAACTTAAAAGAACAAACAGTGTCTTTGATGTGTTATGTATATTTAAGTAAGAATACTTTGAAAATCACCGTGAATTCACACACGATTTGTTTATTTATTTAATTATTGAACTTTAAGGTCTTAATTTTAGACAAATCAAAATATTCAGATGAATTATGAATAAAATATGAACTTGATTAGAATATGAATATAGAAGAAAATGCAGATGAGCTATGAAAAAAAAACTGTATGCTTGAGTGCCATTAGTATATATAATTAAATTATTCAGAAAAACTCGAAACACGGACGCCATCACAACTCTACTCTAATCTAAGAATTCCCACCTTTAACAAGAAAGAAAGAAATACCCCATAATATATTGGAAATTAGTACAGTCATCTATAGACAACCAAACAAAACATGAAGATGTGTGTCACACTGGGAAAATTCCAAGATATCTTATCTCAAAAACATCGCCCACAATTCCATAGCCAAACCAAAATACCATGTGATATCACAGGGAGACATATGTTCCCAAGAAATTTCCAAACACATAACGTCACGATTCTTATCTCTAAATATCATCCACAACGCAATAAACAAAACCACGTGATGTCCCAGACAGACAAGGGCCCCTAGTGAAATTCCAAACTCTATAACAACAAACATTCACGTCACGATTCCTTATCTTATCTTGATCTTCATCTGGTCAGAAGTGTCCACCAATCACGACACGATTCCTTATCTCTAATATATCTTCCTTTCCATTCAAAACAATAATGTCACTTATTTACAAATAACAAATGACATCACTTATCTTCATCTCATAACAAACATTTACGACACATGATTCCTTATCTTATCTTGATCTTCATCTTGTCACTAGTGCACCACCAATCACAACACGAATCCTTATCTCTACCATCACCCATAATTCCATACGCAAACCAAAACACAAGAACTGAAGCCATTGACACATATGCCCACAGGGAAATTCTTGACATTCCAAGGCCATGAAGCCATGCCCACTGGAAGCATTTTGTTTAAACTGTCCCACCAATCATGACACGATTCCTTATCTCTACCATCACCCATAATTCCATACGCGAACAAAAAAAATCACCCACAATTCCATATGCAAACAAAAAAAATCACCCATAATTCCATACGCGAACCAAAACACAAGATCTGAAGCCATTGACACCTGTGCCCTCAGGGAAATTCCAAACATTCGAAACTCATGAAGCCACGCCCACCGGAAGCATTTGGTCAGAAGTGACCCCCCTACTACTTAGGCCTATTACTCTATCACCAGTGCTTCTTAGACTTTTCCATAAGATATTGGTCAGACGACTACAGCAATATACACAGCACGACCTGGCACAGAGCCTTTATACCTTTGGATGGCTGTGCCGAGAACATCTCCCTCCTTTTCTCTCTTCTTCCAGATTCCCGACGATGCTTTAAGCCTCTATACATGGTGTCCCTGGGCCTCCAGAAGGCCTTTGATAGCTTCTCCCTTCCTGCTATATTCTTCGAGCGCTATCCATTGCACGATATCCAGAACTCTTCCTTATGTTATATGAGTTTCTTCGCTCTCTTCTTTACGACATTGGTTACTCTCTGGGTGCCTCTTTCTTCAGTGCTATGATCTTTGTTGACGACCTTATTCTCGTAGCCTCCACAGAGATAGGCTTGCAGGAACTCCTCGACCGGGCAGTTGACTTCTTTCATGTTCGAAGCCTTACTGTTAATGCAGAGAAGTCTTGTTCATTCGCTGTTTTGTCCTTCAGGTCACAACACAAAGCTGAAGCTCAAGAGTATAGAGTCTTCCTTGCATGCGAGACCATTGCGTGCTTTGACCATCCCAGAGGAGTGGAGATACCTTGGTGTCACTCCAAAGAGGAGGTCTTCTGTCCCTTCTGCTTTAGAGTCTGGGCTTTCCATTTTGAGGCAAGCTCCTCTTAAGCCCCAGCAAAGGCTTTTTATTCTGTTCTATTATCTCCTACCTCGTTTTACCACAAGTTGGTTCTTGGTAGGACGTATGTCTAGGTACTGTCTCGAATGTATGGTGCTGTTAGCGCTGCCATTAGATCATGGCTCCGATTACTGCCAGATGCCCCAATAGCGTATTTCCATGCTCGGGTGAAGGACGGCGGGCTCGGGGACCCGTCACTAAGGTGGTTGATTCCACAGCTCCGCTTATCTAGAATAGGGAAGCTTCATCCTCTCCTATCTGTAGACAGGCTTTTCATAGCCCTCGTATCCAAGAGGACTTTAGACGTGTGGAGTGGACCTAGTATCAGGGCACCCAGATTGAGACAGCAAGAGGTGAGTAGAAGAGATGGGTGTCTTCGTTTCTGATGTTGTTGGTACCCCTATAATATCAGTGGGCACGTGATGGGACTAGATTACGTCCAGGGTTTGGGTTTATTGATTTAATAAGGAGTAGAATAAATGCCCTTCCCCCTATGACCCATATACAGCCCGATGTGGCAGTGAAAGCATTAGCTGTAGGGCTGGCTGCCGTTACAGCGAGACTTTGTCTCATATTTCCCAAAGCTGTTTCCGGACACGTGACATCCGTATGCAGAGACATGCTGTGCTCTCCATATTGGCTAACCGTTTTAATAATAAAGGTTGGGAGACCACTGTTGAACCACACTTAGAACAACTTCTGGCGTTAGAAAGCCAGATATAGTAATGAGGAGAGACGGTTGTGTTTGGGTGATTGAAGTTAATGTAGTGGGTACTGGGTGCTCACTTCCCTATTGCCATAAGAGCAAGTTCAGTACTACGAGCGAAATTCTGACCTTGCCAGGCAAATAGAAGAGGAGTTTTCGGCAGCTCCTCGTTTTACTAGCGGCACCTGACATCCAAGAGTGATGTCAAAGTTATTTCTTTGAGGGTCCTGCAGGGTACACTGGTGGCCTGGCGTTACTATCAGCGCATGACAAATAGGATACCAAGTACTGGCGTGGGGTGATACCCTTGTAATCTTTCTTTTTATGTAAAGCTTCGGCCTTCCGAAGTCCTTTTGGACGTTATGTAAGAGTAGTACTACTCTATCAGTACAAAGCGTAAGAAAATAAAATGAAAGTAATCCGCTATTCTTGTTAATGATCAGTACGCTCCTGATGGCTGCAAGATAAGCCAAAACTTAAAACAAGGAAAAAATAATAATCGCATTAACACTTTCCAGTTAAAAAAATTCGCTGTCATTTTAGACTTATCTAACTTTTATTGAAGAGTGATTAGCAATAAACACGCACCTGCACTGCTTGCTGGTTCTAGATATTCCAGGAACCAAAGGGAAAGGGATGCAGCAGACAACTGCTGCTCTGTTGAGATCCTTACTCGATATGTTATTGTCTAAACAGTGAGAGTTCTGCGGTTGATTTTCGTTAGTTGCTGGGATAAAACCCGAGCTTTCGTGAGGGGAAACCCTACTTGAAAATTGAACCAGAAGAAAAATACCTCAGAAAAAATTCCATTACTCAGATGATCTGATTTTCCCTTTCAGTCGCTTCCGACAGTAGGTGACTTTTGTAGGTATTGCCCACAAAGTATTCCTGGTGAGATTTTTACAGGGTTGTTCACCATTGCTTCCCCCCCCCCTAATTTCATCCGGGCTCGGGACCGGCATATGGCTGGGAGGTATTTATGACTGTAATCAGCGTGTGTGCACGAGGGCCGTTTGTCTCTTCTGGGGGACGAACAACCCGAGTTTCAGGGTGAAAAAAAACCCTACCTCCGTATGAGACCGGCTAACTCACCTTTAGTCGAAAGAGACCAGATAAATGCCTCACGTCACTGATGAAAATCGAACCCAGGCTTTTCCGACCAAAGGGTTTCTTCTATACCGACTGAGCTACGGAGGCTCAGCGAGTAAATCAAACGGCCTTTCTTCTGGTATGGAAGTAAACGCAATTGCGAAGGCCTGTTATTGAATAAATACTCACTGGTATTTATACAGAAAACTGACCAGAAAACTATTCCTTCTCTGAGTGTCTCCAGTATTCTATTCTGAGGTTAAAATAAATAAAAAGAAATTAAGAGCGAATGCCCTCGAACAGGACAAAAATGGGATTTCTTATTCAGTACCCAACACTCCAATTGAAAGATGCTCAAATCGGGAGGCGGTGAGAGGGTCGAATTCCTGACGACTGGAGCAAATCTGTCAGAGATCTTCTCTATAAAAAGGGAAATAAAAGTGAATGTGAGAAGAACAAGCAATTTCACCTACTCAGTGTTCCAGGTAAGATTTATACTTGAAAAGAGGACAAAGAAACTTATGAAACTGAAACCTGGAGAAGAACGAGCCTGGCTCAGGAAAAATACAGGTTATCATCGTCAATTTTACTTTACGGCAAACAGATGAGAAATCACGGGAATGTAACAACTATGTGGCCTGAGATTTGCAGATCTGGAAACCGAAAATAACAAATGGAAGAGAAAATCTGTTCAAAACGCTATAAATGTATGCTGTAAACGGACATTGTAAATAATCCATATAGAAGTCAGAATTCAAGGAGGTAAAGGAAGATGGTCTGATGTTAAATGAGATGTCAGGAACAGGCGACATTACACCTGCTGTCATTCGGCATCTACATGGATCGCAATGCGAAGGAAACTCTCATTAAACCTTATTACTTTAAACCTTATTCATTAAACCTTATGAATACATTCATACGGAATAAGAGAGAAATTAGTCAGAACACTAAATTAGCTGTATAAAAGACAGTGTTCAAACCAGTTTTAACTTATGGATCTGAGAGCTGGGTCAGAAGTAAAACACTTGACCAAAGACTAGAGACTGCAGATATGAGAGTCCTGAGAAAGATGAGAGGCGTGAACAGATGGCATCAATGGCAATATCATATTTAAAACGAGGATATTAGGAAAGAACTTGACATTTTAAGTGTACAAGAATATGTGAGCAGAGCTTGGGCCACTAACGGGGAGGGAACCGCAATGCATGGCCACTTCCTGTCAAGACAACCCCACCTCAGAAAGATGCCTTCCTAGTTGGAAGAAATGCCAACTAGACACTAGGAAGAACATCCACCACTTAGGTGGTAGATGTTCTTTCTTCATCGCCCTCTGAAATATCACCACCCGGCTTATTGGAAGTCTGAAGTGGCAAAACACTATTTGGTCTCCAACGCAATGGATTCCATTACACCTGCTGTTTTCCATTACATTTACATTTTCTGTTCTTCTCTCTCTCTTCTCCGTTCAGTGTTGATGATACCCTTTCAAGGCCACGACAAACATTATTAGAAACCCATAACCTCCTCCATTTCGAGGGTACATCGGTTTAAACAGCGGTGCCGCGGGCCGACTACAGTTAGTGTATGGACCCAAACTTACTACTAACGTGTCAGGAGGCTTCCCGGTCAACTGGTGCATAATCCCGCTGCCACACACACATTCTGTCAGTCGCGCCTGTGTATCTGGAGCCAATTACTGGTATGTGGGGAAGTGTCGAGGCCACGTTATGGCAAAGACAAGTGTCTATCTTTGAGAGAAGTCGTCTATCTTGTCTATCTTTGAGAGAAGATAGACAAGAGTCTATCTTCTCTCAAAGCACGTTCCCGTATATCCTTCCGTTTAATCCTGATTAAACTTTTGAAGTCTCTTACAAACAATGACAGTGACACGTTAGGAAAAAGACACAGAGGAAGACCAATATCTAGATGAGGTCCTGCACCGTGGGAGAGCGAAATATAACATCTGATGACATTCTAGCTTTCAGAGATGGGAAGAAAACGAGGAAAACGAGGAGGAAAATTATCGTAACGGTGTAAGGTTTCCATTTAACAATATCGTTAAATAATAGCCAAGAGGACGCATGTCCATTATTTGATGAAGATGAAAAGGCTGTTCGAAGCAGAAGAGATGAAACGTGGAGTTTCAGTTTTATACGGAAACGTTTGAAACGTCTTCCTCACTCTGAAGATGAAATGTAACGACGATGAGTAGCCCTGTTTTTAAACAATCTGTTGAAGCCAATCTATACTGCAACAAATCACATGCGTCATAGTGAAGGGGAAGGCACATTATTAGATTACTTTCATTCCGGTTACCCTCTTCTACACAGAACCAAGTTTTTAAGACGTGTTTAGATGCGATACCCAACAAGAGGGAAAGACGTCTCGCTGGAAAGGCGATTTAGCATTTTTGCTGGCCAAATGATTTTTCGGTCTCGATGGAATACTTGACAAAATAGATTTCCTTAAGGCTGAAGCTAACATAGATGGTGTAAAATATTTATGCAGCTCCGAAAAGACTAAATATTTTTACATAAAGTTTACCAAGACCAGTAAGAATTGTAACTTGTACATAGATGTTTGTTTAAATGTAAATAATCCCAATGGGAATTGTATATGCTCTCTGTCAAATAAGGGAATATTCTAGAAGGTGTAGTGTTAAGGCAATACCTGCCACTAGTAAACAGTATATTTTTAACTCTTTGTAAAGACATCAAATTTTGTGTGTGTTCTACATGGAAACGCTCAAGGTCAGTGCTAGGTGGACCGACAAAAGCTTCAAACGAATGTCCGCTGGCAGAACGAATAGGATTTAGGGATTGTTGGAGAAAAACAAAGGAAGGATCAGTCTGAGAAAAAGATCAAGGGATTTCACCGAAACGTTCTGGGGTCACATATCTCCATGCAAGGATTTGCAAGTGACCGAATAGAAGGCGTTGGCGAAAAGATCGCATTATCGGTTACAGAAATTTTCGTCAGTGATCCAGAGGTCATCTAGAAGTCGTCGGCAGTTATCCGTCAGATGTACATCATCGCAATTTCAGGAGAAATCATGCCAGAGATCTAAAATAAAGATGACGAGGAGCCGATCCGCCAGGCAAGGCAGATATTTGATGACGAACTGACGAGTCTTTGCCGGGAGCTGTTAACCAGAGGGAAGAAATTGCTCTGTCGGTCCAACGCACATGCAAGCATTCCACAAGCCGATAATCTTTGCCCAAAGTCAGGACAGAGCATCCCAGAAGCGTCAGTAAATCTATCGCCGGCATAAAGAGGGAGAGAAAAACCTGACACGGAAGTAAAGGGAACAGAAGTCCAATTCGAAGCCAAGTGCACAGTGGGTAACAGCTATAAAGTGAGCTGACCAGTTTGTTAATTTTTCTTCAGCTTTTAAGAGAACTTTTATTAGTGGACTGTAAAGCAGAGGCTGATCTAAATAGGCATCATTAACAGTTGAAGATTATAAAGTAATTAATTGTCAGTAATTGATCATAGTTGAGATAAGTCATAGAGTAACTCTTTGCTGAATTGGTGAAACTTACCTACAGAATATTCCCAGTATAGAAAGGAAGGAGCAATTGCGTGTAAAAGATATTGTCTATGTATTGCAGTGTAAATGCAGTGTAAATTTGTCTTATGTGAATTAAAAGTTTGTTGTTTAAATATTAAATAAGTGTCACCTGATTCTTAGTTAATTGATGCACTCTTCCGAATATCAAAATATTAGAGCCTATTAGCGGGAACCCAGGAGAAAGGATAGTAAGGAATAGATAGTAGACCACGACTGCAGATATTAATTAAATTAGAGATATTCTGAGGGTAAATAGAAGACGCATTTTGCACTTCTTGTTAATAGAAAACGAACTTCAGTGGCGCAGCTTTTAAACAAATAAATTTTCTGGTGTTTGTAGAATAAGAAAGCAAGTGCAGAAGGCCGTTTAGAGCAAGGAGATATATACGAGATTAAAGAGTGATGAGGAAAGCAAAATAATGCATAGGGAAAAGAGAGATATAATAATTGAATAAAGATAATAAAGAGAACACCCCCTCTTTCTCCAGACGGTAGACTAGTTGGATAATAGAATACAGTAAGATAATAAAGACATTTTTTCCAATTTATTACAATGGCGCAGCCTGTAGGATTAAACCCACCATCGTTTACAATGGGACGAGTTACGGTAAAACCGGAGATAATGCTAATCCGATAAGAGGTATATAATTGCGTTCAAAGATCTGTCTGCCAGAATACTTCAGGAGAAAAGGCCAGAGGCCTTTTCTCCTGAAGTTTTTTATTTTTCTTTTTTTCAACGACAGCTGTCGCGTCCTCCCTCACAACAAAACAGCACCGAGCTGTGTTGTTGTGCGGGAGGACGTGAAGAAACACAGCGCTAGTCAGTTGGGTCAGCTGGTTTCTTGGTCTTGAAAATGCAGTTGTGTTTCCATCACCATCATTTCCTGGTGTGTTTACCGCTGAGGAGAGTTCAGGACCCTCTAATAGCATTAAAGGGTTAAGTTTACATTATTAAACAAAAGCCATTTTCCAAATTCTATTTCTTCAATATTTTGCTCATGAAGATGAGCATTAAATTTATTACGAGTAAGACATTGTCTGCATAATCTAATCTCGTTAAGCCCTGTATCACATTGTGATATCAGGTTTAAAGTGCACGTGTATACGCAAATGTCATTTCTTGATTTGACTCTAAAAGCCACTCGACTCGGATTCGTTTTTTATTTATTTATTTATTATCTAAATATCGTGCACAGTTTTCTTTTCAGTATGGTATTCATTTTTAACACGCCCAAAACTGAACTTGAATTTTTTATTACCCACCTTCAGTATTCCCTGGCATGTTTTCTGTAAGTGAATTTGTGCAATTCTTCTGTTGAATTTGCTGTTAGTTTAAGCGGTTTATTTCCTGAATGGAAATCTAGCAGGAACTCACCTTTATCAGTGACGTTTTCTTTTCTGCAGTAGAACATTCCCTTTTTGTCTAGTAATATTCTGTTGTCATTTGTCTTAATCACCAAAGAAGTACCCCCCTACTTCCTTTCTCAGATGCCTTCTCCAATGACTTGATTTTTTTATTTTTTTAATTTATTGTTTTATTTTTACGAGGTTGCGCCCATTGATATAGCTATAATACATTAGAACAGTATATGAGCAGTGGGGGAAAGGGGGGACTTGTTTACGTTTGATTTGTAAGACTGTACATTGTATTCCTTGGGAAACGCAACAGGGGAAGACTATTCCACCATACAGCAATTGCAGGGATGAAGGAAGAGGAAAAGAAACCTTCTGTTTGTTTCAAGCTGCACTATGAAGGGATGTTGTGCAGCACCTGCATGTGTTCCAACGGGCTTAGCACTGAGTGTGAATTATTGATGCAATTTCAGACGAACATTTCCCATGGAAATATTTGTAGAATACACATGTTGCAGAAACCAAACGTCTGTGCGGAAGTTGGGGGGGGGGGGTGAGTTGGTAAGAGGTGGATCATTAATAAGTAATTCTTCTCCTCTGTATTGAGTCAAGCATTTTGAGGGAGTTTTTAGCAGCTCCATCCCACATGTGAGAGCAGAATTCGATAGCTGGACGGCTTTGTGATTTGTATAAGGCTAACAGCTGTTCAGGGGGTGAAGTAACGTCTTGAGCGAAAGAGAAATCCTAGTTTCTTGAAGCTGAGGATGCAATGGTTGTGATGCGTTTAGGCTAGGAGAGGTTTGATGGGGTGGGGGGGGGGGTAATTCCAAGAAAAATCTCATACGGCCTGGAAATTTAGATATCATCAAAAAGAGTACCGAGAAAAAAGTGTTCTATTTTATGAGAAATCGGGCCGAACTGGGTCTTATTAGCATTGAAATTGATGAGGTTATCCGAAGCCCATTGGGGGATGGCTCAGAGATTAGAATTGAGGGCGGTGGTGGTTGATGTTCTGTAGGTTGAGATGAGTTGTGAAGAGTAAGATTTATCAAATGAAAGGGAGGAGTGCTGTCGTCTGCAAAACTGTGTTTGGGTTGGAGGTCAAATGAAGTAGGACATTGATATATATCAGGAAGAGGGTTGGTGAGAGGACAGAACCTTGTGGACCCCTCGCATTAGTTGAATGGTGAGTGGATAAGGAACCATTCACAGTCACAAAGAGTGTGCATCCAGACAAAAAGTTGGCAATCCAACTACGGAAATTCTGAGACAGACCAAATGATGTTAGCTTACTTAGTTTTGTGCAGACTCGGTCAAAGGCTTTGTAGATATTAAGTGCAACCACTTGAGATTCGCCAAACTTCTCCATGGCATTTGTCCAGAGATGGGTGACATATGTGAGCAGATCTCCTGTTGATCGGCAGCGACGGAATCCATACTGCCAGTCGTTTATTAGGTGGGTGTCTTCAAGATAGTACAGGAGTTGGGAATTGATGAGTCTTTCCATTACTTTAGACAGAAATGAAGTAAGCGCATAATAGCAAGAAATAATAGCGCAGTAGTTGGACGGCAGTGACTTGTCGCACTTCTTGGGAATGTGTTAAATATAGGCCAGTTTATAGGTTGTGGGATAGATTCCAGTGGAGTAAGAGGGCATATATAGGCTACATAGGATAGAGTCAGTTCTGGTGCACAAACTTTCAGGACAATTGGGGGAATGCCATCATGATCAGGAGACGTTTTTGTGTCTAATTTGGACAGTATTGTTCTGATCGATTCCTCGTAAAAGGATATAGGGGACATTATATGTTGGGTATCTGGAATGGTTGGGGACATTTACGATTGTCACTTATGCATGCATTGGAAGCAAAGTGTGAAGTCAGAAGATTGGCGTTTTCTGTGGGTGATAATGCAACAGAGTCATCTGGGGATGATAAGGGTGGAAACAGTGTTGGGCAGGGGTTATAGGCAATTGTTTGGCGAGAAACCAAAAGACTCGGCTACCGTTTGAACAGGTTGCTGGTTTCCTGTTTTCTGCTCTTTCGAACTCTGTTTTGGAACCACTGATTGTGTCTTGCATCGATTTCTGGCTTCAAGGAGGATGGGGGTTCTTGATTTCAGCCAGATTTGGTATGTTTGATTTTCCATTTGTACAGCCTTGGCATCTTTTGGAGAACCAGAGTTTAGTTAGGGAATAGCAGTTCAAGAAAAGAGTAGTGTGAGAAATGTATGTTGCCATTGTGGATTACTTTGGTGATAAGTTCGATAGCACGTTATAATGCCAAACTACTCTTGTGTGGGTGTGGCTGTGTAAGCGTTGTTGGATGGGGGAGGAGATGATCATTAGATTGTGGTCAGAATTACTTAGCTAGCCTATACTTTCGCTGTGTATTTGGAAGGATCATTGGTAAGGAAGATATCTAGGATGCTTGGGGAGTGGTTCGGGTTATCTGGTATTCAGGTTGGCATCTGAACAAGGTGTGTAAGGTCATTAGCGATGCCAAATGTTTCAGTATCTCTGCCTGCAATATCTGTACAGCTGGGGGGGGGGGAAAGCCAGCTTGTGTTGCGAACATTGCAATCTCCAAGAGGATAATTTCGCTGTTGGGAAAGTGGGGATGGAGAAAATCAATTTTTAAGGAGAGGAAATTAAAGAGCTCAGAGTGGTTGGTTGCACTGGGGAAGCGATAGAGACAGCATATGAATTTGGCTGAGTGGGGAAGGGATATTCTCAACCAAAGAAAGTGAAAGTTAGGTGATTGTAGGTTGGGTGCTCTCTGGCAAGATATGCCAGAGCGGATGTATGTGCAGACACCACCCTTGGGACGAAAGTTTTAAAGAGTGAGTAGTTTGGAAGGTTGATATAAATAGTGCTGGGGGAGGTGAGATTTGAGTTTCGGCCAGAAAGAGTAGGTGGGAGTTTGGTAGACCGAAGGTGGTAATGGATACTATTAAGGTTGGAGTTTAGGCCACGGATGTTGGCGAAGTAGATATGCAAGGTTCTGTGAGGCATATATTTGATTGCAAGGACGACATTTCCTATGCAGTGCCTGCATACTGGTCACCATGGTGGCTACTAGTGGTGTCACTTGATTTTTGCAGCAATTTAACTTGCTTGTAGTTGATGATCCAACTGGTATCTCTATTTTGACATTTTTTTTCAAGTTTTCTTGTAAGATCGCGTCCTTGTTCTCCTCTGTGCAAATGTTAGGTCTGCTCGAGCACGTATGTGCGATCGAGGTAAAGTGTCCTTGAACTTGTTGTTGATCGCTGTTATTAGTTTTGATGTGCTGTCGGCAAGTCACTTTTACAAGGCGTAGAAATTTTGTTCCGTTCTTTATTTTATTTATGGGTCCAAAACGATTGCACCTGACGATATTCTTAGAATCGATGTTGCATTCTTCAACTAGTTTGTTGATGCCCTCTTTGAATGATTTTCCGTTTTCAGTCGGAAATTTCATTTTTTTTTTTATTTGTTTTTTTTTTTTGCCTCCATCGAGTCGTGTACCGTTGATGCGATTAGGTCGCGGAGTTCATTCGTTTCGTGAGCAAAGGTGAACTTGCATTGCAGCGCTGATCGTCAATTAGTTCGAACTTGGCTTCCACTGCTCGTATTTTAGAGGAAAAAGTTTCGTTCCTAGCAGTGATGTGCTGTTCAAGGTTTTCGACCCTTTTATCTACGTTCAGGACTTGTTTTACCGAAGGGAGGCACAGCTAACAGAAAAAGGGCTGTTTGAGGTCGATAAACAGCTTGTGCGCCGATTCTTCTATTTTGGTGCAGAAAGCGAGCAACCAATGGCAACACATCTCACAGAATATACCCTTCTTTTTTATCCGTAACACCAGTTTTACAGCTGTGGCACGTTGTCGGTTTGTTAGCGACGATCGACGGCGCTACGCTGGAGAGACAGAGATGCTCGTTCGTCGTTCACAAGTAGGCATAGCGGGCCCTTGCACGTGGCATAGAACTGGAAAGACAGCTTATTTAATGCACTATTAGTAGTTGAAGGTTGTGCAGAAGTAATCCTCTTCTTAGTACCAACTGTTAAGATTTCGGTTTAACCCCTTAACATACAAAGACATCTGTGACACGTCTTTTGTTTATTGCACCAAAATTGATTTTGAATTTTGGTTTCACATATAAATACAACCGAATATAGACGCTAGACAATCTCGTGCCTATTTCCTTTCAGCCGAGAAAAGTCGCCAACGGCGTGTATCGGCTATTTCATTTGCGTTTGCACAAATTCATCATTATTTGAAAAATAATGAAGAATTTGATCCAGCAAATCACCCTCGCCCAAAACTCGCCCAAAAAACTGGCAGAAAAACGACCGCTTTCTGATTTTTAATTGGTACGTTAAGAGGTTAATGATTCATTTCGATGAAAAACACTCACAATAACGATAAAATGTGGGAACACAAGTTCAGAGATATTTCACCGACGCGCCTGGAGGATGATTTTGTATTATTACACTCTTCCTTAGAATAGTCTTCTGAGAGAACTCCCAACACAAATGGTCCCATTCTTCAGTTTTAAACGTCGTACTTTGGTCCCATGACTGCACTTAAAACCAGCTACAGTTAATTTATTTTCGTGTTTAGCGAATGCCTTTTTGCCATCCTTTCCTTTCTTTGATCATGTTGCTGGTGTATAATCTCTCGAAGCTGTTATTTAGTAGCGCCTCACCTATTTTGTTTTCTCTGTCTCGATTCCTCCAATTATATCGAGGTGGTACGTCTTTCTCTCACTCCTTTTTGCTTTAACATTTCTTATATTGATGATGCCTATAAATTTGACATTGCATTTAATCAATCTTTGCCATCATACTGTTTACGCTTTAAGCCAATACAGATTGCTATTTGGTCAGTTGAAAATTGTCCAAAGGACAAAACTACCAGCCACATTTATGTTCAATCAGTATTTGATTGAACGTAATAATTATATGGCCTCATCAACAAGTGGATGAGACCATATAATTGCATTCACCACAGGGCGAGCATCGAATGCTCACCCTCAAATATCTAGCTTTCATCACCTATAAATAAAGCAAAGTAATGGTATGTAGCATCTCCGTATACCCGTTGTTTTATTTTCACAAGGTTGAATTTTAAAGTTCATCCAATTTTGGGCGCGGTTACTTGAACGTAGCGCTCTGTGGTATACTTTTCCTCAGAGAACGGCGAAATAGCGATCGCTCTAATAAATGTGAGATGTTGCTTTCATATTTAACCGAAGTTATGGATTTTCTTAATGATGATGATGAATGTTCGGATGGGAAATTTTGAATTTGTGACTCAATCCTTTGCAATCTCAATTCTTGAAGTCCTTCCCGCAGCTGTCGGAGTAGGTCATGATGCATTAGCTGGCACTCAACTGGAGCGTTTAAATAGTCGATTTTTTATAGACACGAAGAAGGGCACGCACGCACCCCCCCACACACACACACCCACACACACACACCAAAATTCGAATGTGTAAGTTGTTTTAGGTATCGAAGCAATAGGGGGCAGATAAGAGCACCAAAGCCGATTCACAGAAAATATAAATTCTCCTGAAAATAGGGACGGTCACTAACACCACAACTCCGATAGAGTGATGAAAATATTGTGCTATAAACTTTATTTCATTCTTTTGTAATATTCTTAATAACATTTCATAACGTAGAAATGTAAGACGAATTTTATTGCTTTTCTAATTATTATTTTTTAAAAATAATTAACGAATTCAAACAACTCAAATTTCCATCTTTCATGAAGGCAAGAATAACACCGACGTGTTTTGTCACACAATGTCTCGCAAAATGTCTTTCACGAATATATTTGATCTATACACGGAGAGAAAGAGAGAGAGAGAGAGAGAGAGAGAGAGAGAGAGAGAGAGAGAGAGAGAGAGAGAGAGGGAGGCAGAGAGAGAGAGAGATTGGGGTACGCAAAAAGATAATTGCTGCCGCGTTAGCTCTGAATGGAAAAACCGATGACAGCGATCCTAAACGGTCTGTTCGGACAACTTGTCGAGTGTCATTTAAAATTCTCGGTGCCTTCTATAATGGCTTGACGCTTTTATCATATCAGGCAAGTGCATTTTTATTGACTTCCTGTTTGCATAGTTAGCAGCGAGTGTCAAATTATATTGTAACACCTTGAAATTCCGTTTGTCTGATACCTTCGAAAAAACATCCACATTTCCTTCGGTGTGTGCTTGACGACCTCCTCTGCCACACACATCCAGTCTGCTTCGGTATCAACTGTATCCTGTAGTTCGGGAGGTGTTGTTATCGTCCTTAAGATGCCAATAGTTGTTAAGTGTGGCTGGGTGTGATATTCTGTAACCATGGAAACCGCACAACACTTGAAAGTCACCTGTCATGCGTGATATGAATGATTAATCCGAATTTTGTTATGTTTGCGACAGAATTGTAATTCCCTTTTTACTGGTGGATCCTGCGTTATTGATCATAATATCACGAATTCGAATGGGCGAAAATCAGTACTTCCGTTAACACTGGCATATCCGATCGGTCATATGGACGAAATCGTTTGGTGTGTGTGTGTGCGGGTGAACGAGAATGAAAGAGATGCAGCTAGTCAACATGTGTTTAATCAGTTAGACTCATACAAAAACCAAGCTTTAAGCAATAAAGTGTTATATCCGTTAGTGAGCCTCACATAACAAGGTTACTCGAAGAAATGTTTCACTTTACAGTATCTACAGCACTCCTCGAGTCTGCCTTAATGTCTTGGATCGACGGTGATTTTATAGCTTTGTTAGCATCTGCAGAAAGAACAGTTCGAGAGAAGATGAGCTCCTCACCTGCTATCCCAGTCTCGTACTTCCACCATCAGAGGTACCTTTCTAGGCTTACCTGGCGTGTACTTCGCTCTGTCGTGCTCCATTGACTTTGCCAAGTTAGGACTAAAAGTACTTTTTATTTCGAGAGGGCTTGACAAGGGAGTAAAGCTTGGAGGATTCACCACCGGTCCTCCGACTTTCGACTTTTTAAGACTCCCTGTATAAGGAGAAGATGAACGATAGGAAGGAGACTCGGGAGGGGAGGAAGCATCTGTTCTGGTAACGAGTTTTGACGGTGGAGTCGGAGATCGTCGTCTTCCAGGATCAATTAACGAAGGAGGAGCAGGCGTAGAAGTGCGAAACTGTCGTTGTCGACTCTCTGCCGATGACCGTGTATTGGTTGCCATTCCTTCGGATTTACTGACCCACACATCGCTGTCTCGATCCGACGATTCAAGAAGACCTCGCATGAATTGGTGTCGCTTGTTGTCTGCAGGGCTCCAGTTGGGGGACGTTTGCTCTCCATTATAGAATTTGTTTTTCAGGTTCTTCTCGAAGGTTGAAAAACTCTTTGTTAACCCTTCGTGGGTTTTGTTATCCACCACAGACTTATCGAAGCTATTTTCGTAGCTTCCATTCCGGTATCGGGATTCATTTAGACTCTGTCTGATTCCTGTTGCCCTCTCGATCGTGTTGTACTGCCCACTTGGTGTAGAAAAGCGCACGTGATTCGTGGACCCATTGCTCCTTTGGTGCGGTCGGTCTAGAGAAGAGCTCCACCGGTGCTTTCCGTCTTCTTCCTTCCCGTGCCAGAACGACTTGTTGCCCGTTTCCTGCACGGAGCTGTTGTGCTGCCTGAAGGCGCGGGGAGAAGATAGTTCCCGTTTCTCAGGACGGTGGACAAAAGCGGGAGAGTTACTTCGGTCCAATTCGTCGGGGAGTTCGATGTGAATGATCTTTTCGTGGCTGCTTTGGAGGGAATCTCTAGAGGAGTCCAGTTTGGTGTCGCTTCGGGGAGAAAATAATCGCGTGTGGCGGGGGAGCGTCTGCGTGTCTGCAAGCAGGTAAGGGGAAGTGAGCTTCTCATTCCCGAAAAACGGCTTTCGAGGTACTTCTCTGTAGGACGAAGACCTCTGCACGCGATTGCTGCTGATGAGAGGTCTGTCGTCATATCGGAAGGACTCGTTTCTCCTGATACGATGCTGGGCCGTCTTAAGCGATTCTTCAGCGAGCGACGGGGAGGACTTCCATAATGAAGATGATTTTAAAGGAGAAGGATGACGGCGGGGCCAGTTAGTGCTGTACGTTCCGTTTTCCCCCAGGTAGAATGTCTTCAGAGGTGGTTTTGACGACTTGATCAGGGAGGGCCGAGTAGGAGTGGCTTCTTTTGTCGCGTGGGTGGAGAAAGACCTCATCCGCGATTCTGCCTCTCGATTAGGTCGGTCGTAGCTGCTGCTGACTCTCGTTGAAGAGGACTTTTGTTTAACTTCCCGTTCAAGGCGGTCTTTGTCATCGACAATCAGAATCCTCGGCACTGGTTCACCTTCGTGTTCGTGGTGATTGTTTGCTGGGGGTTTTCTGGGGGCCATTTCAATTTTAATAACGTTTCCTCCAGAAGAAGGATGTTCTGCAGCTCCGTCGCTCTCGTCGGATCCGAAGTGATCGGTCAGCCAGCGAGTTGTCTCATTATTTCGAATCCCTTCTTCTTCCCTTAGACTCAAAGCCTTTCTCGTTAGGGGATCTCGCCGTTCAGGGGAATGTTCCCGTAAAATGTTCATCTGCTGTTCCTTTCGTAGTTTGTCTGATAAACTGTCGAGACCGTCGTCCGTATAGTACTCGACGTGCCTTGTTGTTTCTGCAGAGGCTTCTGGTAATGCCTCCGTGACTTCGTCTTCGGGGACCTCGTCGTCGTACAATTCTTCGTGATGGTGCGTCCTAGTAGTCTCTGTTGTCAGTTCGCCGTCCTTTAGTTCCGACACCTCGCGCACTTCATCCTTGTCAGTGACTTTCTGAGAGCGGCTTGTGTAGTGGGTGAGCTTCCCGGGTCTCTCGCTTCCAGGGCTGTGTGGAAAAGGTGCATCTGTGGGGGCAGTCAGCGCCTTCTGATGGATTTCCTGTATATAAAAAGAAGACAATGAGTACAGTTTGTTGGGTGAATGAAATAAAAAGATGTGCATTCGAGGGATTGAAAGCACACACAACAATCCTGCAAATATCCTAACATTTTTCCTGCAACATTTAACTTCCTTCGAGAGTCTAAGCTAAGCATTACTAACGATTATTTTTGATTGCAGAAACGATAGAACAAATATTTTCTCTCAAAATGCTTAAAAGTAGTCATATATTATGGGTATCTCAAGGAAATGACCTCATTAGTTGTTTTTATATTTATTTAACGCAAAAGATTAGCAAGTGATTAGCAAAAATAGTTTAATTAAACAAATTAGCAACCTTTTAGCAACTCGAAAAGATGATGAGCGAGAAAAGCAAGATTATCGTGTGAGCCGTTTTTCGAAAATCCGTTTTCAACAAAAGAAAAAGTTCGCTTTATCAAAGAATGAGCCACGTGACTTCATTTCGGCGATGCAACAAACAAAATCGAGGATATTAAAGATCCAATCTTAAAACCGCAAAAGCGAACAGATGGAAAACCGCTGAAAGTTTCTACATATTTGAAATAAAGTTGGATCTTAAATATCACTTGTTCACGCTCTCCGTTCGTTTCAAGTGGGTGGTGTAGTTGGATGCCCAGATTTGTAATTCTGAAAATCTTCAGATGATAAGATTTCCGGTTTCACACACTGCGTTCCTTGTTTAAGGAATGAAAGGGTAATAAGAAACATCATCTTAGTATCCATCTATTCATTGGACACATCAGATGCCGTACGGTTACTCAAGTCCTCGGCGATGTGTCACACAAGTCCTCGCTAGATGGCAATGTATGCTTTTCTGGAGACTTCAACTACGTGAAGATTAGTCACACCACACACATCATTCATCTTTCCATCTCATTGAGGATACTCCTTCCTCTTCTTCTTCTTCTAGAAACTTTACCTTCTATTACTGTTCTGCGACGTCCTCCTCCCATCCTTTCAATGTCTCTTAAATATTTTACTTTTCTTCTGTCAATATCCTTAAGGAGCCTTAAAGTTCTGCCGATTATTTCTGGCACCCATCCATTGGTCAACCTTTCAGAAATATCTACCTCAGCCTTCTGTAACACCACATCTCAAAAGCAGCCTCTTCCTGTCAGACTTCTTCATCTACCAAGTCGTACATCCATAATTCTCTGTTGAAAAAAAAGCTGCATCCAAATTCCTCAACTTTGCATCTTGAACTCTTCATCCACAATCCATCTTTAATCTTAGTATGGCCAACAGTATTTCCGATTTTAACGGCCTGAAGGTTGGTTACCATATCCGTTTCCCACAAAACAGGTTGCGTATTGAAATCCGCATTCGACATGAATACACACATACACACACCGATATGGATATAAACAGTCAATCTTGAATTTACAACAGGGTTCTGTTTCGAAGATCCTGTCGTAACTCAAATAGATCATAAATAGGAGGTTCTCTTTAAGAACCGTGAAGATATGCATATAATTCAATGTCTTGGTGTTATAACGTGTGGGTTAGTTTTGCTATATTTTAACGTAATTTACTCTTTGTTTACAGCGAAATAATAATGGTGTGCAAATGATAATATACTGGGGTCCAAAAGCGAAGAACAAACTATATTGTTTACCAGTTTATGAAAACAAATTTGATGAATATAGCCAAATGTGGATATGAATTTATTGCCAGCATACTAATAAAGTATATTAAGCAAACAATGTGTTATCGATTCTGTACAAATTAAATTACAGGATGTTTTTCAAAAGTTACAACAACTGATTCAGGAGTTCTTGAGGCTCGCTCCTCCTTCGTAGAAAGAATAAGGCCTTGTTTATTTTCTGGAGGAGCAGCAATGCATCTCCCTGTTGTGTTTCAAACGCGTTCTTTAGGATGGAGATCTGGGAAGCTGAGAAACTCAATTGGATTAATATCCTCAGTCTTTA
Organism: Typopeltis vanoorti; assembly: GCF_054136105.1. Lineage (NCBI taxonomy): Eukaryota > Metazoa > Arthropoda > Arachnida > Uropygi > Thelyphonidae > Typopeltis > Typopeltis vanoorti. Next base: position 172,629,078 of record NC_143552.1, on the reverse strand, counting down.
GAAGTATCTCCACTGCCCGTTTATGATGTAGTGTAGCATTGTCACCCATAAACATGAATTCTTCGCCTACAGCACCACGGAACAATCGAACATGAGGTTGATGAAGTTCGTTGCAATATTGTTCACCAGTCATGGTCCCTTTTTCCACACTTGTAGATCGGTGCGTCCATTAAGCATAATGCCTCCATTCATCATGACCCCAGCATTGCCATATGTATCCCTTTCAAGAACATTCTTGCGATGGCAAGCAGTACCACTTTCACGACGGATCAAGTGTCGTCTTCAATCGGAGGAAAGACAAAAACGACTCTCATCTGTAAAGAGTCCATTAACCCATTGGCGTGTTGTCCATTTTTTTATGGATACAACACCACTGTAAACGTGCTGTACGATGAGCTGTGGATAAAGGGACGCAATCTACAGGCCTTCGGGCGTATAAGCCTACTCCTGTCCCAGATGTCTTGTTGCAGTTTGTCTAGATATCCGCCCAACTGTGCTTTAATGGAGCCAACTCGCAACGTGACCCGCTGTGTTGCGTCGATTACGTTTTGCCGTTGTAACCAAATATGCATCTTCATGTTCCGTGGTGGAACGAGAGCGGCCTCTTAGCAAACGTCTGGAACAGAACGCTGTCCAGAATCTGGATGCAACACCATGTGAGATCCCAAATTCTCTGGCAATATCAGTAATTATGCCCCCTTCTTTAAGCTGTCCAATAATTCTCCCCCCCCCCTGTTAAATCATCAAGGCCATTGAGAAATTATAAGAAATCCAAGTTCACAACTTTATTCCTTTACGAAAAGAGCTTCCTTGAATCGCAGTTTGCTTACAGCAACCTTTTGACTTTTATCCTGTGGAGTGCTGCCACATAACCTCTTTGCCCGCAATTCGAAAATTTGAAGGTGGATCCGCTTTGTACTCGCAATCGTCAGTTGTGCGAATTGCCACAAGCTGATTCGTCTGAATGTGAGGTTGCAATCTTCAGAAAGAATGTTCGTCCTTCGGTTTTGGATACCAGTGTATAAATTTCTGTAAAAAGTACGTGAACTGTAATGAATAACATGAGCGTTGAGTTTTTCTGTCCATTACGAGTAAAATAATGAAAGGAAACAGATGGGAGGGAGGAGTAATTATTCGAAGCTGCTGTCTAATTAACTGCTGTTTCATCAAAATGGGAAGCTAAATAATTGGAAACAACTTCTAAAAATTCGGGAATCAACAGAGTTCTGAGGGCTTCACCAGAGGTATATCTTTGTGGAAGGGTTAGGCTCCTCTTTGAAGGATAGTGGACCGTACGAGTGAATTTAAAATCTGTTACATTGCGTTCAACTTACTTTTCACAAGTTCTCTTTTCGTTTTCTGCATATATTTCTCTGTAATTGTAGAAATTGAAAAATTGCAGCGTGCATTATTCCGGAGACATTGCTTTGCATGTTAGATCCATTTATTCAAAGAACGAGCTGCCTTATTAACAGAGGCAAATGCCGCTGCCGATTTCTTCCCTGTGGAGTTTTCTTCCTCTGCTTTGCTCTCTCTCTCTCTCTCTCTCTCTCTCTCTCTTGCAATTTTTGTGCTTCTATTGTCACAAGGTTTTGGTTTGAAAGCTCTTCTTCAACATCTTCCAACAAATGCTTGATATCTTTATTTTCCAACCTCCATTACTTTACTTAGCGCATTCTTTGCCGCCCAGATGCTTGTGCGGCTTGTTTTTGCCTTTTTGAATGTATTTCTGAATCTTTTCTACTATTTCCTCATGTTTAAGTAATCCAGGCGACCAGACCTGACCACAGCAATCCAGATGTGGACGTATCAACGTCTTATAAAGAGGAATAATAACTTCTTTATCTCTACTTGTTAGTGTGTTCTTCAGTAACCAAGTAATCCTATGAGCTATCTTGACACCTTAGCGATATGTCCTCTCAACTCCAATTCACTATGCACCAATATACCCAAGTCCCCAGCATCGTCAATCTGTTGAAGTAAAGATCCAGGAATGCGGTACACAGCTTGTAAACATTTTATCCCAAAATGTATAACTTTACAATTTTCCACATTGAACCACTGAATCCATTACCTTTTCCCTATATTGCCAGCTAATTTAAATCAACCTACAAGCTCTCTACATCAGCTCGATTGATTATTAATATGCTACCCAACTTTGCATTATCAGTAAACAAACTCCCTTCAAGACATTTTTTTAATCATTTAGAAAGTAGAAATTACTAATTACATCAATTTGCATTCGGATTGCTAGAAAATAAATTAAACTTTTATTGAAAATTTTTATTTATTGATAAGTTGAATTCTGTAAGTTCCGTCAAAACAAAATGAATCATTTCGTGACTTTAAATAAAAGTTTCGTCATGTTACTTGCTTAGCCGTTGGGTTTCTAGATTTTTCCTGAAAAACAACAAAATACATGCCACATTTTCTGCTTGTGGAATTTCGCTAAATTTGAAATTAGCTTTGACCTCGGTTATTTGCATTTTAAGTTTCTTTCTCGCATATTTGCTAATGCCACATTCGTCAGCTTTCATTGTTTTCGTCTTCGTGACGTTCATCGTTCTTTGGTCGGGGATGCTTTGCTTTTTTTTTTTTTTTTCACGCGACATCTTGCGAATAAACGCAGGTGAATAGTGCGCTTAACCTCGCTTGACTGCAAAAGCAACACACGCACACACGCACACACACACACACACACACACACACACACACACACACACACACACACACACACACACACTTGATAAGTATGCTTGAGGTCCAGTTCGTTAACAGGAACTCATTAATCTGAACTGCCAAGTAATCCGGTGTATTTTTCCCACGTGCGAAATACTCACTTTTTAGATGCATGCTTTTGCAAAGGTTGTGGATTCCAGAGTCTAGCACTAACTCTGATGCGAACACTTCTGTGGCTTCTTTCATTTATTACACGACCTCTTGGGTTTTATCCTTTATCGAAATGTTATTTCTCGAATTTATCGAAATTTGTGCGTGAAGTACTTTCAGGAATGGGGAAATTCGTGGTAAAGTTGGTATAAGTTCTCATCACTTGCCTTAGTATCTCCCATAATGCAAAGCACATCTCCTTGCAGACATGTATAATGCTGTGCATTAAGGGAAGGGCCACTACCCAGACCGGTTTCGACCGGTTATAGATAAATATGGCTTCTCTATTGCTTTCACCTTAGTATCACCACCTTTGGGTCTGGCTCCCACTGAAGAGACCTCAATAAAGGTCGAAACCGGTCTTGGTAGTGATCGTTCCCATAATGCATAGCATGCTACACGTCCGCAAGGAGATGTGCTTTGCATTTTGTGATGCTCAGACAAGTGGTGAAGTGATACCACCTTTACCAAGGGTTGCCCCAGGCATGAAAATACTTCAGACGCAAACTTTGTTTGCTTACACTTGGATAAAAGATAAAACCTAATATATAATTATTATTTAAGTTCATCACTGCTTCGCAGCAAAATTAGAATAAACACAGGATTAGAGAAGAAGAAGAGAGCTTTATCTTATTGGTCTGAACGTTAAATGTTTTATTCCTTCCTCCCCTTAAGAGTTTGTTCACTTCAATGAAGATTTTATTCTTTCAAGTCGCTCTTCATTAAGCCCTTCATATTTGCTTCGCTGTCTTCTTCTCCTTCTACATTTCTGATCTCAAATTCAACTCAAGATGTCTTATTTTTGAACAGGTCGTGACCCAACGTCAGTGTCTTATTGTACAGCAATTCCCTTTCGGTGTTCTGCATTCCGACGTACCATCAGCGACAAGTACGATCACGAAAAGTAAATTGAACGTGTTTATCACTAAATTAAATTTGACTTATAATTAATTTAAATTAAAATGGTAAATTCTTTGACGTTTTCAAAGCAGATCAACAAACGACGCAGTTAACACTGTCAAGAGCGAAATCATGTGACAGTGAAATGCTGAAGGGGAGGAACAATAAAGAAAACAGAACAGAGCTCTGCCACTCCGAGCATGTGAACTGCAGAGACTTAAAGCAAATCTCTGGCCTCCACCGATTCATTTTATCATCTAACATTAATATTACATGCAGGTTAGAAAATTTCTGCATTTTCATAGTGCGGGAATTATTTTTCACAAAGGCATATTTTTTTAGCTTTTTTCCCACTGCAGAGGATGAAAAAAAAGGGAAAGCACAACATTAATGCAGTCCATCAACATGAGATTTCTCTAATTCTTCGCTACTTAGAAAATACTTCCTCCTTTAAAAATAATGTCTTTAATTTGCATATTTTTAGTAAGTACGTACCTTGCTTATTCACACCCTCTGCCGAACGCAGCGATCACACCAACACCCTCTTCTGAAGCATTCTCCAGCCAAAAGAAAAGCCGGAAAATTGCGTGCTTTCAGTCGCTGCCAGCATCTGACGGTGCCCGTGCGGTTGCAATCTTTAACGCCTTCGCTGCTCGGGCTGCTTCAGCATCGCAAGAACCGCATTCTGCTCCGTTGCTGAACAGCACCAACGAGGAGTCTCGGACGAGAGTTTTCCCATTACCTGTTGACACCCGTAGCTCAACTAAATAGGCGGGCGCCGTGAACACCTTCCGGTTGTCGAGTATTCCGCGTACACCCTCGCTAATTATTACGGTTCAGAGATAAAAGAGGTCACACGCTTACTTACCGTCCCGGTCAGCTCCCTGAAAGTCTCGTCGTGAAGCTGCATGTTTTCCTCCTTCGTTTCTTTCGTCGTCTGATGGGTTTCCGTCTTCTCGCTCACCACCCGGGCAGATCCCGGTACGAGCACGTATCCCTCGTCTGGTGGGTCGTCCCCCGAAGTCTTGTGCTGAAACAGAAATGGATTCGAGTGTAACACAACCGCTCGAAATCATCGCGCGTGAAAGAGTCCGCAGTTGCGAACATTTCTTTCCTGATCGCGAAAGAGACCGAAGAGTTTGGAAAGAGTGATTGGCTCAGAACATTAAGATGGAGACTAAGGTTTTTGTGCTTTTAGTTTTATTATTGTCGATAATTTATTGAAAATAAAAATGAAGAATTAAAAAAAGAAATTAACTTGCACGTTAAGTGCACTTAATGGCGCATCTTGGATATCAATAATGATGCCCGTGGCCCCTGAATCTGCTTAAGGCTGCACTTTTAATAAGCGTTTCATTCGCGTCAAAATCAATGAGCAAAATGCATAAAAAGAAAGCTTTAAGATCAAACCTGAACTGAATAAAAAAGTGTATGTGCGTATACAATTTAGAAGGCTGTGCATTAATTTCTCTCGCAAGACGTTCACAAAGGAAGGTTTCCCTAATGCAGGTCCCTTATTTTCCGATAAAAAGAACCCTTTTTCAGATTGCAATAACTTTTGGTTAACTATTGCATGCGAAATACCTAGAATATAAAATACAACGTTCTCTCTCTCTCTCTCTCTCTCTGAGTATAATATTTATGCATATAAGCCTGCATAATCTCCGACTTTTGCAATCCGGTTTGATTGTTTGAAGTTAGTTAGAGAGGCGCCGTTAAGTTTCTGAAGCTGGCAAACTTTGACAGCAGAAACAGTTCCAAGGTTTTTATAACCTGGAGTGCCGTGGGTAGGGGAAGGAGTTTTTATGTTTTTTTATTAATGAATAATAATAAACTAAAAATAAATAAAATGAAAAAATAAATGACAACACACACACATACAATATATATATATATATTTTTTTTTTCATTTTTAATATAAACTGACTAAAAACCCGAGAATGATAACAAATTGAGATTTATTTGAAAACGCAACATGTTTCATCGGGATTGACTTCATCAGGTGTTAAGAACATAGAAAGATATTAAAAGACACCGAAAAAAACATTGAGACACTCTAAAGCTATACAATATATTGAATAGCTTTAGAGTGTCTGTTGAGTTCAATGTTTTTTTCGGTGTCTTCAAGTGGCACAGCAACACCGACTGCTGTGCACAGACTTTAAAATAAGATCGAAGATAACAACCTCTGGAAACCATGGGATGAAGACAATTAAGTTGTTTCGCGTAAAAGAAGAGAGTGTGATGAATCGTTTTAGGGAGAGGGTGTTAGAGAGGATTTCGAATGGACTGGAAAGTTTACAAGATTGGTGGAAACATAATTGAAAAGTAATCCTGAGCGGTGCAATCGAGGTGCTTGGCGAGACATCTGGAAAGATTAGAGAGCAGAAGGAGGGTTGATGGTGGAATAATAATGTACAAGTGGCAGTGACAGCTAAGAGGAAGGCAAAGCAGTAGTAGGACGAGCGAAGAGTGGAAGAGGACAGAGAAGTGTACAGAGAGAGAAAGCAAGAGGCCAAGGGAGTTGTGGCACAGGCGAAGGTCATGGCATATCAAGATCTGTATGATCAATTAGAAACAAAGGAAGGATAGGAAAAAAACTATACCAACTAGCGAAATGTAGACAAAGCAGCAAAGGACATCTTACATGTGAGGCAGATCCAAGTCGCTGAAGGAAGAGTATTATGGAGGGATATGAAAATAAGAAATAGATGGAGAATATACTTTGAGGGACTTTTGAATGAGGAAAATGCAAGGACTCACAGAGAAGATGGTGCAGAACATCAGTAGAGTGGAAGTGACGGAGGCCATGAAGAGGATGAGGAATGGAAAATCGGTGGGCCCCGACAGGATTCCAGTGCAGGCATGGAAGGTACTGTGGAAGAGGGAATTGACCTGCTTTGGGACCTGTTCATGAAAGTTTGCCAACAGGAAAATATACCCGAGGAATGGAGGGAGAGTACTCTTGTCCCCGTCTACAAGGGTAAAGGGGATGCACAAGACTGTAAAAATTACAGAGGAATAAAGTTGATGTCCCACACAATGAAAATCCTAGAAAGGGTTCTTGATGGAAGATTGAGGAAGGAGGTAGAGATTGCAAAGGAACAATTGGGCTTCATGCCTGGTAGATCAACAACAGATGCTATCTTTGGGTTACAGCAGATGATGGAAAAGTTTCGAGAGAAACAACGGGAGCTACATCTGGCATTTATTGATCTGGAGAAAGCATACGATAGAGTGCCAAGGCAAGAAGTCTGGTGGTGTCTGAGGGAGAAGAAGTTTCCGGAGAAATATATCAGGTTGGTGCGGGAGATTTACAGAAATGTGAAGACAAGTGTTCGGACCTGTCTGGGACAGACAGAAATTTTTTAAGTAACAGTTGACTTGCATCAAGGGTCAGCATTTAGTCCGTTTCTGTTTAACATTGTGATGGATGTGGTGACGGAGGAGGTGAGAGAAGATGTGCCTTGGACAATGTTGTATGCAGATGACATCTTGCTGTGTGTAGATTCAAGAGAAGAAGCGGAAAATAAACTGGAAAGATGGAGAAAAGTACTGAAAGAGAGAGGGGTATGAGACTGAGCAGAAGTAAGACAGAGTATATGTGTTGCACAGTGGGCGGCGGCCAGGAGACAGACCTGGAGCTGGAAGGAAATGTCATCAGGAAGGTGAGGGACTTTAGATATTTAGGTTCAACAGTAGAAAAAGATGCAGGAGCTGAGACGGAAGCGGGATGCAGGATACAAGCGGGTTGGAGGAACTGGAGGGAGATGGCTGGAGTGTTATGCGATAAGAGGGTGTCGATCAATCTGAAAGGCAAAATCTATAGGACAGTAGTGAGGCCAGCTATGACGTATGCTATAGAAACTGTGGCCCTGAGGAAAAATAACATCAGCAGGATGGAAGTAGAAGAGATGAGAATGCTTAGGTGGATGTGCTGTGTGACCAGAAAGGGTCGTCTGAGAAATGACTATGTCAGGGGAACAGTGAAAGCTACGAACTTAGGAGCGAAGATACAGGAGGCAAGGTTGAGACGGTTGGGTCATGTGATGAGGAGGAAGGACGAATATGTGGGAAGAAGGGTCATGCAGATCGATTTGCAAGGAAGGAGGAAGCATGGGCGGCCAAAGAAGAGATGGAGGCAGCTGGTAGAAGAGGACTTGAGGATGAAGAACTTGGATGTAGTGACAGCCCAAGACAGGAAGATGTGGAGGAGACTCATCATCAGCAGTGACCCACTTAAGTGGGAGAAGCTGCAGAAGAAGAGGAAGATTTAGAAGTATAACATCGTCCACATAAAGCAAAGAGCTGACATTAACATCTCCAATTTTGATATCAGGTTTAATACCACATTCCTTCATAATGTGATCCATATAGATAATGAATAACAGAGGGGATAATGTACATCCTTGTCTCAACACCAGATTTAACATTAAACCATCTTCCTGTACTTCCTTCAATTCTAACTGCTGACTTACAACTCAAATAAAGACTAAGTATTGCTTGATATAATGCCCCATTGACACCATACAACTGCAGCGTATTGAATAGCTTCTCTCTTGGCACCTTGTCATATGCCTTTTCCGGATCTATAAAACTTAAATTTTTATAGATCTTTGATAAACTCAGATCTTTGTTATATTCCTATGATTTCTCAACTATTTGTCGTAAAGTGAAGATCTGATTCTGACAGCCTCTATTTCGCCTGAATCCAGCTTGATCTTCACCAAGCTTTTCTTCCACAATTCTTCTCAACCGTTTCTCAAGTATACTTGCATAAATCTTGCCAGGAACACTCAGTAGGGAAATACCTCTGTAATTCTCACATTCGGTTTTATTTCCCATTTTATATATGGGTACTAATTTCAAGTACTAATTCCTGACTGCATGCGTGTTGAGTGTTTTTTTACCACTGTGCTATCACTGCTTGTTTCATTTAGCAATTTTTCGAAGTAATTACTCCGTACTTCAAGGATATCTTTTTCTCCCGTTTTCATATCACCTTTAACATCTCTAACTCCTTTTACAGCACTCTTTCCTCCATTCATAAGCTTCTTCAACAGCCTTCAAAATATTTTGCCACCTTCTTGATATTTATTTTCTGTGTTCTTTCAAAAGTCCTCCCATGACTTTTGTTTAGCTAGTTTTACACAGTGTTTCGCTTTCTTACATTTGTCTCTTTAAGAGCACAAGCTGACTTATTTGCAAGGAACTTTTGATATGCTTTCTTCTTTTCCTTCACTGCCTCTTTAACTTGCTGAGTCCACATTGGAGATCTGATTTTTCTATCCTTGAAGACAACCTCACCACATGCCTCTCTGGCGGAATCAATCAGGGTTAGCCACTGAATCTCCAAGTTTTGGCTCTTGTTCTTAAACTCTTTCATTTTTACTTCAATACTTTTTGTGTATTTTAGTCTACAGTTCACATCTGAGAGCTGCTCAACTTTTATTCGCTTTAAAACTTTCTTACATGTTATTCTTTTCAATATGAAATTCAATTTTATCCTGCTCAAGACTAAACAGTGATCACTTCCAATTTCAAACCCTCTGTACACTCTGGTGTCCTGCACCAGGGAGAAAACATCACTATCAACAATAACATAATCAATGAGACTGTTCTTATTCCTAGCCTCTTCCCTCCATGTGAATTTGTGCACATTTTTATGTTGGAACATGGTGTTAGTAATAACCAGTCCATGTTCTGAGCAGAAATCCAACAGATATTTGCCATTATTATTAGCTTTGCTCTTTTCTCCAAATTTTTCCAAAATATTTTTGTATGTCTGACAATCATTTCCTACTCTGCTATTTAGATCCCCAACAAGGACCAACTTTTCCTTTTTCATTGTGTCAGTTGCTTTTTCTAAAGCATCAAAAAATTCCTCCACTTCTACCTTAGTAGAACCTTCTGTGGGACCATACGCACAAATAGGTCTCATTGTCCAGTTCCCCATTCTCATATTTGCCCACATTACTCTGCTTGAGACTGACTGCCATTCAAGAAGATTAGCCTCGTATTTAGTGTTGAATACTATGGCTACTCCTTTTCCTTGATTGTCATTGCCTGAACATAACATTTTGTATTTATTGCTCAGGAAGATCTCACCAGTTTTTGTCTTTTTTGTTTCAGTCACCCGGATTATATCGATCTGGTACTTATCTAATTCCTCAGCTTGCTCCATTTCTTTGCCATTCAGGCTTCTTATGGTGATAGTACCGATCTTTAACTCTGGTGATGTTGAGTTTGGATATGCTTTCAAATTTGCTCCAGTAGCTGACTTTTCGCTGTTCGCCCTACTTTCCTGGCGAAAACAACGGGGGCCTTGTTTAATCGAGCGACGCCCCAGCCGGCATGAAATTTTGCCATGTTGTACCATCATTTTGTATATTGGTTTAAGCAAATAAGAATACAATTTGGTCCGCTAAATCCCAAATTGCCAGCCCATCCTTTGACCCTTTGACCCAATATATATATATATTGTATTTTTAACCCAAAAAGTCCGGTAATCAGTCCGGTAATCTAGAAACCAAACTTATGGACCTTTTTCATGCCACTTCAGCCTCCAATATACGAGGCGGTTGTCTCACACCAGGCGATGACATTCATTTCCCACCTAAAGACAATCCCAAACATCCACGCTCACGTCGGGAATCGAAACCGCAGCCCATAGGTGGGAGAGAGAATATGCTGACCATTCATCGAACTAGGATGGCACTTAGGAAAACATGAACTTGTTCACATGAGATTTGAGTTTTGACAATTTTTCGTATTCCTCGGCGAATGGGCATGCATTTGAGAAACAATTCTTATTTCTCTGGACATTAAATGTCTTGCGATCGAAATGCACGCCCGAGCCGCTAAATCCATACGCCCTTGTTATTAAACTTAATTTTCTCACAAACTTGTTCGCATTGCGTTAGATTGTATATGCAGGGTGGCCATAAAATAACTTTCTCTCTTTGGAGGCATCTGTAGCTAAAACCAATAAACGAACTGAGACGAAATTTTATACTGACTTTTGAAGGCACGGGGAGATGATTTCCGTGGAAAAAAAAAGATGATTTATTACCAAATTTCGCTGATAGGGGAAATTTTGGCGCTGGCAGATCCGAAAGCAAGCGGATAATTACATTAAAGGCAGATAAAATGGAATAATAACATTTTGACGGTGTAAGCGACAGCGGCGTCACTCATTCCAACTGGTTATGTGGCTCGTTACAATGATAATAATAATAATAATAATAATTAAACTAAAACAACTTGCGAGAGAAACAGAAATTAATGTAGTGATTGAACTCCCAGGCAATAATGTTTTATTCATCAGAATCAGGGTTCCCCTGGACCACATACACGATTTTCAGTGTGAGGACCTTTCTTGTGTACAACAAATTGCATCCGGTGTGCGACATAGTGATCCAGTTTCTTCAAACTTCTTAATCATAGCTCTCAGTACTACAGCTGACATAGGACCTGTACGCAGGTTATGAAGCCTTCTAAATTCCCGAAGGGCCGCTACGTTATTGCACTGTTTAAGGTAAAACAACTTAACAAGTAAAGCACGCTGAGGCAAGGTAGGACACATATTGAGCACAATTCGTCAGTCACTCGAATAACTGCCTGAACGTTCCCAATCCCTTTTTAAGTGGAATTGGTGGCGCTGCTCTCACGTACGCACAGTAAAATTTGTACAATCCTTTTTACCTGCGTTTACTGCAAATATTTGGCTGCTTTCGGCTCCGCCAAAATTTCCCCTATCGGCGACTTTTGGTACCGAATCTTTTTTTTTTTTCATGGAATTCATCTCCCCATGCCTTCGAAAGTCTGAATAAAAAATGTGGTCTCATTCCGTGTATAGTTTTAGCTACAGATACCTCCAAAGAGGGAAAGTTAATTTATGGCCACCCTGCATATATATATATATGTTACGGTTAAAGTGATACATCCGGTTATTATTAATAATTACCGGTTAAAGTGAATAATTTACGAGAATTAATCACTTTAACCGGTTAAAGTCAATAATTCCTAGAGGAGTCCGGTAAATGTAAAAAAAACAAGTTTATAGGTTTTATATATTGGTTTTCATTCTCAATAGAAATTATAACAGCGTAGGTTAGGTTAGTTTAAAATGAAAAAAAGTAAGGAAAGTACTTCTTTTGCATTCAATGAAATCAGAAATCATTATAAACTAACATCTGTGAACATTTAACTAAACTAAACTAACCTGGATGTCGCATGTCGAACCAGGGTGTAGTCGTAGTTTGTCGTGGGCAGATTAACGGGGATGAAAAATAAACGTCGTTGTGGGCCGAGCCTAATGATTGCGGGCAGATAAGTGGGGATAACAAATAAAAGTTGTGGGCAGATGAATAGGGATATTCGATAAACTTCGTTGCTGTACCTCTTTCCTCATCAAATGGAGAAAAACACTGACAGTTCCTCACTGAGTTATCTATATCTCCATTTATCTGCCCGTCATTAAGCTCGGCCCACAACAACGTTTATTTTTCATCCCCGTTAATCTGCCCACGACAAACTACGACTACACCCTGGTTCGACATGCGACATCCAGGTTAGTTTAGTTTAGTTAAATGTTCACAGATGTTAGTTTATAATGATTTCTGATTTCATTGAATGCAAAAGAAGTACTTTCCTTACTTTTTTTCATTTTAAACTAACCTAACCTACGCTGTTATAATTTCTATTGAGAATGAAAACTATATATAAAACCTATAAACATGTTTTTATTACATTTACCAGACTCCTCTAGGAATTATTCACTTTAGCCGGTTAAGGTGATTAATAATAACCGGATTTATCACTTTAACCGTAACATACATACTGTATATAATTTTGGAAAGCGGAACAGTGACAAGCTGTAATCAAGATTATTGCTGATATGTACAGGGTTAAGGGTTATTTCTTTTGATTCTGTAAAAGAAGGAAAGAAAGAAAATTCACTTTTTTATTCATTTTACGATATTTCTCTTAGAATATTAAGAGTATTTTTGTGCATTTATATTTTCCGTAAGTTTCTAAGAGAAATATCTTTAAATAACTATTAAGGTGATAAACGCCTTAACCGACTTGTGTGCATTTGCCGTTCAGCTGTCTCACGGTTACATTAGTTTAAAAAAAGGAAGGTTGTCTGACCAGCAGCGTTGTAAATATAGAAGCGAGGAAGAAGTTAGGGCAATCTTTCACACTACTTTAAGTCACTTCTTTTTTCCACGCAGGAAAAAAAAAAAATGCTTGTAAAACCCGAAATTCAAACGGTGGGCGAATAATCTTCGCATTTATCACCCTCGTGTGCGTCGTCACGATGTTAAGAAGGGAGGAAAAGCAATAATTCGTACCTCGGTGTTCTCCGTTTCTTCCGTCTTGTTATCCTCGGTGGTCTTCGTGGTGACCTGAGGACCGCTGTCAGCGATCACTTTGCCGTCTTCCATGACGATCTGCCTCTGCACACGCGTTTCCACCTGAAATAAAAAAAAAAAAAGTGAGTGGGCCAGAATTAAGGGTGAAGATCGTCGGAGAACACACTTTGCTAGTACGGTGAAGAGTGTGCGCGTTCCTCAGCTCGACAAATGAGCGCTCGCCGGTGGCAAAGAGATTTTTCCAGCTGGCGAATTGCTGCAGAGAGAACGAACGGAGTATTTTTGTTTCATTTAATTATTATTACGTGACACCTCCAGGGAGTCCAAAGACCCATCGAGGGAAGGTACCCACTTTACAACTCTCCACCAACCGCAATTACACCAACGCCATCTACCGGCCACCAATATTATTTCCACAGACAATCACAAACATCCATGCCCACGGTGGGATTCGAACCCGTAGCCTTTCGGCTGAAAACCGGATACGCTAACCACTCGGCCAGCCAGGCCGACATTACGTAGAAATTTCTAAACAAGTGTTTTTTTTTTTTGTTGTTTAGTTTTAACTTTTATGATAAACAGTGAAGAATTTTTAGTATGAAGGGCTATGCAAGTGACAAATTTGCTTGTAATAATTCATGTTTTAAAACAAGCAAACAAAAAAAATCCATGTTTTTTGATGTTCTTTCTTAACACTAGTAAAATTTATTTGGAAGCTTCCTATAATAGTACAAAATGTTGAAACAATCACGTGTGTAACGTAAGAGCAACAGCTCATCCAGGTTACGATATGCATAAAGTTACAAAAATATGTGTAATGCATTTTCATTATATACACATATGCACATTCATATAATATACATATTACATATTATTATAATATAATTACATAATAAAATCAGAGGAGACATGCTAATATGTACAGAGAAAGTTGCATAACAATTAATTAGGAACAAAATAAAACAAATCAGTTAAATAGCATTTCATTTTTTTACGTTTTACACATGAGACTGGATCTTTAAATAGAAATATGCTAAAAAACAATCATTTATACAATTATTTTGAACAGAGCTTCCTCATTTCTGTGGGAAAATAAATACTCTTTGATTAGCGTTTTGTATTTGATTGGGTTAGTTTCATTTCTTATTGTTAAAGTTAGTGAATACTTTTGGCGCTAAATAAGTACAATGTTTGCGTATTGCTTCTTCATTCGCTTTCGGAGCTATATATGTTAGGATGGATTTTGGCCTTTTGTGTTTGAAGAGGTCAGTTTCGTCGTAGTTTGCTGCCTGTTTCACTAGCTCGTTGGGGTGTGTAGAGGTCTTGGAGAAGAATTTTGCCGCTGTAGTTTTTAAGGAAGGAGTAGATGTAAGGGATGTTTGTGTCTCTATGCAGTTGGACGTTTCTTACAAACCACGGTCAGTCTAAGATCACGCGCAAACTCTTATTTTGCACTCTCTGTAGCCTGAGGATGTTGGTGTTGGATGTATGACTCCAGGTGGGAGATGCGTATGTCAGTATGGGGCGGATCGTCAGCAGGTAGAGGAATACTTTGATTCTGGTATTTAGCTTCCTTTTTCTGTTTATTAGAGGGTAAAGTTGTGCGATGGTTTTAGATGCTTTCGTGCATAAGGCTTTGATGTGTGGGTTAAAAGTTAATCTTTTGTCCAGTGTTACCTCAAGATATTTTGTTTCTGTTTGCCAGGGGATTTTGGTGTTGAATAGATAAAGGTATCCCTTGGGAGTTGCCAATCTTCTGGTGAAAAGTATCGCTATACTCGTTTGGGGATTCACTTGTAATCTCCATTTGGAGAACCATTGTTCTAGTTTTAGTAGATTTTCTTGCAGTTTTTTGGTGATGAGATGTGGCTGTAGAGATCTGGCTAGTATTGCTGTGTCATCCGCATAGAGTGCTAAGATGGATGGCATTGGGTTGTGCAGGATGTGTGCCATATATATCGAGAATAAGATCGGTGCCAGTAGGGAACCTTGGGGAACTCCCGCTGAGATCCGTCGCTGACTTGAAACTATTCCTCTTATTTTGACTTATATGTGTCTGTCCTGGAGGTAAGATTTAATTAGGTGGACTATTCTTGATGGTATGCTTCCTGAGATGAGCTTGTGCAATAATCCAAAGTGCCATGTCTTATCAAGAGCTTTTGCTATGTCGAGGAAGACTGCTCCAGTGTGCTGGTGCCAATCGTAGCCGGTGGTGATGTACTCAATTAGCCTGTGAATTTGTTGAGTAGTACTGTGATGTTGTTGAAAGCAAAATTGTTCCTTTGGAAGGATATTTAACTCATTTACTGAGGCTTGGAGTTTGGAGAGAATATTTTTTCTGTAATTTTGCCTAAATTTGAGATTAGGTGGATGGGTCGATAGCTTTCAGGCAGGTGTGGATCTTTATCTGGTTTATGCACTGAGACCACATCTGCAACTTTGCAATAGGAGGGGAAATAGTTGAATCTGAACATGGCGTTGATTATTGTGGTGAGATGTACGACTGCTCTTCGGGGCAGCAGTTTAACAATTCTATTTGTTATGCCGTCAGGGCCAGGGGCTTTTTTATTCTTTAGCTTCTTTAGGACTTCATAGATTTCCGCTGGTGAGGTGTTTGCAGGTTGTTGCAGGTGTCGGTGAGTTTTAGTGCATGTCTGACATGGAAGTGGATTTTGTAGACATGCTTGATATCCAAGTTGTCGTATGCAGGGCTACACTATTTTTCTAGTTTTTTTTTGCTATCTCTTCAGCGTTTTCTGCGTCTGTGTGTACTGTACTAGGCCCCTGTCTAACTTGAGTGGGGGAAGCGATTTGTTTTTGTTTCTGAGACTTCTTAATATCTTCCAGATGGAGTGTTCGCCGGGTGATATAGAGGCTAATTTGGCTTCGTATGTTTCGTTCCTGTGAGCTTTAAGTGCTTCTCTGACTGAATTATTTAGTTTGTTTGAGAATCTTTTTGTCTTGAGGTGCACGGTGTTATGATAACTTTTCCTTGCAGTTTTTGTTTTTGTCTCTAATTAAATACATGATGTCTTCGGGTAGTTGGTTGGGCATAAGAACGGTTTTAGTAGAGGTGACCACTTTTATGGGTGTGTTGATTTGCTATTCCAGGCTTTTGACGGCATTTTCAATTTCTTTTGTGGATCTGGTTGTGTTTTATGAATAGTAGTACCTTATAGACGTATAAATATCTAAAGGACAGTATATTTAGTATGGTGTATTTATTACACATTTCAGCATCCTTGTATTCGTTTCTAGTTAAGATTTTAATTGCTTTATTCTGAGTCTAAAGGTTTCAGCGTAGTGCGATAGATTCCTCCCCAACTTAATATGCCATATTGCATATTATGGCTTTGAATCCAGGCAGAATATAATATTTTTAGCATATTTAAATTTAAGAATCATTTTAGGTAGTAAAGTCTGTTTAACATAATCCTTACTTTATTTATGACATCGGTAATATGCAGTTTCCAGCTTAAATTACTATCAATTTTTAATCCCGAGTACGTTATCACACTGACGTTTTCTATTTCCTTGCAGTTGCAATTTGAATTTGTCCTGCAATTCCAATTCATTGTGCAGTGAAGTTCATTTTGCCCGTTGTATTTCGCAAGTTAAAATTTACATATTTAGTTTTTCAGACATTTAGATTCTTATTCTTGATATTTATTCTTCTTCCTAATGGTTCTCTCACAATGGAAATGTTCCACAGATTCACTTATTGGGGGATATCATTAAAACAATAACGAGGAGCTCGGGTAAGTACATTTATTTCGAGTCGATTAAGATTTTGAATGATTTTTCAGCACACACACACACACACACACACACACACACACACACACACACACACACACACACACACACACACACACACACACACACACACACACACACACACACACACACACACACACACACACACACACACACACACACACACAAAATGTACATTATCATATAAAAAAAACTCTCGTCTTGGATCACTTTAGTATGTCTTGCTTTCGTTCCGCTATAGCGTATGTCAACTCACTCTATTCACAGTCCAGAATCTCACCACCTCAGGATCCATTCCACTAAGAGTTAAGTGCCTTCCAGATAGCTTTAAAAAATCCACAGTATATTCAGCTTTGAGTTTATATCAATTGCATTACAAGGTTATTTGTCTTCTGTTGTGCATAAAATTCCACCTCCTTCGATGCCTCTAATTTCGGATATAAATGACATGTCAGTGGTCGCTTAAATGCCAAAGCGAGATATCTGCGATGATCCTTCCACGTGCCTATTTCAGGAATGTGGAGACTCGCACTGAGCTTGTGACCTAATGTCTAACGCTCATATTTTCGTGCTGCACACGATCAGAAGGTGTCTACCCTGATATCGGAAGTTCGAGGTGAGGCTGGTGGTGTGGGTGTGTTCGACCAAATTGTAAAGTGATCGGCATAAGCCAAAATAAAAACGTTACAGCATTATCTTATTTCATGCTAGTAGGAAACTGATGAAATTACATCACCTGGGTGTGGTCAGGGTAAACAAAACAAGTTTTCGTCAGGGAAAAAGGGGAATAATAAAAAGCGCACTTCTGCAACAAATTGCAAATTTCCATTGGCAGAATTCAAGATTAACGTAACAGGAATGATCAACGGAAAAGAAATAGCAGAAGAACCAGAGAAATACTAATTCAATCCGTAATTGATGCTACCGAAACAAACAAGATGAGATTCTTCTAAATCACAATTTGCGCGTGTTATGTTTAGGAGATCAGGGGTAAGTCAGTATGAAACGGAATGATGCGGCAAATATCAAAATGTGGAATAGGACAGTGATTCTTGTTTGTGTCTGTGGGCTCCCAGAAGGCTCTACAGAGAAAGAAGTCAAAGAATTTTTCGATTCATCATCGAAAGAAGCTGACAGAAAAAGAATAAGAAGGAAAAAAATTTGCTCCTTTTGGAAGATCTTAATAGAAAGGCAGGAAATAAATACCTTTGCATAAGAAATGTTTCGGGAAAAATTTGGAAAATTCTGTTTAGTACAAGGACTAATTATTATTACCAACCCCTCGTTCCAGCATGAAAATGTTCGCCAGTTCATATGCAGAGAAGATGCGAGAAATAAAGACAGGCATCGGCTGTCTTACTGTTGTTAGCAATTCCCAGTTGTTCGAGACAACACAAGTGGATTCAGAGAATCCGAAACACGAAGCGATCTTTCTGCAGATAAAATTGAATATAATTTTCTGGAGAAAAGTTTGTAAAAATTTTCAAGAGGTATTAAGCTTCAGCTGATTGAAGAAAACAAAAAAGAAAGTGAAGATTGAGCTTCCATGGCTCAGTCGGCGTACACGAATCCCTTTGGTCGGAAAGACCTGGGTTCGATTTCCGTCAATGACACGAGGAACCTTCATCTGGTCTCTTTCGACTAAAGATGAGTTAGTGAGTCTCATACGGAAGTAGAGGGTTTTACACCCGGAAATTCGGGTTTTTCGTCCCCCAGAACTGGCAAACACACGGATTTACATCCATGAATGTTAATGACAATATGTGGAAGAGACAGGAGACGAACACACGCATCTGCAGACACAGCACATACCGGGAGGCATAGGGCTAACCACCTATCCTCGAGTTACGGTAACGGTTAAATGTAGAAAAATCCCCGACACTGCAAGCTAAAAGAGGAAGAAGAAGAAGAAGAAAATTAAGATAAGAATCAAACCTTGGCCACTCATTAGCAAGTTCCGAAGAAAACAAACATTATGGCTAGTCAAGTGGTGTGAAAGGACAAGAAGGTATGATTCCTTGGTGGAGTCAGGAAGTTTAAAACGTCCTAGAAATTAAAAGAGCATAAAGAAAGTTCCTGGTGAACTAAATCAGTGTTTTATAACCTGGCAGAATGAAGACCAAATGTAAGATAACAACGCAATGTGTAAAAGCATTTAAAGAAACGTCTAGAGAAGCCTTTGGTAAGAATATATGAGATAGATATCTGAAAGATAACAAAGTGAATGTTGTCGTGACTGTTAAAGAAGAATTAACAGACTTCTTAAATAGAACAACAAGAAGAAAACGAAGTAAGGAATACTGTCAAAAGACACATTGGTCACAAAGGCGAAATGAATATTGCAGTTAATATAATCTAGAAGACTGGAGTAATAACTAAATGAAACAAGAACGAAGAGAACAGTGATGGATGATAGTCAAGAGGAATGCAGTCTGAATTACGATGGTGTTCGAAACCGAAGGAGCAACATTTCCATTTCTGCAGATTGCAAATTCAGACTGCGTCCATTTGTATAACTGACGATTTCGAGTAGAAAGTGAGTAAATTCAAATTTTCTAATCTCGCGCAAAGTGGTCACGTAGTAGCACTCAACAGGATAGAAGGAAAAAGGCTGCTCTAAGCGAACTGGGTTTAAAGGAAGCTCTTTTCATGAAGGAATAAACTGGCAAACCTGAATGTCCTTAATGTCGCAGACATCAGTAGATGATTTCAAGATGAGAAGAATTATTGGAAAGTTTGTAGAAGGATTGCAGTAGAATTACTGATATTGCCAGACAGTTAGGAATCTCACATAGCGTTGTATCCGGGCTCTGGATAGCGTTTCAAACCAATGAAATGGGTTCCAGACGCTTGCTGATAGATCGCCCTCGCTTTATCACGGAACATGAAGACATGTTTGGCTATAAATGTATCGATGTACCAGGGCAGGTCAGCTTGCAAGCCGGCTCCATTCAAGGACAGGTACGCGGATTTCTCGACAGAGTGTGGCAATATGTCTGCGACAAGTAGGCCTATACTCCCGAAGGCCTGTAGACAGCGTCGCTTTATCCAAAGCTCATCTTAGAGCACGTTTACAATGGTGTTGTGTTCATAAAAATTGGACAAGGCACCAGTGAGCTAATGGACTCTTTACAGATGAGAGTCGTTTCAGTCTTTCCTCCGATTCTAGACAACACTGGATGTGGAGTAAAAGTGCTTACCAGCTCGAGAATGTTCTTGAAAGAGATGGATACGTGGTGCTGGGGTCATGGTGTGGGAATACATTACGCTTAATGGACGCACCGAGCTACAAGTGCTGGAATAAGAAACTACGACTGGTGAACGATATTGCAACGAAATTCTTCAACGTCATGTTCGATTATTCCGTGGTGCTGCAGCGAAGAATTCATTTTTATGCTTGCGGTGCTCCACCACACCATACACGAACAGTGGAGATTCTTTTGCTGAACGAGGATATTAACGAATCGAGTGTCCAGCATATTCCCCACATCTGGGTACCGTAGCACATGTTTGGGACACAATTGGGACCCATTCATGCTCGAAATTCCCAGCAAACAAACAAACAAACAAACGAGGCCTTATCCTTCCTCTGAAGCAGGGTTTCCCAAACTGTGTTCCGCGGAAGGTGAATAGGTGTTCCGCGAGAAGTTCTCAGGGAATTTGTCATTTTAGTTTTCTAAGCATTTTTCATGAATAAATATTTTATAGTAGAAATATTCCGAGGATAATAATATTCGTGAATATGTCGAAAAGCTCAGACCCAAAGGCCTAATAACATCGGTGTATCGTTAATTTTCACACATCGAAACCTTTCGACATTCGGGAAAGGAATACGCTGTTTATGAGCGGTCTTAAAAATTGCCTGCAATGGGATTACAACAATGGGCGGCATATCCTCTGTTCTCAAAACTGAAAGAAATAGCATCTGTTGCAAATGTTAGTAACCAATCAGCAAGGAAATATATATAAAAAATTTTCCACTGAAATTGAAGATCGAGGTAGTCTGTATCCGATTCTAAAATCTATTACTACTGAATACTTTCTTCGCAAGTTCGTATTGCAGTGTAGTGCTTATTCTGAAACCGGAGTGCCGTGATTTTTTTTAAAGTAATAGGAATACAGAGTTAAAATTAATACGAATAAGAGACAAGGCACTATGTTTAATTTTGATATTAATAAATCTCTTATTGAAGGTGTTTATGATGCAACAGATCGTGAGTCATCCACCTCCAGCCTACAAAGCGATCTCCAGGACGTACAAAAGGAGGAGAAAACTACCAGCACACAGGAGACAGTCTGCATTCACTCGTAAGTACTTATAATATTATAAATATTTGGTGAGCAGAATGGGATATGGCAATGAAAATCAGCACAAATTAATTGAATGATGTTTAATTAATTATTAATTAATAATCAATAATCACATATTAATGAGTAATAAAATCGGCTAAACTAACAATTAATTATTAATTAATACAAAATAACCAAAGTGTTCCGTGAAAATTTCAGGATTCCGTCCTACAAAATTTCTAGAAAAAGTTTGGGAAACCCTGCTCTGAAGGAATGTCGCCA
The DNA here is from genome assembly GCF_054136105.1 of Typopeltis vanoorti. Taxonomy (NCBI): domain Eukaryota; kingdom Metazoa; phylum Arthropoda; class Arachnida; order Uropygi; family Thelyphonidae; genus Typopeltis; species Typopeltis vanoorti. Next base: position 172,607,563 of record NC_143552.1, on the reverse strand, counting down.
GTTTGCTTCAAGAACTCCTGAATCATTTGGTGCTAAGCATGGTTCGACGTTATGATAACTATATCGCGGTTCGGGGTGGACATATTCCGTAGTGAAATTTATCTACGGATATTTTCTATACATTAATTCCTTAACTACTTTCTTACGAAATTTGATACTTTGGGCAAAAACGTATTGCAATTTAATTTGTAAGAAATTTATAACATATTTTTGTGTAGTATAATTTATTAGTATTCTGGTAATAAATTGATGTCCACATTTGGCTGTAGTAATTAAATGCGTTAATATATAGGTAAAAATGCAGTTCGTCCTTTGCTTTTGCACACCAGTGTACATATCAATACTCGAGTACGAAAAGCCATAGAAAACCGATAATCCTGAAAAGGAACTAGAATAGATATTTTCCCAGAGATTATCAGATCTGGAAGTATAAAAGTGTTACAGTGGCTACGCTGCAGAACTCGGATACACGAAGTCGAATTGCAGATGATCGAATAAGATCTCGTCATCTATAAAAAGTATCACAAAACTAAACGTGGGAATTACATCTAAATTTCAGTACTCAATACCGATACGATTTATTCATAACTGCCTGAGAAGAATCTAAGAAAAAAATTGATAAGGACAACTTGGAGAAGAACAAGCTGGGTTTAGTACGAACAGAAGTTGACACTGTCAGATTTTCACTTTGAAACAGATTGTTGAGAAAATGGATCTTGTAATTTGTAGATCGGGAAAAAGGTAGAGGACAAGGCACCAAGAGAAAAGGCGCTCCAAACACTGAAGGTGGTGTAAACGGGACAGAATATCGAGGACGACTAGTCGTCATCTGAGTTGTTAACCAACAGTCAGAACTAAAGGAGGTTCAGAAGGCAGTCCAGGAAATGCTTTATTTCTATGTATCATAATGCTCTACACTTTAGCGCATCGAATAATAGCGGTCGTACTCGTGGAACCAACTTGAGGCTTTTCATAAAATAACGAACGAGACGTTTCCATATTGTGAAAGCTTTTCAAAGCAAAATAACAGCTTTCCAGCACAAATTTCCAAGCAACTAATTTGCAGTGGAGCTGAGTTTGAATAGCAGAACGCATCTCAAGGAATGGTCGTTGAGCCTCAAGTGAACCACATTCTCGTGTAATCGATCTCGAGGCTCAATGACTTTTCATATCCATCTTCGTGAAGATCAACGACTTTTGGTCAAATTGATTGCTTTCCCGACCATAAAAATTTCTGAAATGGTGATATTTCTAAGCAAAATCTGCAATGTAGATAACTTTCTAAGTTATCTGCAAGGCGCTGATTTAAACAATAGGGTACAAATATCGCAAGGAATGGTCGTTGAGCTGAAGTGATTCACAATCTTGAGGTTCGACGATTTTTCACATTCAACTTCTTGAGGTTCAAAGCCTTTTTTCAGGCATTCAGTTGTTTAAAAAAAGTTCAGTTGTTTAGAAAACTTCACACAATGCGCTGTTGAGGTAACCCCCATGCAATATCTACTAGAGTACACGCTTTTGTCAACTCATTTAAAATATCACGACATATGCTTTAAGCAACACGAAAGCGATGATGCTGCAGACAATCACCTTTTCATTCAATAACACTTTCGTGATAAAGAAATGCGAACACAGCATCGCTGAAATGCAGACGGCGTTTAAAATCAGAAATTCATGCCGACGCGAGTGGCGCACGTCAGTGAATTTCTGTAAAGCACAGAAATGCTCAGTATGTAGCGCTACTATGAGTTCTCTGTGCTTCATACAACCACTAACAACATCACTGCTTTGTAAAGGAAACGGCAGCAATTATAAGACGGTGGTGGGTGATGAAAAGTCAAGTTAAACCTTAAAAAAGCTACTGGGAAAGTCGTCCATGCTTCAATGAACCGATATACAATATGGAAATGCAATCCAACGTTAGTTATGTGATCATTGGACGCTATCGAACACAAAAATGCTTGGGATAAACGAACACTACAAGAGAGTCATTTTAACATCGATGGAAAGCTGATTCTGAAATCCTACTAATGCATGATTGCCCGCGCATGTTTGCATAATTGAAAACCAGCTCCCGACAGAAATGCTGTGACGCAGAAGTTGCTTAAAATAGAAAATCCCCGAAGTGTTTACACCCAAAGATGCCAAAAAAGAAATACCGATGCCACGGGCCGCGCACGAATGAACAGCTGCAGACCACAGAAATGCTAGGAATATTGCGCTGCATGGCGTGAACCAGAATCTCACACAGAAGTGCTGCGACATACAAATTAAGATGCAATTAAGTCAAAGGTCGATGAGAGGAAAATAATAACCTTAGAATTAAGAAATCTTAAAAAAAAAAAAAAAAAGATTGCTGAACGCAATAGGGGCGCATATTTACCAAAAATAATAAATAATAATAATAAACGTCCCTAAATGGAGCTTTATTTTCAAATTAGCATCTCGTGAAACATTTCCTAAAAAGTCATTCAGGCCAGTGGGCTGTTTTCATTGCTGCCCTTGTGGGACGAAGTAGAGAATAAAGAAACCACTTTTGCTTCTTTATTCTATGGAAAAAAAAAAAGATTCCCCTACTGCACGGGCACGGAAAGTAGGACGGAATCGTTCATTTCCGCCAATAATTCGTGAAATTTCACCATTTCATCTTTCATGCGTGAGAAATTATGAGATCCACGAACACATGGGCAGGGTATATACGAAAACCAGAACACGCACGCATGCGCGCGCGCACACACACACACACATGGGTTTCGGTTTATGGATTATGTGTTTTCATTTTACCGCATAGCCTGGACACACTCCACAGGATCCAGTTTACCTTGGGAAAGGAAAACAGCAGTCTTCCATTCCTAGATTACAGGCCAGCCAGATGGATCCCTGGCATTCTCCATTTACAGTCAACCTACACATACAGTTAGATGCATTCACCAGCCTTTATATCTACGACCTCTTTATAGATCGTCTGAAATATTTATTTATCTAATAAATAAATATTAATATATATATATTTATAATAAATATGTATTAAATATTTATTTATATACATCAGTAATAAACCTGATTTTGTCTACATGTTTCATATGTTGATTAATCAAATAGATGAAGATCATAATATAATTATACTTGGAGTATAATCCAAGTATAATTATATTATACTTGGATTATAATATTGGAGTATTTTGCCTATATGTATAATGTCCGCTCGGTTAGCCTAGTGGCTGTGCGCTTCGCAACCCTATGCCTGGGGAAGGAGTGTCCTAGGTTCGATTCCTGTCGGTGACATGAAGAGCTGAAGGATCTTCCTCGGCCATAGCCAAGTTAGCTGGTCTTGGGCGTGGACAGCAGGGTTTTTTCTCCCCAGTTTATCTGGGGTTTTTCATCCCACAAACAGGCAAACCAGCCTTGAGAACTCAACACTACAGGACATTGGATACACTCGGGCGTAGGGCTGACCACTTTATCCTGTGAACGGCTTGAGGTCCGATGATTAATAAATCCTCGAGACCGCAAGGTAAAAGAGGGTAAAAAGGAAGATGAGATGTAAGATGTTTATGTCGCTTTTTCTGGTAGGGGAATAAACTGGAAATATGGTTGATTGCATGCACTGAGACAAGTACCGGCGAAGTGTAAGAGATTGTGGAGACGATGCAGGACAGGTGTTAGCTCTGGAGAACATATCTGAATAGAGCTTGACAGACTGTGTCAGGTTTAGACGAAATTTAGTCGCCAGGACATTCGGTATTCTTCTGATGGACTTTTGAAGAAAAAAAAGTGGAGTAGTTTGATCCAACTCCTGTATAGATGACCCACTTACATTGGTGAGCTTTATCGTGAAGTGTTGTATCGTGCAAGCGCAAGTGTGCAAAATTGCTTCCATGGCTTTCAAGGGACCAGAATGTACGGCTCCCATTTAGACAAAGGTTTTCTGCTGTGGCTTTTATGGAGTCAGATTTCGAGTTACCATTAGTTGTTTTGCATTTAGTATGTGCTTTCTTATAGGCTGAGTACGAAGCTGAGGTTCTCATTGCAAGCCACAGCACTGTGTTGAATTCTTTTTCCATTCAATTATTTTGATACACTTTCTGTTGGAATAATGTGAGATTGGAAATAATGTCACGAATGTGAATTGGCAATAAATGTTCATTTGAATGTAAAATAGCAGGAATAAAAGGAAAGTAACATTTAAAATAGACATTGTTAATTAAAAGGAGACTGTAAATTAGAAAGTCAACAACTATTGTGGATGGAATGGAGAATGAAGGACTTCGTGCAAAGAAAGATAACTTTTTTGTGACTCACATATTCTTCTTGATTTAAACACCTGAAGAAATAGTCAGACAGTGGAAAACAATGGCAAAAGTCCAGTGGTAGTTCTATTTCGCATCTCTGTAGTGCTGAAGGTAACGAGATTACGAGATTCAGGGTGACTGGAGGAAGAGCGTTCTCTGTGAGGGGAATCTTCAACAAGCTTTCATCTGAGATGAAAAGATGAGAGATGACCACTACAGAGTATGTGGAATATGAAGTCGTTAAAAAGATATCAAAGAGTATTGGTAAAGTGGAGACGAATTATCAGCAATTTGGGTAAGTAGATGTTCGATTTGCCTCATGTCATTGTTTACAGGAAAATCTTCCAAATCACGTCCAGCTTCGTCAGTGGTATTGAAGTTGTGGACATTAAGATTGCTCGAGATGCCCCCTTATTATTTGAATAACTGGATTATAGAAGGTCGGCCTTCGTGAATAGGAAGGGGAGGACGTCAGAGAAGTCTTCGGAGTTTGAAGACTGGAAAATACAGCAGATGAATATCACTAAATACGGTAAGAATACCTTGAGGCTCAGGCGATCAAACAAGCGATTCCAAATTATGCATTCTAGCACACAAGTGTCGTCGCCCTTTAGGCGAAATGATCATGAAGTGTGAACGTTGGACCTAGAAGGTGAAGTGCAGTTGAAAGTAACTGTTATTTGTGTTTCTGCCAAGAACAGGAGGTCAGGTCTTGATAACTGTAAGTGGTGATTTACGTAATTTCTCCTGGAGTTTATGTCGGGGATGTTGGTAATGTGCATGTGACAGCGATTTTTTTTTGTTGTTTGTGTGTTTCGCAGGGATTCTGGCTTTTTTTTTTTTTTGTATTGTGCTTTGGTCTTTTGGTTCGAATTAGTGTTTGAAGGAGATTTAGTTTCGTCGGTGTTTCTGCATTTCATTTTTGCTAGCTTCAGGGTTGGATGGAGGGGAGACACCAAGCAAGTGATGGACACCTCTACAGAGAGCAACAAATCTGTTGCAATGACGCGGTGTCGACAGCGGCTCCACACATACTATTACTCTGACGTCTTGCATGCACGACCGGGCAGGGCACGTTGTAGCGGGTTGCTGAGCCAGCTGAGCGGGAAATCCTGACTCCTTTCTGACAGATTCAAGCCTTTGTCCTCTCTCTGGAGCCAAAAGCTGTGGCATCACCTCACTCACTGATGCTACTCTGAAACGAAGGAGGAGGAGTTTTGGGGTCTCTAAGTATGGTTGGCATATTCTTTAAATTTTAAATTTTGTTTTCCAGGTTTTTTCCATGCAAACGAATGATAACTAATGGTGATTTTTATATGCGGCATATTAGTGATGTCCGTAGCTAAATCTATTCTCGTATACTGACTACTCTGATCGGCTTTCTCTCCATTGAATAATGGAGTTCGCATCTACATACAATTTAAAAATTCAAGCAGTCTCTTTATGTATTACGCATGTAATAAATGCAATTTAAGTTTCAATTGCAATTGGAAATTCAAGTTCGATTATCATGAATTATTCGCCATATCCCTTTTCAAGTAAACTTCGAAAATATTTTGGAAACGCTTGAAACTGCTACACTAGCGATGCGAATGCCACTCACCTGCTTGGTCTTGTGGTTCACCTTTTTCTTGCTGGTGGTCCATTCCTCTGAAATATAACATTCATTCAGTTACTATAATTTTCATGACATGCCTATGAATGCATGAACTATTGTAACATTAATAACATCGATTCATTGCATTACATCAGCATCATCATCATTATTTTAGGACAGGGATTTGTATGAACAGGCCAGATTGAGGAAGTTAAGAAATATTCCATGGGGTGAAGAGGTATTTAAATTATTTTGACTTTGCCATTCTATATTTTTAATGTAAATTTAGCCGATGTAAATTCCCTGCACGGTAATTATAGTGAGTTTGTATTTTATTACAACGCTTGCATGGAGTGTGGCGAAGGACGCCCCACGGTCCATCCAAATACACAAAATCCACTAACACATTTCTTCGTGTTAAATTATTTCAATTTGCGTTTCACAATTGTATTTTACAAATTAAACTTTGAGCACATTACGCTATTTAAAATATAACTACAAGCAAATTAAAATCAGCATTTCAGAGCAATGTATTTACGTATAATACATTTCACGAATCCATAAGGAAATAAATATTTAGTATTTGGATTTTTGAAATCTAATTTCGATCAGATGCAATTAAGTCTTTCATATGTAATTGCAAGTTCATTACTCTCATTAACCTAAAAAATTTCGTTTACCGATTAGAAAGAATACTGACAAGGACACATAACTAAAATGCTTCCAGGAAAAGATAATTGCCATATTTGTGAAACTCTCAAATTAGCTACGTCAAGGATATTTCATCTTATTATTTTTTTTTTTTTACTGTTTAGTACTGAACTTGATAATTGGGCTGAAAATAATGTGAGATTGGAAATAATGTCACGAAGGTGAATTGGCAATAAATGTTCATTTGAATGTAAAATAGCAGGAATAAAAGGAAAGTAACATTTAAAATAGACATTGTTAATTAAAAGGAGACTGTGAGTTAGAAAATGGTTAAGAATTTAAAAAAAAACTGTAGCCCTGACCGAGAGGTTCGCGTATCCGCTCTCAAACGAACAGACAGTCCGAATTCCGCTCTGTCCAGAGATGTTTGCGAGTGCCACGTGGGAAATCTGAAACGTCGACTTACTGCAGGCTTCAATCGTTTTAAAAAGTTCCGTGTTCAGTCTATAGAGTAGGGAATGTGGAAAATAAATAAAAATACAGAACTCTATAAAAATAGAAAAAAGAAACACTTCTCTCATCTACTTGGTGTTGTATTATAGGTTCACGACCCTTCTGTGGGTGAGGAAAAAAAATTAGACATGCCTAGCCGATAGTATGAACGATGGTGTGCTGCACCAGCACACTTTCCTTTGTACTATCCTCTGATAGTATGACGTTGGACCGTCATGGATATTATAGGTTTTCAGGTCTTAACTTTTTTAATTCATAGCCTGTTTTCAAATAAAGACTTTTAGTATTTTCTTTTCATTTTATTTGTGTTATTTTTCATCCATATGTACATTGAGTGGTTCTTCACCTTCAGCACTATTTCCAATCTCGTACTATTTTCGACTCCATTATGAAGTTCAGTATTCATATTTGTAGATTTAGGGACTCAAAAACACACGTGTTGAACAGATTATTTTATTAATTACAAATAAAATAAAACTTGACGTTTCGACCTCTATATCGAGGTCATCATCGGAAGAATACACCTGTATACAGAACCAAGCTACATGCTTATGCTTTCTATATCAGTAAACTAAATCTACGCAGTTAATAAATCTTTTTTCTAGCCTGACCTCTAGTGATAGAAAGAAAAAACAAAAATAAAGAAAGAAAGAAATAAAATTATATATAAAAAAAAATATATATATATATATATATTTAAAAAAAAAAAAATTATATATGTATTATAAATAGATAAATGCAACTACAATAAACTGTTAGAGTCCTCATGTATTAATATTCTGGATAGTTACAAAATGATTTCTTTCAGTTGCTATTGAATGTTCTAAACACTTCACCAGGTTGTCTTCTTGTAGTGGGAATTTTTCTAATGCTAGTTTAGGATGTTATACAGGTTGTAGATGGGTCCGCCACATTCTTGAAATGGTGAGGCCATCATTTTTGTTGAGATTTGGGTTGTGTTTGAGCATTTCACAAGACTCTTTAAATTTTCTCTCAAACCAGGTTTTGGTGCGGTGTAGGGACTTGGTATTTTTCCAGTCAATTCTATGGTATGTTTGGAGTGCATGGTTAGAAAGGCCTGTTTTACCGAAGTGGAGGTATTTAAAAGAAAGAATGAAGTTCAGTATTATTAATGATAAGAAGAAGAAGAAAAAAAAAACAGGAAGAAAAACTTGATGAAATTAATTTGAAAGTTTTACAAATATGGCAATCATCTTAAAGATCTAAGAACCTTAAGGTATGTTTTGCTCGTCAGTATTCTTTCTAATGAAACAATTTAATCAGGAGATAAAAAAAGAAATTCTATCCTTACAGATTGGTGATGCAGGCAGAGCTCCATTTCCACTGAACTGTGCTGTTACCAAAATCCAGGAAACCCAGTTTTTCCTAAAATATAACAAAATTTTCTTTCCATTTGGATCTGTTGTAAATGCGCTATTCTAGTGTGAGTAAAGCAGTGAAGAGCGTCTCTGTGCCCCGTCCCCACCTGTAGCGAAGGCCTGCAGTGGTGAGGCCATCACCACTGCAGGCTTATGATATAGATCGTTATATATATCAAGCCCAAACAGGAGGAGTTACAAATATGCAGCCACGTGAGTTCCGTGTGGGGATTATTTGTTCTCTATGTGAGGGATGTCCAACCTAGGGCCCACAAACCCGATGCACTTCTACATCAGGCTTCTAAAGTTTGTGGAGAAATCAGTTTAAAAATGTATAAAGATCGACTCTCGATTGCTCAGTCAGTCTCGACGATTCCTTTAAGCTGGAAGGTCGTGGGTTCGAATACCGTCTACGAAGCAAAGAACCATTATCGGGCTTTTAAATAACTAATGTCATACGGGAGACATCAGGTTGTTGTTTCCTCCCGCAAAACAAGAAAAAACAGCATTCAACATAAAGTCATTGTAGATAGTGCCAACTGCCCAGTAGTATCAGGTTTCTAATAAACCAAACTGCTTGGCGCTGATTCGGACCAACACGAAAAGGACGATGGGAGGGAGCTGTTTATACAAAGCCAAGCCGTTCCGTCACAGATACAAGTGGGCATGCACGCAAACGACGCCCTTACACTGGAAATTTGTTTAATCGTTTAACATTCACACACATGCTGTTGTGTGTGTTAAACACACACACACACACACACACACACACACACACACACACACACACACACACACACACACACACACACACACACACACACACACACACACACACACACACACACACACACGTACTCTAGCATTGAACATTCACATCGGTCAATGCCAGTTAATCACTTCTGGTATGTTTTTGTTTTCATCAGGCAGTCTTCATATTTGCGGTCTGATTATTTCTCTTATAAAAGCGAAGACCTTTTTGCAGCGTTAGACTTCTTCATTTTTACTCTTTATTTTATTTCAAAGTGGGGTACTATTTCGAAATTCAAGTTTAATAACTGTTGGGAAACACCACGGGAAGGATCCCCTCGTGGTGTATTTTTATGGCATAACAAGGGTGGGTAAATGCGATCATTTAAGTTGAAATTAAATTTAAAATTGATGTAAAACTTTTATTCACTCAAAGCATGTTTTCTGCTGTCTTTTCTTGTCACGTTTCTTCTGTCATACACGAAATCCTTCCGATTTTACGTACAAATGACAGGGCCTGAGAATGGGGGGGGGGTGTAATCAGTCTGAAATCATTGGAAGCTGCTTCTCTGTGTTGTAGGGGGATTTTCGCATTCGAATGGTACCAACCCTCCATCGTTTTATTAGCCCAACAATTAAAGAAACTTTTCTTGCCGAAAAAGGGAACACGTGTAGCCTTTGACCCTTGTAAGCAGAATGGTAAGGACCGATGAAGATCATTTTCTCTCAAGAGCATGCATCCCATTCTGAAAAGTTGGAAGCCAAGTCAATCAATGTTGTTCGTGTATAACTTTAACGGGGATGTTCTGTTCCAGGAAGAAACGAATCGGTTTGGAGATTTTGAAATCAAGCCATCTTTAATAACAAGTGCCGCTTGTCGAGCATTCTCTTGCTCGATTCGTCTGTTTTGTGATAAGAAAAACGTAAAAACGTTTCGGTAGGGAAGACCATCGTTAAGGATTCGCAGTGACCACTTGAAGATAATATTTAAAGTACGAGTGCATTAATAGAACAAGACTCGTATTGAAGCTAATGCACTGAAACTTGAGTAAATCGAAAAGATCCATCTTGCCACAAAGTTTCTTTAATTGCAGGAAGTTCATTTGAAAAGTCTTTCAAGATCTTCTGATCCCAAGAACCTGGCAATAATCATGCAGCGAAAAATTTAGGAAGTGTTTTCTGGTATTTCTGTTTCCTTCGCTTGTTCTTCGTCTTGATGGCCGAATTTTTGAGTGTCGCTTGTGAAACGCAGCATCGGAATGCCCTGATTGTATCGAAAAGAGTTCTTCATCAGCAACGCTGATGAAGAACTTATAAAGCACACGCTTTCCTTTTCCGGAAAGCGTGCGCTTTATAATCCTCAAGAGAATAAGGAAAGCACAACCGAATGGAGAGAGACCCTGAAAAAAATATCCTGTTATTTAAAAATAACGAGAGACTTCATTCTTATATTCTCAATTACTTTCGCGCCTTGAAAATTTGTCACACTTTTTATTAGCGCAAAAGACAGTCTGTTCTAAAACGTGGACCATGAATTTATTTACAATACTCAGTCCTTGAGATCAATGCCCACCGAACTTGAGTAAAGAACTCAGAGTTGGTCATTAAATCGTTGGAAGTTCATGAAACAGATCAATAAATAAAGTTTCCCAATCGAGTGGGAGAATACTCGACGACGTCTGATGTTAGAAAGAAATCCCAGATGGGAAGTGTGGGGGCAAAGGTGCGAGGGCGTGCCTGGGCTGCGTTCCTTTACATTCACTCAGACTTCTGATTGGAGTTTACTTGAAAGGGTGAACGAACATGCAGCACCTCTGAATAATACGACGCTTCCAATGATGTGGTAATCTTACGGAAAAGATCCATTACAGCAGGTGCTATTGCAGCACGCATTGAGGAAACTGACGTGAAAAAAACTTGATTGAATTGCAGACATCCCATCTGGTTCCAACAGGACATTTTCAGGACGACCTGGAATGAAGGGTGCGCGTCACGCTATTGCGGCAAATGCATCATTTAGTGTTCATCGGCACTTGAACATCGAAATCGACATTTAATTCTTCCACGCTCTCTCTCTTAACGCCAGCGATGTGAACTGATTATTGGACATCGCATGCAGATGTAAAGAGAATGCTGAAAAAACTGAATATCGTATATTTTTCACATTTAATAAACTTCTAATTAGATGTGGAAGATTTATGTAACAAGTAGAAACATGTTCTCAGTTCTCCTTTAGAGAAGTCTCATTTAATGAAGACAACTAACTGGATTTGATAATCTATCTGGTTCCATTGGAGGGTTCATCGTGTGATGGGCATTGCAATGTTCTACCGTCAGTTTCTTCATTTCGCCGCTTTATAGTCATTGCTGTGCGAGCCTTGTCATGTTTGGAGGTATACTTAAGCGCGAAACGATGACACGGCCGCATTGCAAGACAAACACGCGCATTCGCACACCACAAGGCCATCACTGCGGACCACACTGCCAGAAGCAACCACTCAAACTTAAATTCTGCTTCATTTTCTTACCAGATGATCTTTGTTGATGCACAACATAAATTCTGTGCACTTTGGACCCCTCGATGTATATTTTGAACGGCTTAAGGGATGAATCTCGTGGAAATGTCGCGCAGCTATCCATCTGCTCTGAAATCGCCGAACGTAATTTCTCAGAGAATGAGCGAGATGAAGCAACCGCACTTCTCAAGGAGCGTCGTATCTCTTTCGTCAGTATTTTAGTTCTGTTTAGAGTTAATCTGCGGACTTATATTTCTTCGGCGTTGGAATCATTTTCTGCGTAATCAATCACATTCACGTGCATAATCATTTTCAGCGATTAATTTTTTTCAGGAAATTACATTCTCGTTCCTCTTTCTCTCTGAGGCGATTGTCCTTAATTCTTCCAGCGTATTCGGCATACACGATCGACAAGTAATCTGCTTCGTAAGAACTCAGCAGATTGCTTCATTCGCATCCGTTTTCCAAAAGTGGGAGGGAGGGGTATGTTCCACGAATTTTGGTAGGGCATTGTGGATAATCAAATCCAAAATGCACGTGTTATTGTCCTACACAAGAATATTTAGCTTGAAATCCTTGTCTGGAATAAGTAGAGGGTATCAGGGGTTCTTAGTTTAACGATTCCCAGTGGCTAACAACGGAGCGTTTATTTTGTGGGCAAACGGGGCCAATTGATTGTGACTAATGAGGGATGTTTTTGCTGAAAGTGCCATCCCATTGTATTATCAGCTATCCTATCTATTTTCACCACAAATACTTTCACTGGAATAATTTTATGCCAAGATTTAACTCTTTTTATCACATACCGGCAACGGTGATGTACATTTACATCCTCCTAAGGAGGTCAGAATTACTACTAAACTTCACATAAACTGCAATAGAGCAAGTCACTTACCGTGCTTAGTTGTAGAAAGGACGTTTGGATCCTGAAAAATAAAAGACCTCGGATTATTATTTACATTTGCATTAAACAGTCTTCTTGTGATTAAACAATTCAAATATTCCAATTTCTTATTCAAAATAATCCTCCTTCCAATATTTCTTATTCAAAATAAGTTTGGCAGCACTAAATAGCTATTAATAATAGTCGAATTTTTGGTTTTAAATAAAAAATACATCAATTGCCGTTTCGACAAAATGTTGACTACAAAATGTTCGTAGCAAACGAATTTCCTCCTAAAATACTTTTGGCGATTTTCTTTCCAATTCGGATTGTCTTGGAAGGTAATACGACTTTATTAACGAAAACCGTTGCATGTTGTAGCAGGATGGTAAATTCGTATTAAAAGGGAGATCGGGGGATGTCCTTCCCTGCTGTTACGGAAAGACGTTGCTTTAAACTAAACTATTCCAGAAACATCTGGAATAGTTTCGGCAGAATTATTTTTATTTCCCTTCTTTCTTTCATTCTTTTGTCAGCATTTTTATATCACAAAACATCAGTAAAAACAAAACGCTTGGAGGTTGTAAAAAGCAACTGTGTGAGAATCTTACTCTTAGTATGCATCGCTCGTATTTTTTGGGGGGGTTAAAAACCTGAAGTTTTCAGGGAGGAAAACACCCTAATTGCTTGATCCTACGATCATCTAATCAGGGTAACAAAAAAAAAGTTTCTCTAGTTGGCGACCAACATAGAACATACTAATTATTGTAAATCATTTTAAATGAGGTTGCGTCACTTCAAAATGGACTAAGGAAGAACAATTTAAAAATGGAAACGAACTTCGACACCCGGAACATTTCAAAATTCAAACTGGTAACAACCATGAAATGTTCAATCCTAAAACGTATTTGTGAAGTGGATGTTAGGAGAATTTTTAATTATTTTTTAAAAATGAAAAGAACTCTCAAGATAAAATGCGTGCTGAAAAAAAATGCAAGCATCGGGTTTTTAAAATTTTAAAAATTATCGAGATCGAAGACAGGAGAATAAGAGATTTTAATTAAACAAATCACAAAAACGATTTGAAGAGACGGAGAGAAAATTGAACTATTCATTAATTTGCACGATGCAGCTTGTCGGTTTGGTCGCAGTGATGTCGACTTCGTCTACACTACTGTTCAATTTTTACCCTTTTTCTTCCAGCATTGAGTGAGATGATGTGGAACTGTGATCAGAAGATGATTTTCCTTCGGGTGCCTCATTTCCAGACGATCTAGAATAGAGATGATTTGTGGTTATAAATGGGATTGAGAAAGAAATATGAGCTGGGATAATTTATGGAGCTCAGACAGTTGATAACACAGTCAACTATTCTGGACTGAAGCACCCTGGTGAAAAAATCTTACCCTACTACTACTACAACTACTATTACTACTAATAATAATAAAAGTAAAAGAAGAAAAAAACTTAATATCTTTAGACAATTCTTCCAACATGATTATAAAGAGTGGTTTATAGAGGTGTTTCTGTTTACAGTTTACTAACCAAAAGAATGTTTTTTTTTCCTTTTCTCTTATTTATATGCATGAACAAAGAATGTACGACATTGCTAATATGATATTATTTTGTAAACGGTGGACTTCTAAACCCCGCGGCATCTTTCCCGGCTTTATCCGCTCGGTTGTCAACGGCTTCAAGTCTGCGATGTAATCAATGATTACCAATACGAAACAGGAAGAGCTCAGTCGACAAGATGTTTCTGTCATCCCACTATAGAAATGGGGGATCGGAAAACTTCCAAGTTCTTTCTTTTTGACACATCCGAGAGATTTAACATTCCCTAAATCTTAATATTAACTGTTTGGCAATAAGTAACAAAAAGGGAGTATTATGATGGAAAACTGTTGAAGACTGTGTTATCAAGTCAGTTCTGCGAGATGGGGGGGGAGGGAAACCTACACTTTCCAGGAGCAGTGCTACGGAAATGCTCGCTGACGATACTCTCCCGGATGTCGTTTCCATTTCCTATTGTACATCAGTTGCCCTCTCTCATTTTCAGCACGTTGATCTCCTTCAATGGCCCACAAATTAATTGCATGAACTGAAATCAAATGTAGCCTTATTTTTACTTGTTTCGTTTTTTCTTGGAGAAAAGGTGGTTCCCCCCCATGGTTAACTTTGAAAATTCAGCCAGATTATGAGTCCAAAACGAGTATTTCTGCTTGTATGAACTTTCACCTTTTTACTTTGTGTCCAGAAATAATTTCCCCGCTGAAATCCTAAGTGGGTGCTTTCAGATATTAACATTTTTGTCTCCTCCCTCCTGGGAATAATTACGAATGATTGATGTGCGCAGAAGAAAAGTTTAGACTAATAACACTTCAAAAAGACCTATCCAAGACCCAAATAGACGGAATCTAGGAGTAGAAAGTTTTTAAAAAAGAACCTTTTCCCCAGAACTCCAGAGTTATTTCTCATATTTCAAAACATCAATTTGGAAGCATTTTTCACTGATAAAAAAAAAAAAAAATGAAACGAATAGAAACCACAAAATTCAAGTACTTATTATACATTTTGCTATCACAATGGGGGGGGGCAAAATAATTTAAACGCGGAAATTTATTCTTTGATCAAAAGAACTTTGTTGTGTAAAGTAACACCTGAGGAAGAATAGTTACAGGAGATAAAGCAGTACTGAAACTCAAAATAATAAACGGAAAATCCACCTCGATTGTTTTCTGTTTTTCTTTGATTTAAACCCACAATATCTATCGAATTCAAAATTAATCGACTTTACTTCCGATTAAACTTTAGAACATCGCCAGCATGATCTCTCAGTTACTTATGAACTGCAGCTCACAGAGCATGCTCAGAGCAATGCACAATAAAAAACAGAACTGCTCAGATGTTACCCAAGGTAGTAAACGGATGTTCTGTACAGGGGGAGTCTTCTGGCTTAGTTTAATTATGTGAGGAATAAACTTCTTAATGAAGAAATTAACAAGCAGTTTCCGCGGAAATTGTTCCTTGGAGCGTTTTCAGTCCGTGTAGAAAAGAACGAAATACGATTCATTACACTTGATTATTCCCGAAAGCACCCTCAAGCAACGGGGGACGTGCAGCCCATTTTCGACTAATTGGCGTCAGGACAAAGTTACTGGGCTACGAGACGGATGAACTCTGGGATCACAAATAGGTTGATGCATTGCTAGGTACGCGCATCTACCCTACCCTGAGGCACACGTGCTGGTTGTCAGTCGGTGTTTACGTTGACGATAAAAGCCGGAGTGCTGCTGATACTTGAAAGGCGATTCGAGGATTTAACAGAGCTGTTCACCGAGAGAAATGTCTTTGTGCGTTAGCGCGGGGGGGGGGGGGGCAACACCCTGCTACATTAAAAGACGTCGCTTCATGAAGAAGAGAAATACGACATGGGGATTGAGGTAGATCGCAATCAAAGAGAGAGAGAGAGAAAGAGAAATGCAGCTACTCTCTTCAACAGGAGGTGGCATTCCGTTTCCTATTTGCAGTCCGATAACAAAACTGAGTTGAATTTCGGAAAAAAGTGAGGGAACAACTAGAAATGCATTTAAGTAAAGGAGGGAGGGAGGGAGCAAGTGGAGACGTTCTAGAAAAGAGTCTGAGCTAATTTTCATATCGTGTAGATAGATTAAAAAAAAAAAACAGAATCGCACAATCAGTTGTATCTCTTATCTTTGTTTAGGAAAAAAGGAGAAATGGTTGATCAGTCAAATAATGAAGGACCCACAGTGATCCGATCATCAAAAAGGATTCATTACACTGTCGATGACTTTATTCAAATGGGATGGAGTCGAGTCTCAAGACCGGCCTTCAAGAAAGCACAAGTGGTCCTGAATTGATGTGCAGTTGAGGTCGGAGTTAAACCACAAGAGATAGGAAATGCAAAAAATTAATAACATTATGCCCATTACTAGCGCTTGCGCAAACACACACACACACACATAGATTAAAGATTAGCAAGAAAATATACACTAAGTGGCTTATCGGCCATTATGCTCTATTTGTAGAAGGAAAGCCAAGCATAAATGCAATCACTGAACTTATTTTAACTAACCTACTTCAAACTTAACTAACAGGCTGTGATTGCATCACACTGTCGGCTCATTTTCCTAATAAAGCGAAGAAAATGAGGATGAGGATAGAAAGACGCTTCGGGCTAAAAGGCGCCAGGGGGCAATGCATCCCCCTGTGCATCTGGGAGGAAAGAAACAGGCATACCTAGTTTGTATTTCTTACAACTGCCTTCGAAGGGCAGCAAGCAGACTTCGGAGAAAACACACGGGGGAATGCTGCAGACTGTGAACACGGCTTACTCGTTTACCCGAGAACTGAATCCTAAAAGGACGGAGTTCACGCGGGTGCCATTTGCCTTGTTTACGAATGCGAAACTTGGTTTAATTGTTCTCGGATGCCTAAAAATTTTTTTTCGGCATACATTAACTTAATAGCTTTCTTTCTTCTTCTTCTTGGAGTTGAATGATTGTCAATATTCAAAAAATATAACTGCCCAATCATTATCCCCCTAATACCAGTTTATTCTTTTATTCCACGTTTTTCTCAAGAGTTATCGTAGATACCGAACTGCGTGTGAGTGATGAATTTTTCTTATAAGTTAGGAAAGCTGAAGTGGAATCTCATAATATATGGAATAAGTATCCAATCCGGTTTGTATAACTATTTTCATATGATTGAAGCACGCGGTGAATCGTAAGCGACAGACTTGGAGCCCAGTCAGGATAACCGCTGTGGCTTTTTCCTTTCCACTTAACTGGAGTGTTTACTAAGTTGTCGTTGCAAGCTGAAGACGTTGATGTAATAATTCATCGAAATCGGTCGAGGGGTATCCAGATCACGTGTTTGCTGGACGAGGAGAACAGAAGTCAGCAGCGACACGAAAGCGAAGGACTTCGCCGCTTTGGTGTTTTTAGCAGTCACATTTGCGATCAGAAAGTGAGTCGCGTGGTGTAAGAAATGCCTGAAGGAAAGATCGTCTGAATGAAATCAGGCTGCGTGTAGAAAATGCTTCAGAAATCTGCTTAGATGCCTGTTATTGTCTTTCGGAATGAACGTGGTAAGGAAAGTCATACGCAGAACCTAAGGAATGGAAGTGCTCCTACTGCAAAAAGGGGGGGGGGAGGAATGCAACCAAGAACAGCAGGGGATAATAATAAAGAAAATAATAAAGTTAATAAAGAAACCCATTTTAACGTAGCAAAGCTAGACGAGGAACTGAACAAAACAAGAAATATAGTGAAATTCCTTAAATTACTCGAAAACGGATTCGAAACTACCGAACTACCTAATTACTTTCGTCTTGCATCTCTGATTTCACATTACGAAAAAAGCAAATTAAAACGTTTCGCAAATGAAAAACTTTAAAACTTTAAGAAACAGACAGTAAATGTTGTTAGGGCAGAAATAGTAAACACTTTCGGATGTGAAGACCGATGTGGCCATTATTCCTGGTCTTCTTACGCCTTGTCTGCTGCCCTTGGATGTATCGGTCAACAAACCATTCAAGGACTAAGAACGCAAATTCTACACGGAGTGGATGGGAGCCGCCACTGGCAGGGAAGATTAACAGACCTTCACAGGAAATGTTGTGCAACTGGATTTTGAGAGCTTGGGACATGATTTTGCCAGAAATAATTGCAATAATTTTTTAAAACCGACATCTCCAATGCCCTGGATGGGAACGAAGTATGACACTGTTTGGGTAGATTTGACAATGCACATCAGGAAACTGCTCTCGACACCGGAAGTACAGATAGCGTATAGGAGATTCTTGGTAAGTCATATCCATTTTCGGTTTCTATAAATAACGGTGACCTTATGCTTCCGAAATGATAAAAAGGACAAACAATACTGAAACTATTTCGATTTAATTACAGAAGCATTGTAATTGTAAAATTTAAATGCATTCATTTTATAATTAATGTGGGCGATTTATTTATTTGTTCGTATGGGTTTCCTTCTCCACTTTCTCCCGCGTCAGTTAGGACGGGTTGAGCCAACTTAATGAGGGATTAAGTTAAGGAGATAATAAATCCCGTATTATTTTACGCCGGGTACGAAACTCGGAGATCGAAATCCATCGAAATCTAAGAGTTTCATGTCGAAGAACTATCGGCGAGTCCAAGCGTAAGTCATCACTTGGGTAGTTTATTTATTCATATGGAGTTCTCTCCCTTTTCTCCGCGTCCCTATTGGGGTGAGTTGATCCCCCTCATGGGGGCGTTAAGTATTAATAGCTGTAGATCCGTGTGTGTTCACGGGACCAGCTTGCCTGCTTGCGGGATGAAAACCCCCAGATAAACTGGGGCGAAAAACCCTGTTGTCCACGCCCAAGACCGGCTAACTTGGCTATGGCTGAAGAAAATCCTTGAGCTCCTCACGTCATCGACGGGAATCGAACCCAGGACACTCCTTCCCCAGGCATATGGTTGCGAAGCGCAAAGCCATTAGGCTAACCGAGCGGACACTTGGGCAGTACAACACTATGGCAACTCGTCTCAAAGGTGGCCGTCACTGTCCTTAATATTTTCTCATAATGTAAAACGCAGCTCCTAGGAGATGTATTACTGTTTTACATTATGAGGAGAGGTCACTACCCAGACCGGTTTCGACCTTTATTGAGGTCTCATCAGTGAGCAGGTAGACCCCTGGATAATACCAAGGTTTAAGTGAACCGAACTTACATATACCCCAACTAACGAATTGCCAGACGGTGTACCCATATATTATTATTATTACTACGATAAAGAGCCAAGAGGCTATTTTACCGGCGACATAAATTAAGTTAAGGGGATAATAAATCCTTTATTATTTTACAGCCTGTTCTTGCTCCACGGTTCAGCGGAGCTTGCTCCACATTTGACACGAGTTGCCCTAGTGTTATACTACCCAAGTGATGACTTACGCTTGGACTCGCCGATAGTTCTTCGGCATGAAACTCTTAGATTTCGATGGATTTCGATCTCCGAGTTTCGTACGCGAGGGTAAAATAATACGGGATTTATTATCCCCTTAACTTAATTTATGTCGCCTGAAAAATAGCCTCTTGGCTCTTTATTGGATTAAGTATATGCTTTTTATGACTGTAAATTCGGGCGTGTGTGTGTGTGTGTGTGTGTGTGTGTGTGTGTGTGTGTGTGTGTGTGTGTGTGTGTGTGTGTGTGTGTGTGTGTGTGTGTGTGTGTGTGTGTGTGTGTGTGTGTGTGTGTGTTCATGGGGTTGGTTTGCCTTCTCTGAGTGTGATTTGGGGTTGGTTAAACTTTCCCCTTGTTATTTTTCTTATGGATCCAAATCAAGATCTAAAACTTAAATGTTGCTATGCCTAAATTATGGGCATAGGGCTAACTATCTTATCCTTGAGTTGCGGTTGCGAAGTCTAAGAATAGTTGGAAGGTCGTGGGCGCTTTAGTGCCTGTTAGGACCACTGATGAATGAATGAGTGCCTAAATTATGGTCACTTCCAATGTCAGCAACCGGGAAAGTTCTGGGTCCATATTCGTGACATTTTATGTAGAAAAAGTGCGTTAGTCAAGGTGAGATCATTCTGCAAAGCAAATTCTACAAGTTTTATATCCGTGTCATTTGTTTCTCGTAATCCAAAAGGGCCAACAAAGAGGAGAAAACTCCATATACCTAATCCGATTTTTGCATTGTAATCCACTTAACCTGTTAGAATATATTTCTTTCAACCTCAGATGACGATCAAGAAACGATCAGATGACGATCATTTCTTGATCGTCGTGTGAGGTTGTTTGTTCATATATTCTTAGTGGTTTACCTTTTAGTCTTACTACTGAAAGTCTACTATTCACAGGTTTAAAGTCTACTTCTTGCCCTTCTTCTGGAGTACCTGATTAAAGAAAGGGCACTCTTCTTCTTGTTTTAATTCTCCAGATTCTGGCCATCTTGTCTCACATAATCCAATGATCGCCCATTCATAGCGTACTCATTCTTATTGCGGAATCTTGAGTTGACCACGTTGATATAATGATCTAAAATTCCATCTTCCGATAATAAATCTGTTTCTCAGAGGAAATTCGTGTTTAAATATCTTTATATTCATGGGTAGGTCATTATCATGCACTAGAGAAGAAATAGCCGGAAATACTGCTACAGCAGCAGTTGAATGCAAAGCAGCCCACCGTTAGTTTTTTAACTCTATGCCTGTATACTAAGATAGAATTGTTACACATCTGAAAAGTAGTACGAAAATAATAATAGCGAAAATTAGGTAACCAAGAAATAATAAAAACTGACTGAAAATAATGGCATGAGTGGGTTCTATTTTATGCTCGAACATTATAGTTGAACTGGAAGAAGAAGAGTAAAACAACAACAACAACAACAACAACTCACTTGGAAGCATTCCCAGATATAACTAACGCAACTTTAGAGAAAACCAAACTTGTTGTGGTCGTCTTTATTGACTTGTTTAATGCATTTGAAACGCTCACACTTGAAACTATTAGAAAAGCTAAGACACGTTGCAGTGAACAAGGAATTACACACCTGAAAAGCAGAAAACAAATCTCACGATTCGGTCAATCCTCAGTGGGGAGTTATTAGTAACGTTTGGTGTCCCAGAGGGAGTGGATCTCTCGCCAGTTCTCTTCAACATGGATATGCACGATATTAACCTACTACCTCTCAGAACCAAGATTTTCTAATGGGTGCATTGGCACAGCTAAGGGATCCAACGTAATATCAATACATCCATATTCACAGCCTAAGAAAAGAGTCAGTATAGAATAACTGCTCACTAATTACATCGCCATAAATTATTATTATTATTATTATTATTATTATTATTATTATTATTATTATTATTATTAGCTTCCCAACACGGCAAAATTAAGATAGACTTCCCGGGAATCAGGCATCACTCTATGAGAGAAAAATCTTGCCCTCACTCCCGCCTTTCCAGCATTCATTCTCAACTTCCATGGATGCCCTAGCGTCCTTTCCTCCCATTAAAAAACACAAAAAAATTCCATCAATTGAAATCCTGTATGATTCTTTCAGAAGTTTGTAAGTTTTAATCATATCGTCCTTCTTTCTCCTGTTTGCTAGTATCTGCAGTCTACAAATTCTCAATCTGTCTTCATAATCAGTATTCCACAATCCTGATATTATTTTTAACACTCTCCTTTGTACTCTCTCTCTAATATATCAGAATCACAACGGAAACCAGGAGACCAGACCTTCACACAATAGTCCAAGTGAGGTCTTATCAAGGCCTTGTAAAAATACAAAATGACATCCTTATCTTAACACGTGAACATTCGTTTCAGTATTGCAATTATCATTTAAGTTGTATTTGCAGTCTTTGTCACATGACCCCTGAACTTCAACATCCTATCTACTAACACTCCAAGATCCCTAGCCTCATCAGTTTCTTCAAGCATAATCCCACTAATATAATAAGACATTGGATATGTAGTTATGCCTAAGTGAACATTTACTGACATTGAACTTACACCCATTTTCCTATGTCCACAATTCCAGCCTATTCAAGCTGTATTCCTGATTACCCTACCTATCTTTGCATCATCAGCATATAGCTGTATGTCACATGCCAAATGTCATTAATGTACGCACTGAATAACAATCCACCAAGGACTGATCCTTGTGGTACAACACACACATGTGTGTGTGTGTGAAACTTGAAGATTCCCCCCCCTCCCCATATACCACTTTTTGATATCTGTCAGTCAGCTATCCTCTTATCCATGCTAATATTTAATAATCCAATCTCATATTCTCCAATTTATGCAATAGTCTTCCATGCTGTATTCTGTTAAAAGCCTCAGCAAAATCTAAAAGAATCATGGTGTATCCATTCCCCTTGTCTAAATCAGTAGTAAATTTATTACAGAATAGGAGTCTGCATGACATAGTTCGACAACTTGCAGATTCTGCTCTTATCTAGTTCCTTACTTATGCAGACATTGTTACACATGCTTGATAGTTCCGAACTAGACGAACACAGAATCATCCTCTCTTCCTAATCATTTCCATAATAATAGCTATTTCCATCATTAACACACCTACCTAACATTGTCGCTCTTACACTGACATTCTCACCATTCCTCCCTTTATAATTTAGTTTTCCCGACTCTCTGTGTTAGGTCTCATACCAGTTATTAGTTTTCCAGACTCCTGGTACCAAACGCACTCAGACGTAGGCCATCCCTCTTATACAAATCGAAACTTCCCTCAAACTCACTGCACACATCCAAAAACTCGCATCCGTTCCTTCTATACAGCCTAAGCGTCGAATCATTTGCCATCATAGATCTTCTTTTTATCTTTTTAATTCATTTTTGTCATAGCCAGGTAAAATACTAACGATTTTCACTTTCTCACTCTTCACTCTCGCCTCTTCCAGCAACCCTTTCATGTCCTCTCTCATTCAATATCTCTAGTGAAATCTTTAGCGCCCTACTACAATTACGATCTCGTTTACTTTTCTGTTTTTGAATCACTTCCTTTATATTCTTATTTTTTTTCCCGGAAAAACTTGACGCTAAAACCCGCTCATCAGTGGTATGTTTTAGGATAGAGTCACCACACCAAATAACAGCCTTCTTTTTACAATTTACTTTACTTACTAGATTTTGGTTATTACGCACTAACTTATCTGATTTCGTGCTTTGCTTTCCATTTTGCTGCTGATTTTTTTTTTTTTTTGTTCTCCCTGTGTTCGTCTAAACGCCGCTCGACTTTCTGTAGTTCCCTCGTCGTCTGTCTAATAATTTGCTTTAACCTAGCGATCTCAGAGGTTAAATTATTTTCAATATTTTATTTCAATTATTTCAATATTGTACTCTCATAAGCAGAAAAGATAGAATAATATTCAGAAATTCTGAGTCAATCCGTTGAAAATCGGTATATAACAATCCAACATCCGCCCTCCACTATACAGCACTAAAACCACCACCAACACTAATGATGGAACAACAGAATCAGCCCTGATGTATATAAAATAAAATGCTATCAACAGAACGTTCACCTTTGCCCCTCCATAGTTATGCTGAAATATCGCTTATTTCTAATTAGAGAAAAACCCAAACCGCATATCAAGCCTTCAGACAATTGTCACATATGAATAGGACGATTAATTCGGTAAAGCAACTCTGAGCTTTTACGTTCAAGATATGTTACCCAAACCAATTGAAAACAGAAACATTGCACCCTAGAGTATGCTAAAATGGTGTTGAGGTACATCATGAAATTGCGGAGAAATACCCACCTACATACAATACTTTACAGGCCTAATGAGATGCAATAAAGTAGCTCATGCTTTCCAGTAAATAACTTATCGTGGCATCTGAGAAATGCGTGTTCCATTCCAAAAATATATTCAATACAGAGACTATGAGAGTCAGATGTAGTAAATGGAATCGGTGTAAAAGGCATAGTGTTTTTAGGAAGGACGGAAAAGATAAGGGGGAGAGTACTAAGGGGGAAGGTTAACAAGATAAACTCTATGGGGTGTGGTGTTGATAGAGACCTGTTAGGGACGATGAAATGAATCGCCAATTTAGCCCTATGGGTAATCATTAGGGCTAAATTGGCTTCTACATTGATTAGGTAGAAGCGAAATTTCATAATAAAGACGATGGAGAATTTACTGAGCTGTTACGAGACAACTTTCTCAAGCATGCGAAAAAATGATCTCAAGATCAACGAGTGTTAAATTTGTCCATCGCGTCAGAAGAGGTCTCAGTTAAAAATATGAATGTTTTGCTAGTGGTGATAACGATAGTGCCGTAATATGCCAGGAAGTAGTTGGCTATGCCGATGGTCAAATCAGGACAGGTCACATTCTGAATTATGGCAAACTGAGAAGAACGCTATCTTCGGTCCAATATCGGTTACTGAATGGGAAGGATATCAGCAATGCAGGGAAGCTTTTGAAAACGTGCGTAAAAGAGGAAATATCTGAATGTTCCTAAAGTTCAAAGAAAAAATAGGGTGAACTTGAAATGGGTGTGCAACCCATTTCAAGTTCAAGAACTTATTAAGCGAAAGACTCCTAAAAAATGGCTTGGAAGGAATATCATGGGAATAAGAGCGAGAGTGGTTATGAAATATATAAAGCGCAATCTTGTTTTGTATTGAAAGCTTAAAATGGAGTATGAAAAGAAATTTGCTGGGCAGGCACACCAAAAAAATGTATCTCTATGCGGCAAGTAAAAGTAAAATTGAATGCGGAAAAATAACTTTATTGAATGCAGATGAGATTGTTCAAATAACAAGTGCTCATTACGCTAAGATCTATCAACCAGGTGTGTGTGTGTGTGTGTGTGTGTGTGTGTGTGTGTGTGTGTGTGTGTGTGTGTGCGTGTGTGTGTAATATGATGCACAATGCTGCCACTGCTCTGGATGAAGAGATGGAGATATGAAGAATGAGGTTCAAGAGCGGTAGCCTAATATGGGTACCAATTCAGCGATAGATGGTATATCAGCTCAGTCGAAATGGCTTGGCTATTGATATGCTTGTATAAATTAAATCCGACTCAGAAAAGATTTCAAAGGATAAAAATAATGTATAATAGTTTCGCTGCACAAGGGTGATGAAAAAACCGTGGTGTCTAACCGGCGAACTATCAGCATATCTGGAGTGGTGGTGAAGAGTTTAGAAAGGTTAGAGGTCATGTTTTTAAAATTTGCCATATTTTATATTTTATAATAATGTTACGGCTGATTTGGGTACAGGAAATTGATAAACTGTGATTCTGTGGACTTTGCTGAGATATTTGATAGGATACACGTGAAGCACCACATGAAAAAACTGTTGCATTAATCAGAAGATATGGGATTCGATAACAAACTAATAGATTGGATAAGTAAGTAGCTGCCAGACAGGCATCAGAAAGCTGAATGTGGTGGATGTGAATCTGCCAGATTTAAGGCGAACAATGGTATGCACCAGGGATGAGGCCTTGGACCATTGTTGTTTAATCTATCCATTAACAATACGGGAAAGGAGCTGACAGGAAATTTCCGTTGTTTGCTGCTGAAGATGCGAAGATAGAATCAGAGATGTCGCTGATATACAGCATTTACGGAATGACATGAATAACCTGGAATGGTGGACAAGCGATAATGGCTGTCCATTCGATGTTAGTAAGGGTAAAGTTAGGCATTTTGGTGTCATAAGATTTCTAGTGGCATATTATATTGGCGAAATTGTATTACAAGAAACTGATTAAGCTAGGGATCTTAAAACTACGGTGGATAGGAAACTTAAATTCACAGGTCAAATCTCAAAAATTGTAACTGCAACTCAGAGGACGATTATGAAACAAACATTGGCATGTGAAGATTAAGAAGTCATTTCGACTCCTTACACGATCTTTATACGACAGCAGCTGAACGATTGTGCGCAGATTCAGAGTAGATCAAGAAATTGCGGAAAAGGCACGGAGAAGAGTAATAAAGGTGATCGGGGTATCGGAATGCAAATTACGAAGAGAGATCGACCGTATGTGGACTGCAGGCATTGAAAATCAGGATTAAAAAAGGGGGGGAAGAGCGAATGATATTTGGCTGGTAAATTGGTCGTAGCTAGGAAACATTCAGACAGATTGATGCTGCAATTTACGTTCAAGTGTAGGCGATCTAACTACATCTCTACAGATTTCCAGATTTTTCTTTCGGTATTTTGTAACGACAATAGAAGACCTCCGAATCATTCCATCTTATATCCTCTAAACTTAAGATATGTAAAGGTATGTCGATAATATTCTTTGATTTGGAACCACGGACAGTTAGGCCCTCTCAAAAATCAATATCCCAGAACCGAGAGAGAGAGAGAGAGAGAGAGAGAGAGAGAGAGAGAGAGAGAGAGAGAGAGAGAGAGAGAGAGAGATGGCTGCTTCATCAATAGCGAGAAAGAGTTAGCCAAACAACTTCAAATCTAAAACCTTCCTACAAAATTGTTCTAAAAACATCAAGGTTATTGCACATGAAAAAACAAATTTTGATAGAATCATTTTTATTGATCACAAGAAGTAGTTGGGTCACTTTAAACCAGATCAAGATAAGGTAAGGATTTGTGACGTCATTGTTTGATGAGATCAGTGACGTCATGAGTATGGAATGCTTGAAATTTCGCGATTTGTCTGTGACGTCACATTGTGTGTTTTGGATAGCTTATGGAATTCTGGGTAATTGTTCACATATGGAATTGTGGATGATGGTTAGAGATAAGATCGAGTATGGAATCCTTGGAATTTCCCAGGGTGACACATCCGTCAAAGACTTAACGTTGTGTCTTTGGTTCGAGTGGGGAATTGTGGGTAAAAGTTCGACTATGGAATTCTGGGTGAATGTTAGGAATGGAATGCTAGGTAATGTTTAGGGTATGGAATTCTGACAAGATTGAGCTAAGATAAGAATTAGATAAGTGAGTGACATCACATTGTGCATTTGGCTTGAGTGTGGACTTGTGGGTAATGGCCAGATCGTGGAATTCTGGGATATGGCTGTGTTTGTCATTGACATGAGATGAACTTTTTGTTTGCATGTGGCATTATGGGTAATGATTAGAGATTGGAATTCTGAGAGGATATTTGGTCAAGTGTTGTGGTCTTTGGTTCAATTGTGGAAGTGTGGGAAAATATTTGTCTATAGGTGACAGCATGAATTACAGGTATCCCCTTCAACTCCCATCAAACACACACACACACACACATCTTTGTTTTCTTCCAAGTTCAAGTTTTCTAAAATAATTAATAACTGGATATCAATGGTATCTGATTTACCCCATCAATCACATCCTCACCCCATTCACTTTTTTTTCTTTCATGTTCATATTTTATAAAATAATTAATTACTAAAATCTCACTTTTACTGAATCTATGTCATGTATAAGATCTTAAAAACTTCCTTACTTTTCTAATTAAATGTTAACTTTATTACAAGCTATAAGCAGAATAAATATTTTTAAATATGGAGAACACATCAACGATACCGTATTTGTTCATTTAAGTTTAAAAATACACATTTATTTGACTGAAATATTATTTACAAGTATATTCACAATGAAAAATTAAAACGTAATTACATAGAAATATTTCACAAGATATGTCTCTTTTGCTATTTTCCTGAAGAAAGAAAAATATCAAAGGGTTTTGGATCGATTTGCTGCCTGAAAGATCGAATTCCTGTAAATAACCTGAAAATTCAGTTTATTCTTGTTCCTTATAGTTTCTGGCCGTTTCCATAATATCATATGCACTGTGGCTCATGGTAATGTTTTCCCATTTTTGGATGTTCTCCACATAGTGACATCATGGAAAGTAAAGTCACCGTTATCTTATTCTATTAATTTCACACTGTAGTATGACAATTTGTACTAAGATTTCATAATTTGAATGCATACATTTTTTATATTAATAACTAAACAGAAATTAAACTGTAAACTTAACAGGTGTCTGCAAGTAGGGTTACCATATCTCTTGAAAACAATATGCAACATCAATGTTGACCATAAAAATTGTAAAGAATAATAAAATGTTTACCTTCAAATAAATATTTATGATCAAGACAAGCAAGAAATTCATAAACTTTTCAAAGTTTTGACAATCACAACCTTATTGTTTTCATCATTTGGAAGAGTGCAACCTAAAAATTCGCATCACATGATGCAGGCTTTTGATATGCTTCTATATTTTTTTTCAATCTGATTTCTTATTTTACTCTTTTTTTTTCCTTCAAATCTTGTACTAGTATTTTATAACTGAAACCTCAGCAAAGAGATTGAGTATTTCAACACCTGATTTTTTGGAAGTCAAGATATGGAATTAACAAATTCTGAGGGTGCATCAACATCTGGCCACTGAAGCTCAAAATGCTCGACTTCATTCTATTCATGAAAACTGTTCTGTAGCTTTGAGTCTGCTTTCCCACATTTCTTAATAAGAGATACGTTTCTCATAAAAATTCAAAACGTGCTTTTCAAAATCTACTTTTTATGTCTCCTTCACTGACATACAGAAACTACTTTTGCTTGCAAAACTGTGGGGATTAACTTGTTGTCCCTTCTGGCTGTTAATTTTACCTTCGATTCCTTGTGTTTCAAAGCTGCTTCTGTAGCTGAAATTTAAATTTTATTTCAAAATGTCATACTTTTCTTTAGCATTTTAGTAAGTTTAACTAAAGGAAATGAGACAAACAAGGATTTGGACTATGCATTAGCATTTTCTTATTAGAATCTCCTTTTGGCAGCACAAATAAATAGTTATTATTATTATTATTTCAAATGAATATTAGCTCTGTAGTATATTTTGTTAATTTCTGTAACAAAGTTCCAAACCTTCGAAACTTTAGAGTGAGTGTAAGAGTCAATGGTGTCTAATCATGACTCATATCCTCCATTTTGATGTTTATGTGTGGTCCTTCTGTGATGCTAATTACACCCACATTCTAATTGAGATAATCAGTTCTGGTTTTTGATTATATGGATGAAATGTTTACAGATAACTCAAGCAATGTCAATAGGTAGCAATGTTTCTAAAATAATTAATTACAGGATATTAGTTTTCGCAATTTTATTTTTTTCATTCCTAGCATTAATTTTACAGTAGTGATAGTTTTGCTTTTTTTACATTTACGTTTTCTTGTATTATGATGTATTATAATCTGTGTTAATGATTTTGCTTAAAGATTTCTTTGTCACCAAATTTACACATGCGGTCTTCATATAGATGTAATTTTATAGATCTTAAAAGTTCATTAATTTTCCAAAAAAATTTTTAACTTTTTTAACAGAATTGCAGCAAGTTATAAAGTTATGGTTTTATATCAACTTCTAAACCGAATAAATGCGTAAAAATTTCACTGTGGAAAACACATCAACACCACAAAAGTTTTGTTCATTTAAGTTTGCAAATGCTCATTTTATTTTGCTGAAATATTATTTACAAGTACATTCACAGAGAAAAATTTGAACATGTAATTACCTTGAAATATTTCACAAGATTTAGTTTACAATCTTAACATATTGCAATGAGTTCAATAAAGAAAATATTCCTTCCTCACAGTTTCTTGATTACATTACATCAAAATAGCTGGTCATGCAAAAAAGTCTTAAGGTCTGACACCATAGGAAGCACCCCATACATCTGCTCAGGTGTTAGCCTGAATACGATATCATGCCTACCTAAACTTTCCATGTATTCTTTTGCCACCAGATATACACAAGCAGTCTTCATATAATATTTGTAAATGTCACAAAATAAAGAATCTTTATCGAATTGAATAAAGTCTTGAAAGTCTAATTTTACCATTGATGAATTTAAATGATTAGCGATAATTTTTCCCATGATATGAATAGCTGATAATTCAGTTTGCAAAAATAGTAAATGGTTATCAATGTTGTAGATTTTGATGGAAATTTCTCAGCTTTTTCACAACTAATAGAGAAAACTTTGCTTCCACCATCTCCTGTATCATTGACCATTAGTTCACCATCTTGGCCTTTGAGAATATAACAGTCTCCAAGGTCCAATTTGTAGTCTACTCTTCTTTGCAAGTAGATGAAGATATCAGACTACTTCCTGCATAACTTTTCCCAAGTAGTCCTGGATAAACACATCACAATGTATGTACCTTGTAAAATAATAACCGGTTTCCATCTCTTCAGAGCTATGTGAAGAGTTTTGTCTCATGCTATTTTCCTGAATAAAGAAAATTTCAAAAAATTTTGTGGCTCACCACACAAAACCCCACAACACAATACGATAGCTGCATTTTATGAAGGGTTGCAGTAACCGAAAAGGCACTCAACTCGATGTTCATTCCTTACTGTTTACCCTGACCGTTTCTTCATAAAAACGTAACATTCGCACAGATGACTCATACACATGTTTTTGCATGCTGGTGGATATGATGTTGATGTGATTTTATCTTACTTTGTGACATCATAGGGCAAAGCTTATCTCTGTGGCTCAGATAGTTTTCTATATTATTTATCCTGATTACGTTAAGTATTTTTTCCAACATGAATAAAGCAGTTATTTATTATTGTTATTATTGTTTCATCTGAACTTTAGGTCTGATACTATACTTTTCATGTTAAATCTTCTGCACTAAAAATTATGGCTATTAATTTTACATCCAGTTCCTTGTGCTTCCAAGCTATTCCAAGCTGCAGCTGAATTATTTTTTCCAAAAATGTTGATACAGCTTTTTGAAATATGTGGAGGTTGGCATGAACAAATAAGACTAATAATTCACTGATTGGATTTTTTTAAAAAATTTCTGATTAGTTTGTGGTAAGAATTCACAAGATTTGTCTGCAAACTTGCTAATTTCTTTTGGCTTTTCTATTCTAATCTGTTGGATACATCTAATATAGTAACAAAATTGTCACTATACTTTATCCATCAAAACACCCACAATTACGTTATTTGCTAGGTCTGTATTTTTTGTTCTGCTTGTAGAACAGTAGGGTCATGAAGTTTTGAAACAGAACTAGTCACTTGCTCTTACATTGACCTCTTGTTTGGATAACTGTTAGTGATGTCACCCAAACTGATAACCACAGAGGTTATCAGTTTGAGATAAGTCCAGTACCTTTTCAGTTACTGCAATCATTCATCCACTGCAGCTGTTGTATTGTTTTGTGGTGTTTTGTGTCTGGTAAAGTAAAATAAAGGGTGAGCTACAAATGTCTTTGAAATTTTGTTTCTTCAGGAAAAAAGCACAAGACAGAACTCTTCACATAGCTCTAAAAGGATGGAAACTGGTTACTATTTTAGAAGATATGCACATTGAGATGTGGTTATCCAGGACCACTTGGGAAAAGTTATGCAGGAAGTGGTCTGATATCCTTTTGAAAAGAAGATAGGCTATGAATTGGACCTCAGAGACTGTTATATTCTCAAATGCCAAGATGATGAATGAATAGTTGATGATACAGGAGATGGAGGAAGTGAAGTTTTCTCTATTAGTTGTGAAGAAGCTGAGAGATTTTCATCAAAAATGTACGACATTGATAATCATTTACTATTTTTGGAAACTGAATTACCAGCTATTCATATCATGGGAAAAATTATTGCTAACCATTTGAATTCATCAATGGAAAAATTAGACTTTCAAAATATTATTGAATACGATAAAGATTCTTTATTTTGTGACATTTACAAACATTATATGAATATTGCTTGTGTATATCTGGTAACAAAAGAATACATGGAAAGTTTAGGGAGGCACAGTGTCATATTCAGGCTAACACCTGATCAGATGTATGGAGCTGCACTTCCTATGATGCCCTCCCTACCTTAAGACTCTTTGGCGTGACCAGCTATTTTGATGTAATCTAATCAAGAAACAGTGAGGAATGAACATTTCCTTAATTGAACTCATTGGAAAATGTTAAGAGTGTAAACCACATCTTGTGAAATATTTCTATGTAATTACATGTTCAAATTGGGTCGCTTGGTGTCGCACTGATTAGATCGTCGGCTTGTCGAGAACTCCTGAAAAGATTAGTATTATTTTGTGTTAAAATTAGATATTTTACTGGAATTTTAAGTAGCATGTTTGCTTTTTGTTTCTTGGTGTGTCTCTGAAATTTTTACATGTTTTCTGTTAATTTAATTATTATTTTTAAGATAAGATAGCATACACATGGCACTGATAAAGAAAAAAATGGCGGCCAGGTCGCCATGTTTGTTTAAGAGTTTTGATGTAAACGAATTTATGCAATGTGCTGTCTGTGAGATGTATGCCTTGCGAAGAGCGGTGGGAGTCTGGTTAGAAAGTGATAGTGGAGTTAATATGTATAAAAAGTAAAGAGAATGAGGACTTCAAGCGTGTTTCGTGTGTCGAGAGCGATATCGTGAACGATAGTCAGAATGTAGAAAATGGCGGTGTACTAGAGAATTGCGTGGTAGTGCCAGATATGTGTGAGAGCGTTGCTGAAAGTGTAAATGAAGGTAGAAATACAGAAAGAATGGATGATTTGATCGATAATGAAAATGGTGAGATAAATGCGAGTAGCGAAATTGGCCGTTTGAATGGTGCGATAAACAGAGCTAATAAACAACTGGAGCATGTGGAAAAATGTGTGTTGAATGTACCGACAAATAACCGGCGGAAGTCTGTGACAGCAAATAATAGAATGTTCGTAAACGTCAATAAAATGAAGGAGCGAGTGCTGTATGGGGATTCGCTATTAAGAGGTGTAATAATTGAGAGTTTAACGAAGTCGTACCAGCTGGGTGCGAACATAAAGGACGTCAGCGAATCTATTCGACTGCAAAAACAGAGGGTGAAAGAGATGATAATCGTGGCAGGAACGAATGATTTGAAAGAGGACAAAATGGAAATGATAGAGGATGTGAGGGAGTTGTTTGAGGTAGCAAAAGAGAAGAGTGAGAGAGTTAGGATGGAGAGTATCTTACCACGGTATGATAGCGAAGTGTTTAG
This sequence comes from Typopeltis vanoorti, assembly GCF_054136105.1. Taxonomy (NCBI): domain Eukaryota; kingdom Metazoa; phylum Arthropoda; class Arachnida; order Uropygi; family Thelyphonidae; genus Typopeltis; species Typopeltis vanoorti. The sequence goes on along the minus strand of NC_143552.1, from coordinate 172,574,483 downwards.
AAGGAGGGCCATAATTGCCAATGACTTTATGCGTGGGTTATGCATGGAGAGTGGTGTGGAATTTGTGGATGTGTGGAATGAGTTCGATGGGCGAAAGGACTTATATAAGATGGATGGGTTACATTTGAATGGAGTTGGTGTACGGAGACTTGAAAGAGTGTTGATGAATGATGTGGAAGTGGATGTACAGACTCAGGGAAACTAGATTTATTAAGAGGGGGGGAGTAGATATGCAGACTTTAGGGAGGCAGTTAAGTGTATGAATGAGTATATTATGACCGAGCAAGTACGACGGACAACAAATCAGAATAAGTTGTTAGTATAAGGCATCAAAGTAGGGATGGGACAAATGGGCTTCTGCAATTCATGTACACTAATGCCAGGAGTATTAGGAACAAGAAGGAAGAGTTTTTGGCCATGGTTGGCACTTCCAGGCCACAGGTTGTTGGTATTAGTGAAACATGGCTGACAGAAGATGATAAAGCTAGTGGGATTGAATGCGACGGTATAGCGTGTTCAGGAGTGACAGGGTGAATAAAAAGGGGGAAGGAGTGTTATTGATGATAGCTGATGAGCTTCAGCCAAGGAGTATAGAAGTTGAACTGCAGGATGGGGAAAAAAAGCACATTTGAGGCTGTTTGGTGTGAGATAGAATCTAGCAGAACAAAATATACAATTGGGTGCTGCTATAGCAAAGGTGATGGAATAGATGGTGGGATAGTATGCATAAGCAAATAGAAGAAATGAGTGGAAGGAGGGTTATTATTATGGGTGATTTCAATTATGGTAACATTGACTGGAATGAGGAGAGGGCACATGGGAGGAAGGAATTGGATTTTATGCGGTTATTAAGGGACAACTATCTACGGCAACATGTAGTGGAAAATAGCAGGGGGCAGAGAGTGCTGGACCTAGTAATTGCAACTGAGAATGTGGCTGTAACGAACATGACCATGTTGCCACCAATTGGTGAGAGTGACCATAAGGTCATGACTTGGGAGGTGGCTAAAGGAGTCGAATTTACAATTAAGACAGGGTACATGTGGAATTACTGGGCTGGTAAGTATGACAAGCTTAGGGGTGTGCTTGGCTCAATGCCATGGCATGTAAAACTGCAAGGGCTGGATGTTGATAGTGCATGGGAGGTGGTTAAGAACTGTTTGCAGGAGGCAATGGTTGACTGTATACCAAGAGTCCGAATAATAAATCAAGTAGGGGTTAAATGGATGAATAACACTATTAAGCTTGAGCTGCAAAAAAAGAAACAATTGTGGAGGGAATTTAAGGAGAAGGGTGACCATCAGGCACAGGAACAGTATAAAGCTCAGGCCAGGATGGTAACAAGGGTGGTAAGAAAAGCAAAAGCAGATTATGAAAGGAAATTGGCAATGCAGGCTAAAGGGAATCCCAAACAGTTTTTTCAATATGTTGCAAATAAAAGGAAAAAGGCTCATGGTAGAATGATCTTAAAAAATGCTGAGGGTAGGGAGGTAACCGAATCAGTCGATATTGTGGAATTACTGAGCAAGCACTTTGCAAGAGTATATCATCCAGGTGGTGACTTTGCAGGAATGGAAGAACCAACAGCTTATACTGGAATTGTGATGAATGAAGTAGAGGTAACTAGTCTATTACAGAACCTCAATGTCAATACATCTGTGGGATTGGATGGTATACCAGCTCGTGTCGTACGTGAAGCAGCTAAAGAATTGTCAGTGCCCTTGACCATTTTGTTTAATTTGAGCCTCAGGACTGGGTCAGTCCCAAGGGGGTGGAAAGAGGGGAAAATAGTTCCGCTGCACAAAGGTGGTTCCAAGGCTGCTGTTGAAAATTACCAGCCAATCAGCATAACAGGAATCATTATCAAGGTCTTAGAGAAAATTGTCAAGAGGAAAATACAAGATTGGGTAGAAGAAAATGGGATACTGTATCGGGGACAGCATGGTTTTGTGAAGGGTAGGTCATGCCTCAGTAACTTTCTCACGTATTATAACACAGTGACGGCTGAACTGGATAAGGGTAATGGGTTTACAGTGATTCTACTGGACCTTGCTAAGGCCTTTGACAGGATACCACGTGGAATTCTAATCAGTAAATTGCAGCATATGGGGATGGACATAGGGTTGGTGAGATGGATAGGAGGGTGGTTGACGGAGAGATATCAGAGAGTGGTTTACTCAGGAGTAGAGTCCACAAGACGGCCTGTGACTAGTGGTGTGCCACAAGGATCTGTTCTTGGACCACTGCTGTTTATTTTGTTCATAAATGATATAGGAAAGGATCTGAGAAGAACAGTTCATTTGTTTGTGGATGATGCGAAGTTGGGTAGGGCAATAGTGAATGCAGATGACGTCAAAATTTTGCAGGATGATTTGGATAGATTGGAGGTCTGGGCTAAGGAGAATGGATGTCAATTTAATGTGGCAAAATGTAAGGTTATGTATTTTGGGGTGAAAAGATTTGTGGCAGTTTACTTCATTGGTGGAACCGTGCTCCAGGAAATTGATGAGGCACGAGATTTAGGAGTGTTGGTGGATAAGGAATTGAAATTTAGGGGACACATTGCAAAAGTGGCCAAATCAGCTCATCAAATCACTTGGTTGCTGAAGAATACGTTGACGAGCAGAGACAAGCAGGTTATTGTTCCTCTGTATCGAGCCTTGATAAGACCCCATCTCGACTACTGTGCTCAGATTTGGTCATCTAGGTTTCTTCTTGATGGGGAGGAGGTGGAGAGGATCCAGAGGCGAGTGACCAAGATGATAGCAGGTCTGTGGAATGAACCTTATGAGAACAGGTTGAGGATTTGTGGGTTGCAAAAATTGGTTGATAGGCGGACAAGGGGAGCTATGTTTGAGACATTCAAATTACTGAAGGGTTTCTATAAAATTAATTCAGAAGATATTTTTGAGAACAGGGCTGGTTGTGGGAGGACTAGGGGACATCCATGGAAACTGGGCAAAAGTGTGGTTAGTAAAGGTGTTAGAACTGTGTTCTTTACTTTTAGAGTAGTGAATGAGTGGAATGCGCTCCCTGAGTCTGTGGTGGATGCTGTGACAGTGAATGACTTTAAGGCGAGGTATGATAGATACTGTATGAATGTTGAATAGTTGTGATGAATATGATTTGGGGCTTCCCTTGATGAGTCTAATGACTCCCTGGAGTTGCCCGTAATAATAGTAATAGTAATAATAGTAATAAATTTTTCTCTGTGAATGTACTTGTAAATAATAATTCATCAAAATAAAATGAGCAGTTGTAAACTTATTTGAATAAACATTTTATTGATATGTGGTCCACAGTGAAATTTTTACTCAGTTTTTCTGTTTAGAAGTTGATATATAAAACCATAACTTTATACATTAATGCAATTCTGTTTAATTATTATAAACAAAAAAGAAGTGAACATTTCTTTAGGAAACACTAATGAAGTTTAAGATCTAGAAAATTACATCTATACAAAGACCATATGGGTAAATTTGGCGTCAGAGAAATCTTTAAGCAGCATCATTAACACAGATCATAATACATCATAATACAAGAAAACGTAAATATAAGAAAAAAATATATCACTAATGTGAAATTAATGCACGAATAGAAAAAGTGGGATAAAACTGATATCCTGTAATTAATTATATCAGAAAAATTGCTACCTATTGACATTGCTTGAGTTATCTGTAAACATTTCATCCATATAATCAAAAACCAGAACTGATTATCTCAATTAGAATGTGGGTGTAATTAGTATCACAGAAGGACCACACATAAACATCAAAATGGAGGATATGAGTCATGATTAGACACCATTGACTCTTACACTCACTCTAAAGTTTCGAAGGTTTGGAACTTTGTTACAGAAATTAACCAAATATACTACAGAGCTAATATTCATTTGAAATAATAATAATAATAACTATTTATTTGTGCTGCCAAAAGGGGATTCTAATAAGAAAATGCTAATGCATAGTCCAAATCCTTGTTTGTCTCATTTCCTTTAGTTAAACTTACTAAAATGCTAAAGAAAAGTATGCCATTTTGAAATAAAATTTAAATTTCAGCTACAGAAGCAGCTTTGAAACACAAGGAATCGAAGGTAAAATTAACAGCCAGAAGGGACAACAAGTTCATCCCCACAGTTTTGCAAGCAAAAGTAGTTTCTGTATGTCAGAAGGAGACATAAAAAGTAGATTTTGAAAAGCACGTTTTGAATTTTTATGAGAAACGTATCTCTTATTAAGAAATGTGGGAAAGCAGACTCAAAGCTACAGAGCAGTTTTCATGAATATAATGAAGTCGAGCATTTTGAGCTTCAGTGGCCAGATGTTGATGCACCCTCAGAATTTGTTAATTCCATATCTCGACTTCCAAAAAATCAGGTGTTGAAATACTCAATCTCTTTGCTGAGGTTTCAGTTATAAAATACTAGTACAAGATTTGAAGGAAAAAAAGAGTAAAATAAGAAATCAGATTGAAAAAAAATATAGAAGCATATCAAAAGCCTGCATCATGTGATGCAAATTTTTAGGTTGCACTCTTCCAAATGATGAAAACAATAAGGGTGTGATTGTCAAAACTTTGAAAAGTTTATGAATTTCTTGCTTGCTATGATCAAAAGTATTTATTTGAAGGTAAACATTTTATTTAAAAAAAATCTTTAAATAATTTTTTATGGCCAACATTGATATCGCATATTGTTTTCAAGAAATATGGTAACCCTACTTTCAAACACTTGTGAAGTTTAAAAGTCTTAATTTCTGTTTAGTAATGAATGTGAAAAAAATTATGAGTGCAAATTACAAAGATTTAGTGCAATCTGTCACATTACAGTGTGAAATTAGTGGAAGAGGATAGTGGTGACTTTAATTTACCTACCATTATATCATTAAATACAGGGTGTCCCAAAATTCACGCAAGAAGTAATTTTGATAGAAAACACAGGTTTTTGATTAAAAATTGTAATTTCTTATTGATTCATAAAGTATACAGTATAGGGTTATGCATGGAATAGCATATCGGGTAAATGGCCTCCACGGCTTTGCTGCCACATTCGCACTCTTTTGTCGAAATTTTCCATGACCGTTTTGCATAAATGTGGCTGGATTTCGTTGATACAGCGCTCAATTTCCTCCTTCAAGGCGTGGGTGGTCGTGGGCTTGTTGGCATAAACCTTAGACTTCAAAAAACCCCAAAGAAAAAAATCCAACGGCGTTAAGTCACGTGATCTGGGCGGCCAATTCTGATCACCAAAACGGGAAATTACACGACCAGGAAATGACTCATGCAGTAATTGAATTGTTTCTCGGACATGTGGCACAGTCTTGTTGAAACCACATGTCGTCCACATCCATATCTTGCAATTTAGGCACAAAAAACTGGATTATCATGTCGCGATAGCGAGCACCATTAACTATTATTGCCTTAGCAGCCGCATTTTCGAAGAAGAATGGACCGATGATGCCTCCAGCCCAAACTCCGCACCAAACAGTGACAGTTGTGGATGCATTTGTTTCTCAATCACTCTTGATTTTCTGAACCCCAAATGCGACAATTTTGTCGATTAACGAAGCCATCAAGATGAAAATGAGCCTCATCGCTGAAGATGATTTTGTTCGAAAAATAAGCATCCACTTGTTGTTGTTCCATAATCCATTCAACGAACTCTCTTCGCTGAGTGTGGTCATTTTTAATAACCCTGAACTGTCAGCTGTCACGCTGTTTTTTTTTTCTGATTGGCAACACTTTACCGCAAAAATGGCGCTAAATTTAAATCTTGCGTGAATTTTGGGACACCCTGTAGTTACATCCACAAATGGGAAATCATTGCCATGAGCCATATTGTGAATGCTATTAAGGAAATGGCCAGAAACCTATAAGGAACAAGAATCAATTGCATTTTCAGGTTATTTACTGCCATTCATTCTTTCAGGCTGCAGATCATCTTATGTGTTTGTGTTGTGTTGTACTCTACTGTTTTGTGTATCCTGTAAAAGTAAAAAGAAACGAGCAAATCCAAAACCCTTTGAAAATTTTCTTTCTTCCGGAAAATAGCAAAAGAGACATATCTTGTGGAATATTTATAGGTAATTAGGTGTTTGAATTTTTCATTGTGAATATACTTGTAATTAATATTTAAGTCAAATAAATATGTATTTGTAAACTTGAGTGAACAATTACAGTATCGTTGATGTGTTCTCCATATTTAAGAATATTTATTCTGCTTAGAGTTTGTAATAAAGTTAACAACATTTAATTAGAAAAGTAATGAAGTTTTAAAGATCTTAAACGAACATGACATAGAAGCAGTAAAACTGAGATTCCAGTAATTAACTATTTTAGAAAATATGAACTTCAAAGAAAAAAGTGTGTGTGTGTGTGTGTGAGGGGGATGTCGCTGATATCCAGTAATTAATTATTTCAGAAAATGTGAACATGAAAGAATAAAAATGTGTGTGTTTGATGGGGGGTGAGGGGGATACCAGTAATTCTTGCTGCCACCTATACACAAATATTTTCCTATAGTTCCACAATCGAGCCAAAGACCCCAGCACTTGAGCAGATATCCTCCCAGAATTCCAATCTCTAATCATTACCCATAATGCCACATGCAAACAAAAAGTTCATCTCATGTCAATGACAAACACAGCCACATCCCAGAATTCCACGATCTGGCCATTACCCACAAGTCCGCACTCAAGCCAAATGCACAACGTGACGTCACTCACTTATCTAATTCTTATCTTAGCTCAATCTTGTCAGAATTCCATACCCTAAACATTACCTAGCATTCCATACTCTAACATTCACCCAGAATTCCATGGTCGAACTTTTACCCACAATTCCCCACTCGAACCAAAGACATAACGTTAAGTCTTTGACGGATGTGTCACCCTGGGAAATTCCAAGGATTCCATACTCGATCTTATCTCTAACCATCATCCACAATTCCATATGTGAACAATTACCCAGAATTCCATAAGCTAACCAAAACACACAATGTGACGTCACAGACAAATCGATCCCCCAGCGAAATTTCAAGCATTCCATACTCATGACGTCACTGATCTTATCAAACAATTACGTCAGGAAGCCTTATTTTATCTTGATCTTGATCTGGTTTATAGTGGTCCGACTACTACCATCACTCTCCTAGTTTCGTGAATCCTCTTGTGTTTCACATCATCAGCAGTCATGATTTGTGTTTCGTTTCGTTCTCTAAGTCCTTGATGTGTTCGAATTATCTTGTTTCTCCCGAACTGGTTGTCTGTCCTATGAAGTGTAAAGTCAATCTTTTACACCCCAGGTTTCTGAGAAGTGGATGGGGAGGTTTTCGAGATTTAATTAGAAACCGAAACATCATTTATTTATCAGCTACCTGAAATGCCCCACATGCATTGCAGTTTTTTCTCAAGAGCATTCAAGGAATCAGCTGAAATGATCAAACATCCTCCACAATGCAACTAAAAACAAGGCATGGTTGCACATCAAGTCTGATCTTCTCTAATTCAACCGGGCGCGCAAGAGGTTACCAGTAGGTCGCAGCAGACCACGAAGCAGCTAACAATATCTTGGCAAATAAGCGCTTTGCGTTGTTTGGCCTACTTTTTTAAAAATAATTCATTCGATACGCACGTTACCTCTTATTATCTGTTTTTTAGTTTATTCGTATTTCTCCTGTTGATATGAAACATAACATTTTTTTCGAAACTACTAGCGTAGTCAATGAAAATTATTCTATTTCATTTGGTTCATTCCTGTGGAATAATATCGGCGAAGTCATTTCTAATATGTCCTCACTCCACAGAAGTCTAGGCAACGATTCCATCGCCAAACTACTTGCAAACTAACAGACTCAACGTGGTCCCTGTGATAAGCAAGTCAAAGGTTTTTTTTCTCTTCTCGTATTGATCATAGTTCAGTAAAACTTGCCATAATTTTGAAGAGTACAAAATTAAAACAGGGTTTACTTCTTTCCTCATTCTTCACTCACTACTTCGATCGGTTAAACCTACACGCAGTCATCGGAAAAATCTAGCAGCTTATGACCTGTGGTGTGATTGCAAGATCCCATACTGGGGACAGAAAAACAAGTATATTAAACAGTGCCTCGAAGTGGATGCTAGAGATGTAGAATACAAGAGAAGTGAGGTCAGAAACAGCTCTGATTTAGACCAAACATCAAACTTTCCAAGTTACTTCAAGGCATGCAATACGCAGGTTGAAGGTGGTCTCACAATGGATGATGAAATTCGAATGTCACTTAAAGACTTTTACAAACACTCATCCCCACAGCACGAATCGACCATAGCATCTTGGTGGGAGAGTGGAGACAATATTAGTTCCACCAACCAAGTGAATGTTGCTTACTTCTAGAGTTGTTCAAATAAATACACTCATCGAGTGCAGTTCGCACGCTTAACCGTTGGATGATCGAAGCATTTGAAGACAGAAACGCCTCCTATTGCTAACTACAGAAAAAACGAAAACCACAGCAAGTACTTACCAGTTCATTCACTGGGCCAGACACGACTCTCTTCGTGATTACTTTGGTGGTGGTGGGGTTGCTGCTTCGACCACCGCTGGCAAAACTCTCCTGAGTGGAATACTCGTGTTCGGCCTGCATGATTTCGTCTGGTGAGAGAAAGCAACCGATTAAAGCTTAATCAGATTAATAGCAATAACAGCAATGAGAATCACAATAACATAATTTCAGTTAAGCAATATCTTAACATGAGTATTCCCTCCCATTTCGTGTTAGATTCAATGGCCTCGTACTAAACATGAATATTTTTCTTATTTTTCTACGTTGCAGCAGAACCTTTGTGTATCCAAGCAGCAGCAGTGGGAAAAAAACTTGCCTGTAGTGAAAAAGTAAATTAATTAGCTATTTAATCTTCTTAATGGATATTTTGCTTAAAAGTATCAAAAAGGATTTGCAGTTTGCTATCTCTTTTTTTTTAATGTCACTGCGTTTGTACTAAAACATACGCACTCTCAGAAATTAAAAAATAAAAAAACAGTCTGAAAGTATTTCTTCAAACAATAAATATATAAGAACCAAACCTGTTTTTCATCCCGGGATAAAATTTCCCCTTCCAGAGGAATCACAGGGTGTGCCATCTTTTCTGAATGTTCGTCTCCAAAATAAAATGATGGTAATCTTTCTCCATCGGTTTACAGCAAGCCTCCTTTTTTTTTTTTTCTTGCAAGTGCACTGCCCCATATGCATCACCCATCCCCAAAATACAAAGGAATCAAATCTCGGTACAACAGATGCTCCTCTAAAGCATTTCCAACAGATAAGCCATTAGGAAAATAATGTTATTAATTATCGATCAACCAACAGCCCAAGCTACTGCCTTCTCTTAAAGAAAAACCTGCTCGTTGGTTGCCACCAGTTTTTATGAAATCCAACTCCTTGTAATTCATTCCTGCATCAGTTCGACGAGCAGCATACGGCAATGCCAACATTCTTCATTGAAACCTTTTTAAATAGGAATGCCCGTTCAAACGAATGCTGTGATGTCTTAATTAACTAAACCAGTTTCTTTTCAAGTGTAGAAAAGTCAAGTTTCTAAGTGTAAAACCGATATCCATCCTTTCCCGCTATCTTCAGTTATTAATGCATTTGAATCTATTCCGTTTTGAGTGAGTACCACAAAACATCGTCAGAGAACAAAAAAGAAGAACGAAATGGGAAATTCAAAGGCAAATGATTTCAAACGAGCGCTGGAACAGATCATGATTATATTTTAAAGTCTGTTACAGCAATCGGCTCTAACGATTAGCATTTGAATTTCCTATCATTGTTTTCCTTTTGTTTTCTGTGGTACTCCAAACGAAATGGCTATCACTTGGTCCAGTTAATTGAATGATTCACCTTTCACTGTGGCCTCACGTTCGTTCCGCATTGTTTGTTAACAACTGCTTATTGGAAAGCAAATGCATGGACCCGTTTGTTAATGATTAGGAACTCCTTCATTCTCTCCTCTACGATAAGAAGATAAGCATCGAATAAGAAAATGTAAGATAAATTTGAGATTAATAAGATATTATACTGCACCGGTAGGCAAGATTTATTACATCGATCATCTCCAATTACACCATATAATCAGTCAGAATGACACAAAGAAGTTAGTATATTCAGCAAAGAACTTTAGAGGCTCAGCAAGCTGAAGCAGAAGAATCAGTGTAATGATTAAATGCGCTTCATAAATAAATACTAGAGAAGACGTTTCTGAGTTAATGAAGTGCATGCACCGATTTTATTTTGTAGTTTTTCATGAAACGTTCTCAGTGGATTCACGTCGTCATATGTCAACTTTTGAGGAGTGGTAAGTGAACAGCGTCTCCTCTCTCCAACCAGCACGGTCCGTCTTCGAATCCGACTGAGGCATGGATGTTGGTAGATAACTTTGGGTTGCAGAGATTTTTTCCAAAAGTCCCATATTAAGTCTCAAGGTGAGGAGTTCCACATTACCTAACTCAGTTCATCCTCGATTATTATCAAAGATGGGCTGTTATTTATTATTAGCAGTAGGTTCACAACATATTATAAGTGTGACTGATATGAAAATACCACAGATTACATTACTATCACACAGCACCTCCTATTGCGTCCAAGTAATCATCGTGGGAGAGCACCAATTTGAGAATCTTCAAGTGTTTCACTACTTCTGGCTTAACAGTTTCTTGCCCCATCCCGTAATGCTTATCTGCTGCATTTACCACACTCAACAATTCTAGAAACCAACTCGATCTCTTCAATTTCTTTCCCCTGATGGTTCATTTTTTCAACCTAAAGAAATAGTCTTTCTAGGATATTTTCAATATCTGCTAAGCCAGTCGGCTTCCCTTTTCAAATTGCCATGACCAACATGAAAGATATGCAGAAGGCATTAGCTGTAACCAGCGGTTTAAGACAAATCGCACATCTATCGATCCAGATATATGGCGTACCTGTCCAGTCTCTTCCGATACCCTTGATATCTTCTTAATCAGTAATTCTTCCAAATATACCATAGAAGTTGTCTATCCTCACCTCATGATAACTAAGGCCATAATTGTATAAGATTCCATTTCATGAACTGCCAGTCAAGAGTCCTCTTTTGCACCGCAAGGCTTTCATTCCCCCAAAATTCCCGCCTAGTTTTATAGCGACTAAGCAACCAGGGAATATAAGGTCATCGTGTTATGTCTGTATATTTTGTGTTTTCCAGTCTACCTTGCCTGTTTTGGTGAATGGAAAATTAATTTCCAGGAGGAAAAGATCCTGCCACCTCCTATCCAGAAGTGTAATTGCGTATTCCAGTCGTTAGCAAAGGCAATCGCACTCTGTGTCTGCTCACAAGTCCTTCGACTACCTTTGACTCAACATGGCACCATCCACTAAAAGATATCGCTGACGTCATACAGCGTACATAACCAAGTTAAGTCACCTCTACCAGGGCTCGAAAAATTATGCAAAATCCTACTCGCCAGGAACAAAATACACTCGCCCAAGACACCTCCATTTTAATGACACGTTCTTATAACTCAACAAGAGTTCCGTGATGTGGGTGGTGTCGTTATTTGGATAAAATGCGCATGGTGTCAGAACTTTCCGAGAAGGAAACTTTAGTGAACTATAAGAATAGGAACAAAGAAAACAGCATCGAATTTTTGGAAAATATAATTTGTTACGTTGATTTTTGTAACAGAATGGTCCATTACATTACAAATATCCTTATGTGTTAACTTAAAGATAAAACAAAACAAAATTGTTTAGAAAGTTGTTTTTAATTAAACGAAATAATATTTTAAGCAGCATGTTATTGCTGAATTTTTTTTCATGAATTTTTTCACCTGAGATTTAGTGATTAAAAACAATTGCGAAAATTACATTATTCGAGAGTAACTCCGCCTTATTTGAAAAAAAAAAGCATTTCACATGTTGCTGATCCTTTGCATCGAGACAACAGTAATAGTCCTGTTATGGAGTAGAGGAATATTTTCAATGTTGGAATTGCGATTTCCTTCATCTGGTAAAGGACATTCAATAAAATGACAGAAATTGGGAGACACACCTTTGCTCCGAAGGCTTTTGAAGGAATCTGCACTGTACTGGCCCTTTATTTACTCTGCGTGTTTAGTAAATAATGCACGGAATTTTACTACGAATTCAAAATCCAGTGAAGATGGCCTTCCATGCGTTTGTGGCCTTACATCGCCCATCTTTCATGAAATGGAAAGAGAGAGAGAGAGAGAGAGAGAGAGAGAGAGAGAGAGAGGATTAGAAAGTAGAGAAGAGAATTGGTTGGAGAAGTGATTGAGGGAATGAGCAGGTCCCGAGAAAATGTGAGAATAAGGAAAGGAGGGAAGAATGGAGGGCCTGCGATCAATGCGTGAAAGAGAGATGAGAGAGAAAGGATGCTACCGAAGGTAAGAATAAAAGCGTAAATGATGCCAAGAATGAGGACTTACTTGTAACAAGAGAGAGAGAGAGAGAGAGAGAGAGAGAGAGAGAGAGAGAGAGAGAGAGAGAGAGAGAATGATAGCGCACTTTCACAGAATTGTTCACAGTACGAAGAGTAAACATGAGAGACTGCAAAAATTGTGTGACAAGTAGGTAAATAAAAGAAAGAACAGGTGTGAAAGAAGATCGAATAAGAAGAAGAAGAAGAGAGAAAGAGAGATTAGAAGAGAATTTCGTAAGAAGGTTTTCATGACAAGAGAAAGTGACGAAATCGAGCTTCCAAGGTGCGGAGGTTAATGATTTTAGTGGGGCTATTAGGGTGAAGAAAGGTAACGAGATTGTTCTAGCGGATCTGGAAGTTGAAGAGTGTGGGGCGAGGGAAGCAGGATAGCCTCCCTCACGCCGAGGCGAGCTGAGAAGGAGGGATATGATTGCAAGTGACTTAACATTTAGGCTGTGAAGAAATAACGATGCGTATTTCTTGGATGTGTTTGGAGAGATTGAGGAGCAGAAGGACTAAAATATAAGACAGACGATTTGCACTTGAATAGATTTGCCAACAGGGGTCTGGAAAAAGTGCTATTGGATACAGTTGGATTGAAAGTGCAAAATCAGGGAAAAAGATGCAGTCACCGTCAAAGCAGATGAGTGCGCCAATTAACACAAAATTTTGAATTTTGTTCCTGAGACTCATCAAGAACAGAAAGGAAACCCACTGTCAGGCCAAACCGTAAGGATAGTTGAAGGCCAAGAGCCTAACCACTAATATATTAGTATACTATATACTAATAGTATAGTATACCATATATATACATATATATATAGATGCTTCTGAGTTGACACACAACGATGCTGCCGACGTTCAAAGCAATTCAGCAGATCGTTTCTGAAAGGTTGTGGAGGATCTCCGTTGTTTTTGCTTTCACATCTACTCACAAAAAATCTGTTCCTTTGAGCACTGACTTGATCTTTGGGAAGAGGTAGATGTCTCAGGAAGCCACGTGTGGCGAATAGGGTGGGTGCTCAAGCACAGTGATGTTGTGATTAGCTAAAAACTGCTTCACAGACAAAGCGTTGTGCGCTGGAGCGTCGTCTTGGTGCAAATTCCAACCGTTTCTCCACAATTCTGGTTTTTTCCTTCTCACGCGTTCGCACAATTTCGTCAAGACTTCAATGTAATATTACTGATTTACCGTCTGGCTTCTGGGAGCCTATTCTGCTATTAAAATACCCCTGGATATCAAAGAAAACGATCAACGTAGCCTTGAACTTCAAACTGCTCGTGTTTTGGTCTTGGAGATGTTGCTGACTTCCACTGCATTGATTGTCGCTTGGTTTCCGGATCATACGTAAATATTCAAGTTTCATCACAAGTAATTACCGAACTCAACAAACCTTGTTCATCTGACAACATTTTTGGAACCATTTTTGCACATGAATCTGTTTCATATTCAATTATTCCGTTAAAATGCGTCGAACCCTTTCCCTCTCCAAATGAACTTTCTCAGCTACAACTCGAACACTCAACCTTCTGTCGCAGTTTTTTTAATCTTGTCATCGGTAACTGCTGTGCGTAGCCGGCCTGGGCGATCATCATCTTTCACACTTTCTCTGCCTTCCGAAATTCGTTTGTGCCATTCAAAAATGCGTGCACGAAACACGCACTCTTTCCAGTAAGCCTCACTCAATAATTGAAAAGTTTCCTTCACGAATTTCTTCAGCTTCACAAGAAACTTGATATTCGCTGTTCACTCTTGCACTCCAACATTTTCCGACCAAGAAAACGTCGATATTTGAACACGCGTCCACTCGTACTGAGTAAAGGGATGGAGTTGAGCCTTGTTTCCCGGTGAGAGGTTAGAACATGCTCTATAACTCTCTCTTTGTCTCTCCCCTCCCACTCTCCGTTTCCAAGTTATAGGGTTAGTCTCATTTTTCTTTTTCGTTTCTTTCTTTTTTTTTTTGTGTCGGACCTCGTATATATATTACACCGTTGCTAGGATACAACAGAAAGAAAAACTATGGGAATTAGAACCTAAACGTGTAAATGTAAAAGTATTAAGTTCTCTGAATGCATCCCAGCCATCATTAATCAAGGACTTTCACGAGGATGCGTAAATACGCAGAACGTTCGGAACAATTAAAAATAATTAAAAAAATAATAATATCAGTACATTTTGTATAACTGCATAACAGTTGCTAGGCGCCTCCGCAGCACAATTGGAAGAACGGCAGTACGTTGTCTTTCGATTAGAAAAGACCCGAATTCGATTCAGGTCGTGATGAAGGAATCGTTATATGTTTTTTTTTCTCTTCTTTCTTCAACTGAAGGTGAGTTAGCCCATTTCATACAAAGGTAGCAGGTTTTTTTTCTCTCTGAAACTCGGGTTTTTCATCCCGCATAAAGACAAATCGGCCTTGAGAACACACGCAATTTACAGAGAAAATACTACTGGTGTTGATGGTCGGCAGTAGATGGCGGTGGTGTAGTAGTTAGTAGAGGAAGTGGTGAAAACGGAGAGTTGTAGAGTAGCTGTCCTACCTTGATGAGTCTTTGGACTCCTTGGAAGTGTCATGCAATAATAATAATAATAATAATAATAATAATAATAATAATAATAATAATAATAAATTAAAATGGAGGATATTTTGTAGGCAAATATAAAAGTGCATAAACGTTTCGAAAATTTACAGGAGAGCCTATGAGAAAATGGCCTTCTTTCATTGATTTGTACTGCATAAAGGACACAAGCTCTTCCTATATATATATATATATATGTAGCCTTAGAAATCTAAACAGGTATGCATGTATGAATTTTCTGATTAATGAAGAGCCTTTCCATCTGGCTTAAACCGAGTAATCCAGTTGGAATTGAGGGAAACAAACAAAAAAAAAGCCTTAAAACATTCGCAATATTCTTAAGGAAATTCGTGAATACGAAATAATGAATAACTTACTGATGCTCCTTCGCTGCCTTTTGTTTCTGAAGTTTTGGACGTTTAAAACAGTGCAGAAGGTTTAACCGAAAATCACGTCAATTCTTCAGCCTCGTGCTCGAAAAACATCTTGCTGCGCGTGAAGAATTCTCCAGTTGGATCGTTTTTGATCTTGATACAAAAAGTGAAACCATCCTCGTGCTGGATGACTCAGGGAGAGCGAAAAGGGGCCTTTCCAGTTGCATTCCATGCGAGAAACTAGAGTTCGATGATGTGAAAAGTTACACTCCTTGTTGAGATTTTCAGCGAGTTGCAACATGATTAAAGATGTTTATAAATCCAAAGAAACACGTTTGTTCCGGAGAAAGGTCAAGTGATACGCACATGGTGGGTAAACAGCTTCGACTATTGAGAATCATTTACGGGAGTTACTAGGTTATCTCTCTACCACAGTGTCCTCCCTTAGCGACTTGACGCTGCCGTTAAGAGATAGAGCACTGGCGAGTGATGTCACCCATACAGGCTGATGCACGCCGATCGCTTCGTTCTACCTGGAAATACGTTAGACTGTCTCCAGCGCAATTCTCTGTTTTTCTTATTTGTTTTCCACTTCGCCACTAGACAAATAGCGCTAGGGCCGTTGACTGACCTTGGCTAGACGGATCGCATTTATCGTGCTGTGGAGGTAGAAACAGTTCCGAAAACTCGGGGCAGGTTAACTGTCATTTTGACGCAAGTATCGCTGCGGAGGAGCTAGTGGGCGAATATCTGCGAGACCTGTTTTACCCCTAGAAGGAGGTTTTGCGCTGCCGCCGTTGATTTGGTGGGATCGCTGAGACCCACGCGTTTCTCCAACACACCCACTGCACGCATGCCTCCGAAGGGTGGTCAGACGGTCGCAGGTGGCGTAACTCAAGACTGCAAGGTGTGTCGTAGGTGGTGTAAAGGGCGTCACTTTTTGACTGTTGAGCAAATTCTCACCTGGGCGTCACGTGGTAAATGTTGCCACAGTGCGCGAGTATGTTGTTGTTATTGTAAGTTCTTCTCTGCAAAAGGAGATCGCCAGATTATATGACTTATAACAAGGCCGCTGTTTAACCTTCTTGATGCTCAGTTACTTAGTAACTATCTTGATTAGTAAAAAAGTAGTTTTTCAGGTCCCAGCGCATTAAGTGCTCAATCTAAAACTCGACGGAATTTTGCAGATGTGAGGATCACAAAAGAATTGAATAAAGTCCAGTTGATCTCGTTATAGTCATTTGTAAAATTTTAAATTGTAACACTTCACAAATATTGGCTTATGATTTAGTAAATTTTTCACCTCATTTCACTTTTTTATATTTTGTAGCGTTCGCAATATATAATTTAAAAAAATTTCATTGCCGATACTAATATTCAGTTACTAAAGTTTTATTAATTTTAATTATTTCAATCTCAGGTAATAAAATTAAACTAATTTTAATTGTGTGTGTGTGTGTGTGTGTGTGTGTGTGTGTGTGTGTGTGTGTGTGTGTGTGTGTGTGTGTTACCGATTAGCATTTATATTAAATTAATTTTCTATCAATATTAATATTACATTTATATATTACATCTATACGTATGTGTTCCTACATTTATATTCATATTAATATGTTTTTATATTTACATATATGTACACTACATAATTCAAACATCATCCGTAATTTATGGTACGTTACAACGACTGCAAATATTGGCAAACTTAAATAATTCTGAGTGATACTTTTCGATAAATCTCTGTTTTGACACTGGCCACTTATCTCCTGAAGTGAAGATGATGTGTTGCATTAGAGGCATCCGGATGGAGTCCAGTAGCTGGCAGTTACAGTATGTGGTCAACAGTCTGTTGAAGGTGTGGACTATAAATGCATGATTGGGATTCCTGAATATGGAATCTGTTTAGGTGGTGTCTTAGCTTTCCACGTCCCGTTAGTAGCATGGTAAAACCTGGAGAAATGGCATGTCTTTTCAGCCGTAGTCTGCTTCTGCTGCTTGGAAAGAATTCTTTTGTTGTTGATGCGTTTTTTTGATGTTTTCCATTCTTCTTCCCACAAGTCTAGGCTTTTCTCTTCTGCAAGTGTTTTTATAGCAGATTTTTAGAACTTTTGGAAACTTATTTCTAACCGTTCGTTTCTAGCTGCTTCTTTAGCCAGCTGATTCTCTCTTTCTTTCCTGCTATCCCCCATTATGCACCCTCAGCCAGCAGAACTTCATTTCCCATCCCTCTAGACTGAGATTCCATACCATGTTTCTTGTCTGTTCTATTAACGCAAGGTGGTTTCTCATGATGTCTGTAGTGCTTCTAAGGTCACTGTAAATGGGTGCTGTCGTCTGATGAGAAATGTGGAATTCCAATTCCCGGAGATTATCATTATTATTATTATTATCTAAGACCTCCAGGGGAGTCAAGGATTCATCGAGGGATGTTGTAAATCACCCAAAGCAGCTGCCATTCCTTCCCTTAAATTCATTCCGACCAGATGCACTCACTACCCCTAAGGGCAAATTATTCCACTCACTCACTGCTCTCTGGGAGAAAAACCTAGCTCTTAACCCTTGCTTGACTGAGAACAACCTTAACTTTTGTTCCCGTGTTCTCTCCCTGCCTTCCATATAACAAATTTAAAAAAACTCACAAACCCAGTACCTAATTAAAAACTATTGTCCAATTTTCGATGTCATTAAGACATCACAAAAGCAGAAGCGACAAGCAGCCATAAAATTCAACTTGAGGTTGAAACTTTGTGTGAGTTAGCCCGGTAATGAGAAGTTCTGTCGGAACAATAAACGGGCAAAACACCACCTCGTCATGAACGTGTTACAACTAAGAAATATATTGGTGAATGTTGTTATGGTAGTTACAGATATTTTGGAATTTAGTTGAGGAGAATTAGCATTTCAACTCCACAATTGTCGGCTTGCCTTTGTCGTTTGGTAGCGACAACTTTTTTTCCCAAAATTAAAGCTAAAAAATCGTGGTGCGAGATATATGTGGGGATTTTCGGAAACTAAAGTTTTCAAAAAAACTGAAAATGGGTATGACTTACCAAGAATCTTCTATTCGCTATCGCTACTTCCGGCGTCGAAATTTTTGCTTGAAATAATGGGAAAGAAGATGACTCTCTTTGAGTCGATGACTTTGACGATGCACACAAGGAACCTGCTCTCGCTTTTCAAGCTGATTTCTCAGACAACAAAGAAATGACAAATAGACAAACATGAATTGGAAAAACTCGTGTGGAAATGAAAATATTCAAAATGCTTCTTGACAGAGTTTAGACTTCAAATTCAAAATATTTTTTGTAGGAAAAAATAAAAAAAAGTAGTCAATGTAATGTATGCGGTGAAAGTAGTTGATTGTTAAAATACGCTCGTACTTCCTGCTTGATGTGGGAAATTATAGACTTCGTTTTAATCCTTTTTCCCGAGAAAGCAAAACAATGTTTTGGGCGTAAAATACATTCACGTCTGAACTATTGCACATTCACAATTCATAGAACCGGGGTTAGCAGTTTGCCAAGAGTAGTCATGCTGAAGGGAGAATGAAATAAAGGATGTACGAATCGGTCACCAAGACGCGAAATCACGTGATGTATACTCGTACGTAAAACTTCCCAACTGTTATACAAGCAAAATAGTTACCTCTTTAAAAATTGCAATGTTGATTAAAGAAGAGTTAATTTTCCCACATCCCACAGAACATATTGATTACCCTATTATCGGAATCGATTCTCCTTTTTCTGACATGCGCAGAAGTGGCGAAGGGTTCGCATCTGTGGGTATACAGTACTTGTATATAGAGGCTAATGACTTCATATCACATGCCTTAGCATGTATCCCATAATGCAAAGCACACCCTCTTTTACGCGTGTATAATGCAATGCATAATGGGAAGGATCACTACCCAAACCCGTTTCGACCTTTATTAAGGTCTCATCAGTGGGAGCCAGACCCGGGAGTGATACCAAGGTTGAATAAGTAATGCAGAAATCATAGACTCGCATATCTCATATACAAGCAGCCAAAAGGTTCTCGTCTTGTTAATAAAAATCTGGATGAGAGAAAGATGTAGAAAGTTTTTTGCCTTTGGCTTATTATACGTTAAAGAGCTTTGCATTATGGGATACATACTAAGGCATGTGATATGAAGTCATTAGCCTCTATTTCACGCGGAAAACTTTGTTTTGCTTCCTTGGGAAAAGGATTAAAACCAAGTATAAAATTTCTTGGTATCTTTAACGTATTTTAACACCCAAAGGTAAAAAGCTTTCTACATTTTAAAGACTCTTCTGGTTTACTGAAGAGGTTCTTAAAGACATTGGTAGTTAGCTTCATGTTAGCAAAGTTTAGAGAAGTTGAGGTGACTTAGATTGAGAATTGTTACTCCAAATGTAAACTCGCATAACCGACAAAAGAAATATCAACTTAGAAGATATTCTTACAAAAGGACACACACACACACACACACACACACACACACACACACACACACACACACACACACACACACACACACACACACACACACACACACACACTGTATTCGTTAATGAGTTGCATCAGTATCTGCATTTTACATTTGTAGCATATTTCTTGTTGATATGCCTTTCTTGTTGGGTGAAATTCCAAAGAAAGCGCATGGTTCGTTTTCTAAGAAAGGCGTTTTCTGCTGAAGAAATGTATTTAAACATCTAAAGCAGACAAAGATTGTTTCTTTTTTTTGTAACAAAATTAAAATAATTTAAAACTTTGCAATTTTTTTCAGATCCTCACTGTCTAATGTAAAAGTGGTTCTCTTTTTCCTCCGTCATTTTTTTTTTTTTGATATCTTATCGGATATAATTCTTTGTTTGTAAAGTCTGAGCACATCTTCTTTCAAGCAAGAAACATTTTATTGGCTTGGAAATGTACTCCACCCTGGTCAAACTCTGTAGAATGAACTCTTGTTTTTCATTATGCACTTCTTTCCTGGAATCTCTGAACAGTTCGGTGTAAGCACACGCGTATTGCAAGTATGAAGGGAGTTGATTGTACGGCTACTTTCTGGTTTTTATGGGTCTTTAGGAAATGAAGATCTTTGGCGTTATTGCGTTCATTTTCGATTATTTCTTTCCAAGCATAATCCAAGGTCTTCGTTCTGAACATTTTTTAAATTGAAATGGTGACATGTGACTCTCGAAAACTAACTATATGTAGAAGTAAAATCTACTCTGTGAAAAGCAGGCCTTTTCACAGAGTAGATTCATCATCATCATCATCAGATAATATCATCATTAGATGATATTATCTGATGGTTTAGCGTAAAGGCACTTGGTTTAACATGGGAACTAAGGAAATGATGTTTGTGAAATGAAAACCTGCTGTGGATGAGATTGCATAGTTCTTTAAGGTCTACCCTTTAAAAAAAATGTCATTCCCGGTGTAAACATATAATGGCACTTCTTACACAAGAATTCTCATTGAGTTATTGTACAATAGAATTAAAATATTTAAATTTCACTTTCATTGTTTAATATCATTAAACTAATATGCTGTTGATGCTGGAAAGTAAGTTCACCATTGAATTTGTAATAATACAGTTTACATCAGCGGTTCACCCAGATCCAGTGTGTGCGCGCGCTATTTCCTTTGCCTGCAAAAGGAAACTAGAAATAACCTGATATGAATTTTATATGTCTGGTCCAAGCACGAAAGGCCAAAAGACCTACAGCACATTAGTGCAGTGTGTGGACAAGAGGAATGGAAGAGGGGAGGAATGTCTTCACATTTTTCTTGAACAGCTGAGGATTGTAATCTTTAGGGAAGGCAGAGTGGGGAAGACTGTCCCAAAGGACAGAAATAGATGGAATAAAAGAGGAGGCAGTGAAGTTGGTTTGGTGAATTTCAAAGTTGACTGTAAAAGTGTCTTTGTTAGCAGTGGCTCTTGTTTTAATGATTTTGGAGGAACAAGAGTGGCCAATTTAGCAGAGCACTGTCGATGAAAGTATCTGTAGAAGAGGCACACGGTAGGAACTGAACGTCTGCGAGAGGAGGGATCATTAATTAGCCGGATTACCCTCTTCTGGATATAATCGAACAATCTTAGAGAAGAATTTGGTGCACCACCACCACCTCAAATAGAGGAGCAATATTCCATGGCTAGGTGGATTTGAACTTTGTATCGGGATAGAAGCTGTGAAGGTGTAATAAAGTTCATCAAGGGTTTGGGTGGCTTCCGAAGCTGTAGATGAAATATGGTTGTGCCAGGAAAGATCAGAGGAAAAGATCAGAATAAACATAATCTAATACAAGCATGGTATTTTGGTGGTAAGGGAAGCCTAGTCGGAATTTAAGGTCCCTAATATAATACCAAAAATAAATTTAAAAATGCATAAGAATCTACAATAGATTAGTCAATCCACGAATGTTGTCTCCTCCTGAAGATGCTTTGCAGGTGCCGTTTCACGCATGCGTTATTAAGCTTATCGTAAGACATGCTTATAATAACTCGTCCCACAAACTCGGAAACGAATACTCCATATCACACCTGTTTTTGTTTTTCCAGGTATTCCATTCCATTTATGAGTCGACTCCTGTCTAGGAGGTTGACTACCATAGTGGTTAACTACGGGCGTAACATGTGATGAGGACTCTTCCTCACGTTGTCGCAAGTATTCATGACTGTAATCCGTGTGTTCATGGGGCCGGCTTGTCTGTTCTGAGGGACGAAAAACCCGAGTTTCAGGGTGAAAAAACTCCTACCTCCGTATGAGACCGGCTAACTCACCTTTAGTCGAAAGGTTTCAGATAAAGGTTCCTCACGTGATGGACGGGAATCGAACCAGGTCTTTCTGACCGAAGCGCTTCGTCTATTGTGACTGAGCTACAAAGACTCTTTCCAGGTGTTATTCGCGATTAATTGGAAAAACTCTACTTAATAAGACCTAAGTAAATAAATAATACCTAAGCTGTCCTGAGAGCATCACTTCGGTTATTCATGTTCCGTATATCATTCTCTATTGTGTTATAGAAAATGTTGATCTCCGTAATTGCTGATCTTTTCGACGCTGAAAAAGCTTTATCTTTTCTTGTAGAATTTAAAAAGTATGGTTACACATTGCTATAACTAATTCAAACAAAAATGAATATTTAATTCTTCCCTTGCAGAGCGAAAGATTGCAGAGCCCACTCATCCAGCTTCTTTTTACTCAAGACATTAAAAAAAATCCATTCTTGTATTATTTGCCAAATAAAGGCGTACAAAAGCAAAATCGCTATCTTACCTTTTTGCTTCAATTAAAAAATAAAATAAATAAATAAAAAGATGCAATCAAATCTGCAACATCAAAACTGGTTTTGAAAGAGCTCAAAGCAAGAAACTCGCATTCTGTCCAAATAACGACACACTTTCTCTTCCTTTGCGAAAACTATTTGGACGTAACTTTATTCTTAGCCAATCGAATGGTTCGACGTCATTAGCAGCGTAAAAAAGCCCATCTTCCCTCTCTTAAAATTTCCGCCAAGTTTTTCATTAATGAAGTTGGTAAAAGTTGTCCTGCGATTACAAACACAAACGCGACATTCGCTGTTGATTTTAATTCCATTTTGACAGTAAGAGACTTGAAGAATCCTTTAACCAAATTGGATGTCAAGAGATTTTCGGATGGAATTTCTCCGATTGTTCTGAACGTTTGAAGAATGATTTTCTTTTTATGCTTGCTCTTCTTTTCTATTCTAGTTGAATGTGTAGCACACACACACACACACACACACACACACACACACACACACACACACACACACACACACACACTGGCAATTAGCCTATATTCAACCAATTTCCAAGAGGGAAAACGGTGGAAATCTTTGGCTCTCAACTTTTACGCTACCTAGAAATCAATCATTAATTTATGGCGCTGGTAGGAATTCCGATGCTATCGAAAATGTGGCCCTACCTGCTTATGTTTCCAACCGTGACATAAGCCCTGGATACGTTTGAGGGATCCCATGTGGTTTCTGATAATATCTCGAAAGCATTTGAGCATACCTGGAAAATTGCCTCGGAGCAATTAATTAATTAATACGACGTGTACCCTCACTTCTTCGACCAGGTTGCGGGTTTATCTCTGAGGGCACCTTACTCGAATACACTAAAGACGTATTCGCCATCAGAAGTATTTATCTAGACGGGAGTGGGATCCATAAGGATCCTTCTTTCTTCTATATCCGGATAGTTATACTTCTAGTCCGCTAACCGTTTTCACCAAACGACGAACTTTTAGCATAATTTCTAAGACAGTTGTAAATTTTTATTTTCTAATCATTCTTCTCGGATTCTTACAATATTATTAATATAAATTCTTTCTAAACTAAATCCTCTCTCATTCTCTCCCCCCCCCTCCCAGAAAAAAAAAAGAGCCCTTTTCTTCTAACCTGACCTCCGGCACTATGCAGATCTCTAGAAAAGTTGAAGTCTTTCTTCTGGAAATAGCTACAACACACACCTCAGTCAGACTTTCTTGGTTTGAACAATCACAAGTCCTGCTTCCTCACTATCCTGGAAATTAAACTTCTTCTGTCTTTCTATCTTGCTCGGCAGATTATCACTGAACAATTCTTACTCTTTTAAAATTACAGATCCCTAAATAATTTTGTTCCCCACATTTCTATTGGTTCCTCGAGGTGTTCATTAAAATTCCATCGCTCAGTGTATGAAGAAGACATTTTGATTGATCGCTCTTACCTTGTTTTCATCAAGTCGTTCTACGCTCTTTCCCGTAGTTTTTGCATCTGCGTGCATTTCCTACAAATTCTTTCCTCCTCCCTTACTGTAAATGGTTTCACGACTAATTTTGTCGTCTGCAATCTGGTGAAGAATTTCTTGAAAAACGTCCATCAGACTGTAATTAGTAGTCCTCATTAAAAGGTTTCAATAGGTTTTAAGTCATTCTTATAATCGGCATCTTTTCTGGCTTCGGCGATTTCTTCTGTGAAGCCACGAAAATCATCAAAGAATTGAGCGCATCCCTCTCCTTGTGAATTGCTTCACTCCCTCCCAAGAATCAGCAATGTTTTTGATGGCATCATGGACGTTGTCATTCTTCCAGAACTCTCTCGAGGTCATCACATCATCTTCCGTAGCCATGACTGCTTGCGGGAATGCACGCCGTAAGTAATAAGCCTTAAATGCAGAAATGACTCCCTGGTTCATCGACTGTAGTAACGATGTGGTGTTGGGTGGTAAAAATACGATCTTTACATTAGGGAGAAGGTCATTTAAAGGTGTTGGATGTCCAGCACAAGCAGAATCTTAAAGGGGATTTTCTTTTCCGAACAATAACGTTCCCCAGCAGGAATAAAATAGTTCAAGAACCGATCTTCAAACATGGCGAGTGTGACCCTTAAATTTGACCTTAAATGTTTACATGCGCGGAAGAAACTAGTTCCCGAATTATTGATTTAATTATTAATTATGTTTATGGGGAGCCCGTGTTCTGTATTAAATTAAATGAAACAAATTTTAATTAAATTTTAAAACTATAATATTTGCCTGGCACTTATTCACATCTCATTTGCAGAGGAATCAAAAATTAACTGCATTACTTATTTTAGTTTTTAATTGCATAAGTAACTCATGCACGTATAAAGTTAATTGGGGCAACCAAACTGAGTTGAACGTCATACATTCTAATGCATTTTGTAACGATTATTTTCTTGCAGAAATTGGAATTCGGTATTTTTTACAAAATATTTTTAGTCTGATGTAATTCTTCAAGAGGTTTCCCGCACATAGATATAAATAATGTACGTACAATGTATGCGCCTGTACCAAGTTGCGCAAGTGCTATTACATGCACGACGTTCCCCTTGTTGTTAAAGCAGCTCCGGGTAGTTTCACTTAGACAAATCAAGAGTACTGAACGCGTGAGTTAAAACATATCTTAGACCAAGGAGTTGATCAATAGGCTGTCGCAAAATGCAGCAGCAAAATATGAAATATTCCAATCACGAGGGTAGCGAAATTTATACTCGATATTCGCATGTTTTTTTTTTTTAAAATAGAACATATATTAATAAGATTATAGCATAAATAAGCCATTACTTGAGGGGCTTTGTACCGCAATTAAAAGAGCAACAGGACATTGAAGCGAATGGAAAGGACCCAATTCGATTCTTATCCCAATGAGAAGTGTCTTTGTACGGATTTATGGAAAGGGTATAGGACGATAGCCTGACCCTGAGAACTTAGACGCAGCGAAACCACGTGACCTAGGCATGAAACGTCGAGCAAGATACCCGAAAGACATCACTAGGGTCCCAAATGCACACCCACCCTGCCAGCTACATTGAAAAATCATGACCTTAAAAACACGCACCAACCTTTTGTTTCTCAAAAAACGCTATCTCCTAACAAAATACGCGCACCTCCCCTGAAAAAACCGCTCCCATACACACATCATCATCTTAAAAAAACACCACTCTGCATTCATAAATATTAAACCATAATAGAAATATAACCCGCCTACAACACAATAGAAATATTACAAAAAACTCGCTCTACTAACGACTTGCGTGTTATAGCACTTACGCAACTTGGTAACAGACGCATGCACTGCGTATACATTATTTTTATCTAGGTGTGGGAAACATCTTGAAGAAAAAACAGGACAAAAAATTAATCCGAAGTGACTTCAGTTTTTAAAAAAATGTTTCTGGCTTTTTGCGTGGCTGCAAGTTCGTTCCTAGCGATTTCACTTCTGGTAACTTGACCAACTTCCAGCACGGTAGGTCACTTGCTTTCGCGTACGTCTGGGCTATCAGGAAGCAGACTTACGTCGTGTACTACCATTCGATTTTTTAAATCTAGAACCGCTCCCAGAAAGATCCAATGTTATTCCACTTAAAGGTACTCTTAGAAGTCAATCATGTACTTCCTACAGATGAAGCATGTCACTTCGGGAACGTTCTTTGTAGGGGGTCACTCCACACTTCAAGCATGCTCTGTTATAGTCTAGATCAGATTTAACCCCCTTGGTACTGGGGCCAGCAAAGTTGCCTCGAGAAGTGATGTCTTTACACGCGTTAACACGCATAAATGAATTTCTGTTCCCGACGAATGTGTAGTAGGTGTGTGGGGGGAGGGGGAGGTAAAATTAATGAACCACCTCCATGAAACTCTGTATCGCCTTTGTGCTTCTGATTCTGATCATCTCCCATCTTCCTCTTGTCTCGCTTCGCGCTAACAGCTTTTTCCCCTTTTAATATCCTGTAAGTTTCAACTCAGTCTCGCAACCGCAGTCTTTAGCCTTGGACTTATTGATTAGTTTTGTGTTAGGTAATTTTGTTTGACCACACATACACACACACTCCAGTTTGAACTGTCCCTTATTGGACTTCTTTCATTTGTAGCGTCTTTCGTTAAAGAAAACCAAGTCCGCAATTCGGATAAATTTAATTAAATCATTTATCATTTCAGAGAGCAAATATGTATACTTCGTGTTGTTCTGAATGATTTTTATGAACATTCTATATTCACTTAAAGATAAAGAGCCAACAGGCTTCATTTCGGCGATATAAACATTATTTAAATGAAGGGGATATTAAATCCCACATCGTTTTAAAACCGAATAAGAAACTCAAAGATTGGAATCAGAGAGTTTCATGCCGAATATAGTATAAAAAACTATAAAAGTATCGGCGACTACTAGCGTAAGCTAAATGCAAGTAGTCCTAGAACGGCTGAAACCGGTCTGGGTAGTGACCTCCCACCATAATGTAATAACAGCATACATTTCCTAGGAAATGTGTTTTACATTATGGAAAATACCAAGAATAGCGATCAGAACTTTACCACCTTTGCTGCGAGTTGCCCGGTATTGTACTACGTACTAGGACTACTTGCATTAGCTCACGCTAGTAGTCGCCGATACTTTTATAGTTTTTTATACTATATTCAGCATGAAACTCTCTGATTCCAATCTTTGAGTTTCTTATTCGGTTTGAAAACAATGTGGGATTTAATATCCCCTTAATTTAAATAAATTCCATATTCATTTTCTTATATATCATGAGAAATATTGGAAATAGTTCAACCGGGATGTAATTGAGAGAGAGAGAGAGAGAGAGAGAGACTGATTTTTTTGTGATTGGCGTAGATTTTCATTGTTGGAATGCCAAGGCCCAATCCTCCGAAAATTTGTTAGAATTTTAATTCATGTTCCAGATAAACTGCATCAACGTCAGTCATTTAACACGAATCGACAGAGGAAGAGAGGGAGTCAGAGCACCCTTGTCCGAAATTGGAAGCGAAACTGCACAACTCCAATTCACAAATCCTGAACAAAACCGTCTTCTCAAATTCACGGATTTAAATTATGGAAATTTGCTTGTGAAGCTGAGTGCTGTGAAGAACAAATAGCAGAGACACGCAAACCATCTCATAAAGATGGTGGTCTCGCACTGGGCCAGAAAAATCGTCTTTCGCCTGAAGACTTGCACAGTGAAAGTTGGAAGGGTGGTCTGAATCACGCAAGATGGTCGAGAATGTCTTTTGATGGTGGATTACTATCAGAAGACACCATTAAAGATCACCGTCCTGCTTATTGGAAGCATGAAGTGGCCTCAAGTTCCCTGTTTGGTCTGCACAGTGAGTTTCCTCACGGTCCGATGCACATTGGCCCCAACGACGGTGCCAACGTGGTGGATGGGGGTCGTCATATTCCAAGCTAATTTAAGTTAACTGTGTTAGAAGAGTGGTATTTTTTTCACATGTTTTTTCCCATGAATCGATTAACATGATTAAACGATTAATCATGAATCGATTAATAAAATTCAAGGAAGAGACGCGTTTGTATTGTGGACCCTCAGGAGCTGCTGTTAATCCCGTACATCCATAAGCGGTAAGAATATTATACCACGGTGACCCCTAATTACGTAGTTAAAGGTCACGAAAGGGGAATTTTAATTTGATTAAAATTCACCCTTGTTGAGATTCCTGAAAAAAAAACGTCAAAATATCATCAAACATTACGTTAATAACTTCACAAGAAAAATGATCGAATCTTCCGCCCATTTTCTGGGCTGTGGGGTTGTCAGCCTGCGACCTTTTTTCATAGAAACGGTTATCTGGTTGTGCACTTTCTTCAGCACGTGAATGTCGTTTAGGAAATGACTCCTCCTTAAAAGAGTCCAAATGAGGTTGAACCAGGGCTTCGTAAAATATAACAGTTGGTTTTAACTTTTTTATATAGTTCTTGAATTCGTACCCGTTGTTTATTAACGACGTCTGTCCTGTGATTCAATACGACCTTTCCACATGGCTTAGAACATTTAAAATGGTATTGCACTTTTATTTATAAGTCCTTCCGAAATTTTCTAGCCTTAACCGAATAATTTCCTCCTGCAGTTTTGAAACTCGGATGAACCGTTTTGAAACTTAGCATCTCGCACTGAATGCTTAAAAGCAGTTTACGTATTACCTCAGGGCAACAAGAGTCTGTTGAAGTCTGGCTGAAGGATATCCCAATCATTGTTTCTTCATTTTTAGTTTAGAAAAATTTGAATTTCGAAAATTTCGTCTACAAATTTCGATATTAAACTTGGAATTCAGCTATTAGTATTGTTGATAAAAGAAAAAAAACCCCTCAATAGTGACCATTATGGAATCCTCTCTAGTGCGATGCCTGGTCGGAGATTTATTAATTTAATACTTTGTTTTCAATAATCGCCTTTCTAGCCATCCCAGCGATCTTTATTAATGCCAAATTTCTGCGACTTGTGAGAAAGAATATCGTCTGTACGTTACCGAATGTCACCATTGCAATGAAACTTATTTCCCGCTTCTCCTTTCGTTGCAATAGTGGCATACTTGACGTAATGGCTTAACAGGACTTGCCTTTAAGAAAGCCCTGTTGAGATCCGTTTACATCTTGTTATTTCTCGCATATGAATGGCTCTAAGTGGAACCCTTGACGGTTTTTTAACTTGTCATTGATGATAAACTTAATGGCCTGAAATTCCAGTTTGACATTTCGGTCTTCAACTAAGGACTGAGGTAATAGTTAACCTTCTACACTAAACTAGAATGGCGTCGACATATTATGAAGATGTCATCATTTAAATCAGTCGTTTGATATGTTTGAATGCAACATATGTCGCCTGCTTCAAATTTTTCAATTAAGTTTGTTTTATGCTTGACATTTTTTTCTCAAGTTCGCTGCCGGGAGAAAAGTGAGTAACTCTTCAGCTACAGTCGGTATTTATTTTTGCGTGAACGTGAAGAAATGATTCATTTCCCCGCCCCATACCAGTATTTCACAACGTTCGCTTATAACAGGAATGCGACTGGTCTGTATCGCAGAAAAAAGTCACGTGACATCAGTAGATTTGGCTTCGTGCCACGAACAACTCATTTCCTACATGTTCGTACTTCATTATGCATCAAAACGTGCAGTCCATAATCCTAAATATTACGCAAGCCATTTTCATCCTCAGTGAGTTATCACCACTTGGAGTTGGCCCTGCTTCCTACAATGCAATCGTATCCACCTACGATACCTCTGTTTACAGCCTTTCTGGGTAATAGTTCTGCAGTTCTGAAATTCGCGAAGTAATTTTTAACGATGCAGCCCACGGCTGCATTGTTGAAACGGCTTTGGAAACAAGATTTAGATATTAGAATCGAGCCTACTCCATAGTGATTGGGGACCTAATTAGCCAAGTACATATTGTACTCAATCTGCAACTGATACTTTATGGGATCGAATCCTGTTGGATTTGTAAATTAATTTCGCATCACACCGGAAAACAAACTGTTTGTTACCTGATGAATTTCACAAATGCCGAAGCCATAGTGGGATTCGAACGTGCAGTTTATTAGATGGAGAGTGGATACAGTATCCACTAAAATGGTTAGAAAATATTCGTTTTAGTGTTTGGAGCAATGAATCGGATTATTTAGCCCCATACTCCATCGCCCACAATATACTAAATTAAAGCATTCATCTGAGGTGTTAAAAAAAACAAAAAACAGCATTGCACCAATCTTGAATCTTACTCAACCTATTATCGACTGCGTGCATGTAAAGAAAATAATAAATGGATGACAATGAAATGCTAGAATGTTCACACTTTCCATTTCAGTGTGATCTCTCTCTTTGATCTCTCTCTGCAAACTAAATCGGCTGCAGAAAATAAACGCATTTATTGCAAAGCACCGGTAGCGGATGTACACCTACACTACTTCTAGCCAGAAAGTTAAAGAAGGATCCTCTGATATAAAGCAGAACCTCGGCTGAATCAGATTCACAGCAGCCTTTTTTTTTCGTGTGAATTTGGAGTATTTTGAAACACAACTTTCTCGTGTTTCCTGACACAAAAATGATAAGATTTATAATTTTCTCATTTCTATAGAACCCCCCCTTTTACCAACCCCTGTAGGCGTCAGGTTAATTATTTATTAATTAAAGTTCATAAGTTGAAAGCAGATTAAATCAGACATATTTGGATTATGCGAAGATCCAGATTATTAAAACAAATTTAGAAATGAGTGTGAAAATTATGTGAGATTAGAAAACGGCGTGGAATCACACCCGAAGTCAAAATACCTGAAAAAAAAAAAACAATCAACATAAAACCATAATGAGCAAAATACAGAAGGCAATGAATTCAAGATAACGAAATTTAGTATTATTATGAACGAATGAAAGTATAAAAGCTGTTGCTGGCTTCTACTGTTGGTGGGTCATCTTTCTACACTTTTCTTTTTGTTCAATAATTTTACTTTCCCTTTATTTATGGATTATTCTTACTTTTTGATGCATCTTGACTCGCCTATCTGATTTGCGCCTACCACATTGTTTCCCAGTCTCGCAGCGTTTCGGGCCGAATGTAAAATTCGTGCACTGAATATCAGAAATTGGACACCTTGGATAATATAATCTTCGTATTATCGAAGTATGTCCAGTTTATTATTTTCTAATTTCAGTTTAATTAATCAATCCTTTAATCCTAAGTACACATATGAGTAGAAGGGTTAGTTCCATTAACAGCGCTTAGTGTTTGTTTATTGGTCAGCTATATTTAACATACAGATGGCGTGGAAAAGACCAGCGCTGGAGCGGTGAGGACCATAGAACCATAGGATTCAGAACACGAACGTAGCAGTTAACTTGTACAAAACGATTAATTGCTTCTAAATTACAGGATCACGATTTTCCTCACCATTATCTTCCCCGACACCTCTTGAAAAATATCGCACCATTTTCGAACAGTTCTCTCTTGGTTCAATCCCCGTCAAAGATATGCTTTCCGAATGCCAGTATTTGCTTTTCAGAGTTTTCGATCATTTTCATTTCGTCATGACTGCGAACTCCAGAAGAAAAGAGCATGCGCTGATCACGTGAGCTTTCTTAAACATCTGTGAAGGTTCATAAAAGATTTGCTGTTTGGAAGTAGCAGAAAAGTAACTTTTTTAACATTTCCGTATTTAATGTATGAAATTTTCATGTTCTACATGGCTCGTAAAAATGCAAATATTTACCTTGCTGTATGCTTCTCTATTTATCTGCCGAATAAATAGCGGCATAAACGATGACAGATGTGTAATATTCTCATTAAGCACTCGTGCACAGCAATGCACACTCGTATTAGCATTGCGAAATGTGAAGCTTCATATAATTCAGCAAATATTTGCATTTGTTACCTTCCACTTCGATACATGTGAGACTGCAGAGCCCAGCAAGCCCCAGCTTCTCAATGGCACTCCACAAGTCATTGAATGTTCTTCCGTTTCGCTCGCCGTACAAGTCATTCACGTGTACTCGCTGATCTCTACATCCTTGAACACGAACAATATTTGTGAAATTGTTCCAACTTTGTTTCCGTGCAGGGAAGGAT
The DNA here is from genome assembly GCF_054136105.1 of Typopeltis vanoorti. Classification (NCBI taxonomy): domain Eukaryota; kingdom Metazoa; phylum Arthropoda; class Arachnida; order Uropygi; family Thelyphonidae; genus Typopeltis; species Typopeltis vanoorti. The sequence continues at coordinate 172,542,202 of NC_143552.1, read as the reverse complement.
GGCAGCGTGTTGGGTTTCTTAGTTCAGTCACGAGAACAGAGTCAATTTGTAGCGAGCATTAATCTCAACAAGTATCAGTACAACATTTGTACTGATAGTTATAGTAGTTAAAATCTCGTCTCGTTCGGAGCCGCCTTTACCAAACGTGGCACATGATTTGGTATTTACATTTGAATGTGAATAGCGTCTTAACGCTTCAGAAGAAATTTGAATGTTAATGCGTGCTAAGATGTACTTCAGCCACAATAAATGAACCGAAATTTCAAGATATTTCTTAGATTTTTACTTGTGAAATGAGAAATCTTGTAAACATGAAAAGAATATGAAGTTGCTCGCTGAACCTTACATGCGAATGTTCCTTCTGGCAACCGATTTCTAAGCTGAGGCTGACAGGGAAGGAGATCCTCGGTAAAATTTCTGTAGATCAGTGCAAGCTGCGCGGTTTTCTTGTGTAACATCAAATAAACAACTTACTAACCCGTTTGAGTACAAACCCGATAGTTCCCACACCAAGAAGAGCCAACCCGCGCATCCTTCGGAACATGAAACAATCGGTGAGGTTTCCTTAGTAATATAATTATGGAAAAATTATCCGAAAATGTCTTGACAGCCTAGACTTTCGTACTAAAATTAAGAAGTGGCGTATTTCTTACTTATTAGTCCGTCCACGCATTCTGACCTGAGCGAAGCTGAATTCAAGAAACTGCTTTCACTCGAAATTACAGTGGAAAGTACAACCTTATCACCTCCCCCAGGAAAAAAATCCATGCTCGCTTGCATAATATCCTGTCTCCCATTGGAACTCCCCCCCCTCCTCTCTCTCTCTCTCTCTCTCTCCTCTTTCTGTTTCCCTGTTAAGCCTTTTGCACTTTTCGTAACGAGACGCGCGCACTCAAGTAGTGCAGCAATTTTAATTAAACCAAAGTGGGAGGTCAAACATTTCCTACCTGCTTGCAGAACCCTATTCCACCGGTGACTCCAGCAGGTGATCCAGAGAAAGGCGTCGCACTTTTCTCGTCACGAGTTCTCCTCGCCGTCGGTGCTGCAAAGTTGTTTCTCGGCGTATTTTGTTTGCCCGTATGACGTGGTCGTACGGAACCGGTTTTGCGAACTACGCCACAAAGGTTGATCTCTTAGAGTCGAATATGCGGACCATAAAAGGCGGTCCGAGTGACGCATGTGACCTTATAACGTTAATGAATTTGGCCGTCATGACGAAATAATAGGAACGATCACAGCTGCGAATTCGGCATCGCAATTGAGGCCAAAATACGTTCTTAATCGTGCAAATTCCGTCACTTCCGTTGACCAAGCAGAAACTTTCACCCCCGCTGTAAGAGTATGACTTGGTGTTTTGTGTACACACAATACGCCGAAAGATAAGGGCGGTAAAATAAATAAATAAAAATAAGTTATGTAATGGAAAAAACGTTGCGCTAAGCGGGGAGGGAAGAGAAAGAGAGAAATGAACTGAAAGAAAATATAAGAGCACTTAGGAATGTCGAAGGAAATTAACTGCAGATGGCTGCTCGGAAGAAGTTAAAGCTGTGCGTTCGGTTGTGAATGGAAGGAGATAACATAAAGGCTGTGAAGACCTCGCAATACTCAAATATGTCGCCATCAAAAATTCAGAAAGTGAAGGAAGGTTTGTATCGGAAAAACAAAGCGATTTTCAAAAACCACGGAAGACAGAAGAGATAACAGAAATAATGAGTAATAAAAGAATCTGGAATAGTCCTGATGGAAACGAAGAATATTAAATATATTATTTTATTAAGAATATTATTTTATATTTTCTAATATAAAATATTAGAAAAAAGGAATTAGAAAAATAAATAATAAATCTAGCCATATTAACTGCCTCGAAGTAGAGATATTGATAAAGAAAATAAAACTGTCTAGTTACAAATAAAAAATTAAAATATCTTAATAACCAAATAAAAATCAAAATGCAACACTTAAAAGATAAGGATGTTCTGATGACGAAACACAGATGGAAGGAATATATAACAAGCGTATAATGATCACACACCAGACAACTTCTGGACAGCGCCAACTCAAATTAATCAAGTAAACGTAAAGAAGAAATAGTAAAGGCAATAAAACAAAGAGCTACACGAAAACATTAAACGAAACAAGAGGTGACAGAACAATAGGAATGCAAAGAAGAGTGCACATCAATGCACCTGGTCGGAAAGCCATAAAAAACTTCAAATGCAGAAAGGCAGCTGGAGCAGATGACATTCGACCAGAATTGCTCAAATATGGAGGTATAAAAGTTTTGCAGTGTCTACACTGACTGCATAATCATAATATAATCGATATCTATATAAAAAGGGGAGAATAAAGCTGAATATGAGAAAGGAGAGGAAGTTCTCTACCAAGTGTTCCAGGTAAGATTTACACCAACATGCTTGAAAAGAATGTAAGAAAGATTGTGGAAAAGGGAACCTTTCAAAGAAGTTCAGTCCTATTGGGTAAATGAAACCTTATCCAGAGCAATCTGTATTTAAGTTGTCATTCAGCAGTTAGAATTGAAGGAAATACAGGAAGATGGTTTGATGTAAATATCATTCGTTAGACAAGGATGCACTTTATCTCCCCACCCCACCCCTTATTCATCATATGTATGGATCACATTATGAAATATTAGGAATTTACATACATATCAAAATTCTAGAGACTAATGCAAGTCTCCAAAATTCTTTACCTCAATTGAACAGCTAATCGTAATCCACAATAAAAAGACCAAAACTGTGAAAATAGGCAGAAATATTGAACACATCAACTGCATTCTGAATGGAGAGGGTATACACCCTCTGTCCAAAAAGAAACGGAACCTTTCGAAAATAGAAGAAACTAGTGGCGCCACCTGTTGTATCTTTTTGTTGTCGAAAGCGGCAACCTTCATTAGTGTTGTGTCAACTGTTTATGAGATTTGTTTCATTAGAAGCCGAGTTATAGTGCCAAGAGTGACAGTGTGTTTTGACGAACGGACGGAAAATGAGTTTCAAACAGAGAGCTGCGATTGATAAATTTGGTAAAGGATTTACCGAAACGCATCAAATGCTTCAAACAGCATACGGTGATGAATTCTTATCCCGTACTCAAGTTAAGCGATTTCAAAGTGGTCGTGAGACGCTTGAGGATGACGAAAAGTAGGGCCGTCCAAAAACTGGACTGAACGAAGTTAACATCCAAAAAGCGCGTGATTTTATCGAAGAAAACCCGAAATCGTCCGTGAGATTGATTGAAGGTGAATTGGGGATTCCAAAATCAACTGTGCACAACACTGACCAAGAGTTTGTGCCTTCGTAAATTGAATTCGCGATTTGTTCCCCACAAGTTCCCCGACGACCAAAAAATGTATCGAATTGAACACTGCAAGGACGTCATTAAAACCGCTCGTAAGGACTCAAACTTCCTTGAAACGATCGTTACTGGTATCGAAACGTGTTGTTTTGAGTATGAGCTCGAAACAAAGCGCCAGAGTGCTGAGTGCAGACCACCAGAAGAGGGACATCCGAAAAAAAGTCGCTTGGTCAAAAGTAAAGACAATGCCGATTTCTTTCTACGATTCCAAGGGCATTATCCACAAAGAATTCGTTCCGCTTAGCCAAACGGTCAATGGTGAGTTTTATCTCGAAGTTTTGAAACGATTGATAACGAGAATTCGTCGCGTACGGCATGAATATCGTGACGACCGACCGTTCGTCGAAACACATTGTCACTCTTGGCACTCTAACTCGGCTTCTAATGAAACAAATCTCATAAACAGTTGACACAACACTAATGAAGGTTGCCGCTTTCGACAACAAAAAGATACACCAGGTGGCTCCATTAGTTTCGTCTATTTTCGAAAAGTTCGGTTTCTTTTTGGACAGAGGGTGTATAACAAGTAAAATATTTCAGCTATCTAGGCACAGTTTTTAGTAAACATGGCAAGTTAAATCTGGAAATAGACAACAAAATAAACAAAGCCAGTATAGTGGGTAGCCAACGGAATACATTTATATGGAATAAGAGAGAGAGAGAGAGAGAGAGAGAGAGAGAGATTAGTCAAAACACCACTCCAGCAGTATACAAGAAAGTCTTCGAACCAATTTTAAGTTATGGATCTTGGAGCTGGGTTAGGTGTAAAGCACTGAATCAAAAACCACAGATATAAGGGTTCTGAGAAAAATTAGGGGAGTGAACCGATGGACAGCATTTACACATTCCTGATAGAATCTGGGAAAGAATGAGAAAATAAATACCAGCTCGCGGTTCGTTTGTATTTGTAGCGTGTTCGCACTCGCATCAGTATGAGACGTTTCAGTAACCAAAGGCTTGAATTTTCCAGCTGAGTTGTTTTCTATTAAGAATGCGACGGGTAATTTCCGTTTTGCTGTTTTTTCCTCCACAGGAAATTCCTTTGCGGCATCTGTTCAATCTGTTCGGTCTTAAACTAAATGATTTATTTAGGAGTATAACATCATCTGCATACAGCAAACAGCTAAGTTTAATTAATTGCGTTTTCGTGTAAGGTGTGATGCCAATTTCGTTCCTAATGTGATCCACATAAATGGCGAATAACAGTGTAGTCGCATGGGATTGCATATGAAAATCTTTTAATTCTAGCTGCTGACTTTCAACTTAAGAAAATACCGCTTTGAGTGATATGCTTTCTCCAGATCTGTTGAAGTTAAGTGCAGTTATTACTAGTTTTATTTTTGTGATTTCTCAGGTTTTTCTCTTAAAAAATATGATTTCGGTAGGTCTCTTTGTCCTGAATCCAGATTGTTCTTCCCCAAGATTCACTTTCATAATTTTCCTTAGCCTCTCGTGAATAAATCCTACGTGGATTATGCAGTAGCAAACTACTCATTACCGTTTTTATATTATTAATGATGGGTAGAATGCAAGCCCATCTTACAGGCTTCGATTTAAGTAGTGTAAAATTACATAATCCATATTTGCTCATCTATTCGAACATCAGCTACTTCAGCTCTTTTCACCTTTCAGATGATAATCTCATATCATGCACTAATGATATGCGCGCACGACTATGCAGCTCTCGGCTATTCCTGTTTTTTCTTGTCCGCTTATTTGCTGATTGCGATTTCAGATACGAATTGGAGCTTTTCCCATATCTGATTAGTTAATGTCGTTCACGAAGATGCCAGCAGCAGCGCCCCCTGTTATCCAGTTAGGTTGGATGAGTACCAAATTTTCACACGATCCCAATTAGTTCGGTATGTAAGTGGAAGTTTAATCACGCGCATTCCGGAAGAAGGTGGAGCTTGGATATTATTTCTGAAATTTCGGGTTAGTTCCCTACATTCTTTACGAGATGCATGGAAGTCCCACTAAAGGGTGTTTAGGTAAGTTCCGCTTTCCCGAACGAAGGGGGAAAGCGTTTTGCATGTTGGGTTTTAAACCCGAAAACAGATAAAACGGCCGGAACAGAAACAGTTAACTCACATAATGTACTTGCCTCGTAACCCCAGTTCGTATGGCCTTAATTTAGAAACGCAACCCATTTACACCAGTTTCTTATACACAATGCAGAAACCTCTCTTTAGCGTAACCTTCCAAGTCCGAGTGAGAACCTCGGTTAGGCGTAGAGTTTTATATATTGACGAGTTCAGCAGGCTTTCTTGCGGCGAGAGTCATTGAAGTGCAATTGCAGCAAGCTAACGATGAACTCACTTCATGGGCGCGTAACGATTCCATGCTTTCAGGCATTGAGGATCAACTGTGTGTGATTTTGCTTTTAATAATCCTTATGCTGACCTAGAATTAAGGATGGAAGAAAGGACCATCCAAGTAGCAACGATGTCCAAGTTTCTCTCACTGATTTTAAGATGTGGCTTCGTATGCGTATAATAATATATTGTTCGATATATTTTGTTATATATTTCTGAGGGACGAAAATCCCCCCCCCACCTCCGTATGAGACCGGATAACTCATCTTTAGTCAAAAAATACAAGATAAAGGTTCCTTACGAGAATCGAACCCAGGTCTTTGGACAAAGGACTTCGTCTATACCGACTGAGCCACGGAGGCCTTTTCATGAGGAATTAATTCCCGTAGTTGCGTTTGAATCATTTGTTTTCTGTTCACACAATAAACTTCATTTCGCAGATAAACCTTCTGTTTTATTTCTTTTCTTGTCACGTAAAGCTTTTCACACATTTTCTTTACCTTGTATGCTTACTTAATATTTGAATTGGTTCATTCTCCTATGATGCACAAATGAAATTCAAACCAGTCTTGTCGATAGAGTTGCTGCCTGTAATCGCGATTGAGAATTAATGAAACCAACTCACACATTACTGTACTCAATCCCAACATGTTGGCTGCTTGGTCAGATCCATTTAAGTTTCCAGCTCGTTTCATCAAGCTTTCACGAATGCTGCATCGCATACAATTCAATTCTGCGTGTCAGCCATGATTTGCTGCTTTTCTTAATGATAACACAACTCAGTATTCTCATAGTCAGAACTGTCTGTTGTGCAGAACATCCATTGGGACAAACGGGCTTTCGCTTCGAGAGGAGGAATTGCCATCTGTCAATAACAGATGAAATGAAAAAATGCGGGGAAAAGGCTCTCGGGACCATCTGCTCTAAAAGCGTAAGCCTATTTCAGTAAGCTGATTTCTGTCACAGTTTATTTGCGATCGACTGTAAGGAATTGAAGCTTCCTCCCGTGTGTCTTTGCTTGTTTAGGCGTGTAACCAACTTCTTTGACGCTTTAAGTTTATTTCAGCCGCTTCAGCCTGAACGTTAACGCAGTTCTGTCGAGAACATTTGTTGTTGACGTCATCCCGACCTTTTCAGGATGGAAATGTCGCGAGTCACTAGTTGACCTTCTTGAGACTGCAGTTAGAAACAAATGCGCGTGTGGAACAGCGGCTGACTAGTCAAAGAAAGACGTTCTCTTATTGCTACAGAAAATGATTTAAATCTCTCTCTCTCTCTCTCTCTGAACCACCCGGCCATTTTATTTGCAGAAATTAAAGGAGAAAACGAAAACACACTTCGATGTTGTTGTTTGAACTCATCACGAGCAATTAGCGTGTTTGAAGCCACATTTTACAGATAAGGCCCAGTGAGATTCAACGGTTAAAACCCTTCGAATTATTTCGGATTCTCGTCGTCGCAAAATGAAATTCTCGAATTTTTTTTTATTCGATGTTTTATTGTGGTTTGTGTAAATTTTGACTGACTGAACTCAATTGCAATAAGTAGTACTGATGGAGTTAAAATTTGGTGTACTTTGCTGAAGCTTTCTTTAATGTAATCTAAAACTGTACTCTCTCTCTCTCTCTCTCTCTCTCTTTATTTTATTTGTGACTCGAATGTCACTTCTCCGTTACACTTTGAGATCACGGCCCTTTATGGCCGAAAACTTCGAGTAAACAAATGTCACCCAAATTATCACAAGCAACTAAGAAAAAAACTCGGAACTTGTGCGGCGTCATTACGATGGTGACTGTCAGTCGTTTTTTAAGTGCCAGCGAAGTTTATTTTATTTCGTACTTCGGAACTTGAAGAGATTTTAAGCGTCGGAAACATGTCATTAATCCCTTATCGGGTGCTCTTTCCAAGTAGAGGTTTCCGTTGTTGTTCACGGAAGTACACTCGATGATGGGTCCGTCTAACGAGGCGGCGCATACAGAGCGTTACCTGAACACGTTCTTAGGGCGCTAATTAAGGAACGAGACTGTTGTTTTCTTGAGGGAAAATAGACTTACAAAACGAGAGAAGGTCATCACCATGACAGCAGCTTGCTTTCCAGCCCTGTACATTCCATTCTTTCCGTTGTCTGTTTGCCGAGGGAGGAGGGGTATTTGTGTGTCAGTGGTTTATTAGCAAAGAGTATAAAAGGTGATTCCACTTTTTATACACACAAATGTTGTGTGTATAAAAGGTGTTGTGTATATTATGATGCACAGATGTTGGTTTCAGTCGCAAGTCGACAGCAACATGCTTGTGGTACGAATCCCTTTCGTATTTCGGATACAGAAGAAGAAAAAGACAATTTTTCTCACTCCGCAAATAAAAAAGGGCTGCAATTTGTACTGATAATAATCAAAGCGCAAATCGATTTACAAAAAAAAAAAAAATAAAAAACATCTCCAGAAGTGAGAACTTGGTAGATGATTTTCCTCATCTGGTGTGACTCGACCAGCTGGCTTCTCTTGGAGGCCTACAGTGTAATGGGACATTCATTAACAGTATGCTGTTTCATTACGCGGGTAGAATTGTTGCGTTAAAAATCCTAACATGAAACATCCGATCACAGGCGATCAACCGAATAACCAACCGATTAAGTTCCCCCCCCCCTTCCGCCACTGGTAACAGCAAGCTTAATTATGTACAACCAAGCGCATTGGATCTCCTAATTTATTTACATGCTAACTGCTTGGAATACAAATCCTGAGAGCCTGAAACTTACTACCGAAACCAAGCACCGAAATACAAAGTATATTTTTATCAAGGTGTCGAAATATTTTAGATTTTTTTTTTGTTTTTTTTTCGCTCCTTTTATCCTATCGCTGATAGAATTAATTCATAACTAATCAACTTCGACTGAAGAGTCGAGCAGATTGTTTTAGTACTTCACAACGGAAAAAGAGAAGAGTAATGGACGAGTTTAGCGTTTAATACTGTTCGTAGCTGCTATGGCAACTCCAGCACGGCCGTCTTAAAATCGACGAAAGGATTTGCTTTTGGATAAAACATCGAAGTTCTCAGTTTCAGCAGTTCCATCAGTGAAAGATTGTATACTTTTGGCACGTTTACTACTATAGACGGGGGATGGCTGGGGTTAAATAACCGGTCCGAATCTTGCCTTAGAAATGAAACGCGGTAAGTTTTTATTTTAGGCTTTCAGTAATACATAGCAGGATAGTCAGAGGCCGGCCGCTCTTTAAGTGTTTACATATGAACACCGAAAGAAAGTGAACGTCTTGATTACGAATTAGCGAAATAACTGAATGTTGCAGAGAAGAACGATTTTTAAATTTCTTGGGATGAACGAACGAAAGCTCCTCTATAAAACTTCTTGCAGAGGAGCTTTCATTCGTTCGTTTATTTACTTCGGTGAATGTTTACTTCGTCTTATGCGCTCCTTGGACGAAGTAAGAAGAACTGCGCACTGTGAAAATCCATTAAAACACTAAAACATTTCCTACCCCTTTCAGGTTGCAACTGAGTTGAGATTCAGATGTAATTTATAAAATAATTTTCTACCCGAAACTTTGGGTTCACCTCCCCATAAAAGCGCGCAATTTGCAGTCGAAAAGCACGAGCAGCCTGACCATCCTTGTCTCCTAATGATCTCTGAGCACCCTAACTGGTCCTCAGTATTCTGAGAAAAGTAATGGATTGAAATGTCACACGAATTGAGAGGAGGAAGAAAAATTAGGAATCGACTTGCAAGAAACGGTTTCAGACTGAGATTGAACGAGTCCAGCGGTTTTCAAAATGTGGAAGACTTTCGTAATTTAGAAGTATGAAACGCATTTCTTCGCGAACAGTCTCGCAAGCAGCAAGAAAACATTTCATTCTTTCAGTTTTAAACAAGATTTCTAATTAAGGAAGCCGCGTTTAAAATGGCTTCGGTGGTGACACGTTTGAAACTGTCCCGTTCTTGCCATTCGCTCAGCTGTCTGATTGGATCAAATATTTAGAAACTGAATGACGTTTCACATAAAACAACGTTTCGTCGACTCAAAGTATAAATGGGCACCCCCTGTCTTTCGGATCAGCGATATCTTTCGAAAACTTTCCACCGATTCGATTCCTGCGCATTCATGGAAATGAACTCCCAGTTTAAGATTAAGATTTTTTTCCCAAATAAGAGTTCCACGTAAAATTTGCGAAGGCATTCATTGATTATTACTGCATTATGCAGCTGTGTGGAAAATAAAAATAGTTCTTTCTATAAAGATGCCGAATTAATTTAAAAGAGTAAAATTAAAGTTAGGATTTATAAATAAATATTTCTTTTATTCCAGCAACGTTTACATTTCAACTAAGAATTATCAAAAGCAGCTTCACGAGTGGCACTTCATTCATTAAAACCGAACATTCCACGTAATGGACGTACAGTTAGTTCTGTTGTCTTTTCGGCTGACAACACAGTCAGGAAGATATTTATAGCACATGATACACGAGCAGTGGAGATACTTCTGGAGACCGAAGATATTAGTGAATCGAGTGTCCAGCACGCTTCCTGGATATCAACCTCAATAGAATATATTTGGGACGCAACATAAAAACGAATACTTCGTCTACGGCATCACGGAACAATCGAACATGACGTTGAAGAACTTCGTTGCAATATCGTTTTAAGTCACGGTCCCTTTTTCCACACTTGTAGCTCGGTGCGTCCATTAAGTGTAATGCCTCCCACACCGTGACCCCAGCACCGCCTTTTAAGAACATTCTTACGATGGTAAGTAATACCCGTTTCACGCCAGATCAAGTGTTGTCTAGAGTCGGATGAAAGACTGAAGCGACTCTCATCTGTAAAGAGCGCATTATCCCATTGATGTTTTATCCAATTTTTATGGATACAACACCACAGAAACCTTGCTCTACGATGAGCTGTGCATGAAGGCACGCAGACTACAGGCCTACGAGCGTACAGGCCTACTTGTCGCAGACGTCTTGCTACAGTTTGATGAAATATCCGCGTACCTGTGCTTGAATGGAGCCGACTTGCAAGCTGACCTGCCATGTTCCGCCGATTACGTTTTGTTGTTATAGACAAAATTCTGTCTTTATGCTCGGTGGTAGAGACAAGGTGACCTCTTAGCAAACGTTTTGGACACATTCCATTGCTTTGACAAGCTGCCCAGAATCTGGATACAACACTATGTGAAATTCCAAATCTTCTGGCAATATTAGTAATTCTGCGGCCTTCTTCAATCTTTACAGTAATTCCTCCCAGCGTGAATTCATCTCGACGATGTCTTTGAGACGTTACAAGACATCCAGGTTTGTAACTTTATTCTTTCATGAAACCGCTTCCTTCAAAGAAAATTAGCTTATCGCAGCCATTTGCTTTTTATCCTGATGTTCTAGCCTTTGCGGAAGATTCGAAAATTTGGATGTGTACCTGCTTTCTACTCGAAATCATCAGTTGTACAAATTGCCACAAGCTGATTCGTCCGAATTTGCGGTTGTCATCTTCAGAAATAGTGTTCGTCCACGAATTTTGGACATCAGTGTACTTACATAATAAACTTTCTTGTTGTGGCTTCGTGTTCATTTCGTTTGTTTTGTTATAAGTAGATCATGAGTGTGAGGGAACCTGCAGGATATTATCGCATGGATATTAAACATGCACACTATATATCCTTATTTGGCATCTGCTCAAATTTTATAAAATGTTCAACTTGGATGGGGAAAAAATTAGCAGATGGGGAAAACATACATTCTCAACAGGGAACTTGTATTCCAAGATTCTTTTTCGACACAAAAAAGTCAGTCAGTGATGTGGCTTATTATTACAAATTGGGGCTGTTGAGGTGCCGAGGTGTTGCTAGAGATCGACCAGTTTTCGAATGAAGATCTTGCTATATTTTGATACTCATGTCAACTGCAAAACCGCCATGAATAAAAACGAGATTTCAGTTGACGTTAGCGGCAATGAAAAATGTTATTGAAGTAGGTTTCTGTGGTTTAGCAGTTCATAAGAAAGATTCCAGTAATTGGACGACCACATGTTTATTAGGATAAATAACAATAAAAAACAAACCCGACAAGTTTCGTAAGTCGTTTGACTTACATCTTCAGGGGTCAAAGGTAATTAAACGTTTAAACACAAGAAATGAGAAATTACTCAAAATAGTTCATTCTATGCAGGGGTGGCCGTCTAACTGTTCATTAAATTAAATATCCGAATTAAATTAGGATATTTATTTTGCACTGAATTACATTTCACTGAATCGGAATGCAGATTCAGTGCAATGCTAAGTTTGAACAATGCTGTCACGTTCTGTTGTTCACGTTCACATTGTCCGAGATCTGACTTGGGTATATTTTTTTATCAAAGCTGACCAAACTTGATGTAGAATTAGGCCCTGGTTTTTGTGGCATTGAGTTGGAAGCTTCTTTAAATTTCCGTATGTAACCATTTATTTCAACGTAAGACACGTTTGTTTTTTGCGAGAGTACATTACGGACGGTGAAAGTTGTATGGTATGCTAGGCCTGATTTGTGTTCTCTTCTTTTTTGTACGTCTTTTTTGTGTTCGTTCATGTGAATTTCCCCTGATCTTCCCGTCTGGCCTACGTAGCAGATGCCACAGGAACAATGAATATTATATACACCTGGTTTTTTTAAAGGATGATGTGGAGGTTTTGGGGGATGTAGAGATCTTGAAAATTTTTCCAACGGTAGAAAAGCCACTTTGATGTTATGTTTGCTTAGTAATTTGGCCATTTTGTCTGTAACATTCTTGATGTATGGAAGCGTGATTGCATTCTTGAAATCTTGCTTTTGTGAGATACTTGTAGGAGGTGTGTTGAGGATTCTTTTTATTGTCTTAGGTTCATAGCCATTTTTTGAGGATCTGTGTTAAATATTGAAATTCTTCATTTCTCTGTTTTTCTGTTCTGGAAATATTATAAGCTCTGTCTAGCAAGGTTTTCATGAAACTTATTTTTTGCGAGGGGTGGTGGTGTGATGCCGCATTAAGAAATCTTACTGTGTTGGTGGGTTTTCTATAGATGAAGAAAGATAATTTATTATCCTTCTCATTGACATTAGGATATCAAGAAAGGGAAGTTTTTGATCTTCTTCTTGTTCCAAAGTAATTTTATGTTGTTGTGCTTCATATATTATTCAGGTAATCTTTGGAAGCAGTTAGTTCTTTTGTTGTTCCTGGCCATATGATGAAAATATATTCTACATAGCGTAGCCAAATTTTCGGTGTTTTATGATAATTGTTTAAAGCGTTATTTTCCAAATGTTCCATATATAGGTTAGCTAAAGCCGGGGAGAAGGGGGGAACCCATAGCCAGTCCTTCTTTTTGTTCCCAAACTTCGTCTTGATACATGAAAAGGTATTTTGTATGCAATGCTTATAAAGTTCTGCGATGTCTGGAGGAAAAAGGTCTTGAAGGAGATTCACTGTTTCATTTCTGGGAATATTTGTAAACAGGTTGATTGCATCCAAACTTGCTAAGATGTCCGAAGGTCCTATGCATATATCTTTTAACTTCTCAATAAAATGTGCACTGTTCTTAATGAAAGATGGCGTTTTTCCTATGTGTAGTAAAATCATGTTGGTGAGGTGTTTTTCCAAATTCGAGGTCGGAGAGGCTCTTCCATCCGCTATCAGTCTTAAAGGAATACCTCTCTTGTGTATTTTTGGTACGCCATATATTCTTGGATCTAATGGGTGTTTTGATTGTAGAATTCTTTTTAGTTCTTCAGTCCAATTGGGTATCTTTTTAACTAGATCATTGGTTTTATTGTGAGCTCTCCAGGTGAGATCTCTGTCTAAAGGTGTATACGTATTAGAATCTTCAAGGAGAGTTTTCATTTTTTGTTATAATCCTCAGAGTTCAAAATTACTTTGCGTTCCCTTTGTCCGCCTTAGTTATAACGATACTTTTGTCTGATTTTAGTTCTTTGAGGGCTGTGTATTCCCTGTAAGGTAGGTTCCTGGTTCGTAATTTGCTTTTTAATAGTAATGCTGTGCTCTGTATATGGATGAGATCTGATGTCTCACCAGGCAAATTTCGTATTCCTTTTTCTATTTGAGCTGTGATGTCAATTTTTGGTAAGTAGCGTGGCGTTAAAGCGAAGTTGAAACCTCTCAGAAGTAGATTTTTTTCTGTTTTTGATAGGACTCTTGAAGAAAGATTAATTACTACTTTGGAGTAATCTAGATGTTTTGTTTATTTTTCTTTTTCGTGAAGCATTACGTTACATTTTTTAATTAAATTACGCTTCTTTTGATGAGAAATCGCTGCAGCTTTGTTGTATGTGATATTGTCGATGTTGTTCAACAGGTCGGGCGGAAGCGGTGGCTAACTCACTGTGTACAGTAAAGTATCTTGGCTTATTTGTGCTAGTTCCGATTTAGTGACTGTAATCCTTTCTCTCAAAATCGCTACTTCTATTCTTCGGTAAATTCTGTTAGCTTTGGTTGTATGGAATGCACGCTTGATTTGGATGAACTTAAGTACGATTTCATTATCTTTACATCGGATTAAGAATATAAGACGGTTGATGAAATGAGGGAAGCGTCATTGCGAATGCCGATGTGTTGGCTACTCATGAAAATTTGAATAAGCTGGACAAACGGGTAAGTGATTAGGAAGAACAGCGTAATGTGAACTTCGACTTCTGGGCTTCTCAGATGGGAAGGTGCATATTTGATTTGTTGACCTACTGAAAGATAGAAATCTGAAATTCAAGGTATATATAAGTGGTAAAGAAAATGACGTCGTAAGAAAGGTGGTGAGGTCAACTCAGAGGCTTGCTACGGTACTAAGATGAACGCAGATCAGAGGTTAAATGCTAGTGCTTCCATTGTATTAGGCCCTGATCACGCCACATCTGGAATCTTGTGTTCGTACTGCGCAAAGATTTTGGGGAGGGCGGGTGGCCGACTTTGGAAAAGGGTGCAAAGGCGGTTGACAAATTTTGGAAACTGTTGGAAATGAAATAATTTTCGTACCCCATCTTCTTCTTCAGAGGTAGATTAGATTTACTATTTTATTATCAAATTTTATTGTATTTAACTTGATCTTTTAGATCTGCTGTTTCGTCCGTCAATATTAATGGTAAACCTAAGGAATCGCCCAATTCCTTTCTCCATTTTTTTTGTTTCATGATTGTAACAACTTCCTACGCGTATTATTTGCCTGAATGTCGTTGATAAGATCTACTGTCCGTGTTTTATTTTTTGTTTCACTATTATATTTAAAATATCTTGCAATTTATTCTAATCCGCGAGGTTAGCCTAGTGGCTTTGCGCTTCGCAACCAACTTCGCCTGGGGAAGGAGTGTCCTAGGTTCGATTCCCGTCGGAGACGTTAGGAGCTGGAGGATTTTCCTCAGCCTTAGCCAGTCTTGGGCGTGGACAGCAGAATTTTTCATCAGTTTATCCCGGGGTTTTTTCATCCCGCAAAGCAGGCAAACCGGCCTTGAGAACTCGACACTGCAGACATAGGATACACCGTGGCTTAGGGCTGACCACCTTATCCTGTGAACGGCTTGAGGTCCGATGATTAATAACCCTCGACACCGCAAGGAAAAAGAGGGTAAAAGGAAGATGAAATGAGAAGACGCAATTTATTCTTTCGAATGTTTCTTCTTCATCTATAAAACCAAATTTTCGGTTTCATTACAAAACATTGCGGTGTTCAGATTCCCAATAATCCAGCTGTTCATCGTTTCATATCAGAGATTAATTTATAATTTCTTGGATGGTTAATGCCAGCCGATAATAGATGGATCCCTCTAATTATTTGGATTTACATTTATCTCCTTAAACCCATCGGCATTGCGACATTTTTCAGCTGTTGATCTGATATATTTCAGAAAACAAATTAAGACTTAACTGAAATATTATTTCTCTTTTTCCTTATTTTGACAACTCCTGTACGTTAACTTCTATTGTGACAACGTCTAATTGGAGCATATGTTTTTTTCTATTTATAAATTGCCTTAAAATGTTTTTGTTTTCTGTGTGTTGTGATATTTCCAAGTCTTCATCTTTTCACGTAACGTGATTTCTTCTTCTTCCACTTCATAAAATTAAGCGTCCTTCCCAACATTTTTCTTCAATTAAGTTTTATGTTGTATACTAATAAAATTCAGTTCTTATGTTTCTAATCGTTTTATATTTTAGATCCGCTGTTTCGTCCATTAATATATTAAACAGTAGACTTAACGACTGGCCCTGATCCCAAAGAGTTCTTTCATTATGTGGCAAGTAAGAACGAAGAATCACTAACATCAATGAGTGACGATGGTCACGAGGAGACAGAAGCAGAAAAAATAGTCGAGTTAATGAGTGACCACTTTGCAAGCATATATCTTCCTAGTGTGGTTACTCTTTAACCCACGTGACAGACATTAATGTGCGAACAGAGGTGGATGAACTGGAGGTTCTTAGGATATCGGAGAATCTCAGGATAAATACATCTGTGGGATCAGATGGAATATCAGCTCGGGTTTTACGAGAATGTGCAAGGGAAATGCCTTTGACTAGGCTCTTTAAGTCTCCGCTCTGGTAGATTTCTAATGGGGTGGAAAGAGGGCAAAATAATTCCTTTGCATAAGGAAGTTCTAAGACTGCAGTAGCAATTAAAAACCAATCATTATCTCAGGCGTGGTGGTAAAAGATCTAGAAGAATTGGTAAGAAAGAGAATTCAAGAATGCATTAGATAAAATTATGATGGTGTATGAGGGTCTGCATGCTTTGTGAAGGGTCTGTCATGCTATGATTTTTCTGGATTTTGCGAAGGCATTTGACAAAATACCACAAGGAACTCTGTTACACAAATTAGAACAAACAGGGATGGATGTGGCACTGGTTATGTGGATAAGAGGGTGACTGCTGGACAGATATCAGAAAGTAGTATATGGAGGGCTAGAATCGAGGCCAAAACAGGTGACTAGTGGTGTGTGTGTGTGTGTGTGTGTGTGTGTGTGTGTGTGTGTGTGTGTGTGTGTGTGTGTGTGTGTGTGTGTGTGTGTGCGCGCGCGCGCGCGCGTAAGGTTCAGTTCAGGGACCAGTACTGTTTAATTTGTACATAAACGATATAGGAAGTGACCTGAAAGGAATTATTTAGTTGTTTGCTGATGATGCGAAATTTGGTATAGTAATAGATAATCAAGGCGATGTGGAGAGCATTCAGGAAGATTTAAACAGGTTGTCAGTATGGGAAAATGTTAATAGGTATCAGATTAATGTCGAGAAATGTAAAGTTATGCATTTTCGGATAAACAGATTACAAGCTATGTATCACATTGATGGCGCTATACTCCAGGAAATAGATGAAGCTAGAGATTTAGGGGTGGTGTTAGACAGAGAATTAAAGTTTAGAGGACATGTTGCTAAAGTTGCTAAATTAACCCACGAGATTACCTGGCTAGTGAAGAAAGCATTAAAAAGTGGAGATAAGGAAGTTGTAATTCCTCTTTATAAGCCTTGATACGCCCACATCCGGATTACTGTACTCAAGTCTGGTCTCCTAGGTTTCTTGAGGATGAGGAAGTAGTGGAGAGGATTCAGAGGTAAGTGACCGAAATGGTGAATGGCCTGTATAATGTTCCCTATGAGGATAGATTGAAGGTGTGTGGATTGCAGAAGTTGATTGATAGGCGAAAAAAGAGGGGATATGAGAGAAACATTTAAGTTGCTTAAAGGGTTTTATAGGATAGATGCAGGGGAAATGTTTCAGCACTTGGTTTGAGGGACCAGAACAAGGGGTAATGCCTGGAAGTTGAATAAAGGTGTGGCTAGTAGTGATGTGAGGAGAAGATTTCTTGCTTGAAGAGTGGTGAATGAGTGGAATGGGTTGCCAAAATCAGTTGTGAATGCGTCATTTGTAAATGGGTTCAAGGAGAGGTAGGATAGATTGGGTCTCCCGCGATGAGTCTTCGTATTCCATGGAGGTGCTCCTATCATTTTTTTAAATACTTTATTATGTCTTGCATACATATAATGATTACATTATAAAATTATAGAAATTACAAAATTTAAAAATTCTAAAAATTACACAACACACACACGCACACGCACGCACACACACACACACACACACACACACACACATATATATAGTTTATATTGATCTCTCAAATATTTACATATACAGTTATCATCTTGAGTAACATTCTGTATATTATTTTACAAGGTTCAGCACGAAGTGCTTCGTATAATGAAATTTCTATAATAATGACGATAACATAGTTTTTTTGCTATCTTTCAAAATAACAATAATTTACAATTATATAGTTCGGATGATAATAATTTTTGTTTTTTAATAATAATAATAGTTTATTATCTCTCGAATAATTACATGAATATGCTAAAATTTAGGCAACAATGCAACTTTTTCTTGCAAAATGGTTCAGTAAAAATTATAATTACTCATAACATCCTTTTAGGTAGGGTAAACGGCCCCGCCTACTCCCTATAAGGGAACAAATAGGCGTTAGCTGATTTTTTTTTTTTTCATAACATCCTTATCATTTGCAGAATTTCTCATTGACACAAGAGTAAAAAGCGTGTATTATTACCATTAATAATAATCATAGTAATAGTTTACACTTAATAACTCACAAGTGAAACAATATTACTTATGTTGTAGTTTACATAATAATATTTTTTTAATTTAGATATTTAAATTAAATATATAATTTTAAATTTAAATATATAACTGAAGTATTACTATCACGTTTTCTGTTCACTACTGGTATTCATTACAGAATGTTAAGTAAATAATGTTAGATAAATACTACTACTGGGATGTAATTGTCTCAACTGCACCCTCGAAGCTTTGTAAATAGCTTATCTGAGGATGACACTGGTTATATATATATAT
Source organism: Typopeltis vanoorti (assembly GCF_054136105.1). Classification (NCBI taxonomy): domain Eukaryota; kingdom Metazoa; phylum Arthropoda; class Arachnida; order Uropygi; family Thelyphonidae; genus Typopeltis; species Typopeltis vanoorti. The sequence continues at coordinate 172,523,630 of NC_143552.1, read as the reverse complement.
ACAGGGTGTTCGGGATAAATTTGACATATTTATAATTAATTATATTTTTCCGTAAGTTACATGTATTAACACACACTTCTCTTCATTTAAAAGTTTGGACCCTTCTTCATTCATATACAAGATGTCAGAAAGGATGGATAGCTGGAACCCACCTGAATCATGGAAGAGAATAACTTGTATCATGATGATTCGTGCCCGCCATCAAAATAAGGATATTACGACTGCTGCCCAATGCTCCCTGAATACAGTAAAAACAATCAGGCATGAACTAGAGACTTGCAATGGTGACTACGAGGATGTAGCAAGAAGAAAGATCCCTAGCAGACGATCTGATTGCGTTCGTACAGCAGAATTCCTCGCAAATCTGCAGGAACAGGTGTTGAAGAACCCTGGCATTGGAATTCGGGCTTTGTTCGTGGAGTTGCTAACTGTAGTCAAGCCCTGGATAACAAGGGTAGCCAATGGTAGGCCGTATGTATGGCAGCAGGATTCGGCCCCTTGCCACACCTCTGGGAAAAGTCAAAAATGGTTGTCTGAAAATTTCTACGACTTCACCAGTCCAAATGTTTGGCCTCCAAACTCCCCAGACCTTAACCCCATGGATTATTTTGTATGGGGCGCAGTTGAAAAAGACACCAATCGCACTTCCAGTAATACAAAAGCCCAGTTAATGGATAAAATTAAAACAGTTTTTGCGTCCCTTCCCAGGGAGACTGTAGCATCAGCTTGTTCGAGGTTCCGAAGCAGAATTGAAGCTGTGATCGATGCTAATGGTGGTTATTTTGAGTAAATCTTGTTGATAGTATTGTAATTAACTCTGCCTGTAATGTTTTTTTGTCAATTCATTAAATTTAATAGATACAAAGAAGATTTTTTTTTCCTTACGAAACTGTCAAATTTATCCCGAACACCCTGTATATATATATATATATATTTGTTATTGATTTGGTTGCTGTGTTGGTTTCACTTTGATTAGACTGAAAGGTCTAATCAAAGTGAAATTGCCGATATATCCTGTTATTTCATCTGTCTTGATGGTTCACATTCTTTTTTATTGTGGGCTTCTTTTTTTGGGCTAATTAGGAGGCTTTTTTTTCACAGTGGCAGCCTTTCTATGTCTTCTGAGCTTTTAATTTGTATCGGCTATGAAGTTTGTGACTTCCTTATGAATATCTTGGCATCTCAGGTCCACAAAAATTGGTAATTGTTTTCTGTTTTTGCTTTTCTTGTTTGGTACAACAGATTCTGGTTGAATGGTGCTCAATATTCAGATAGGAAGATTGGTGTGTTGTCTTGCAATGCGTTCAAGTCCTTGGCAACTGGTTTTTTCTGCCTGCTGGCTTTTATGAGATTGTCTCTTGTGGACTTGCTCCTAAGACGAATTATGACTAGTGCAGGTCGTGGGAAGCCTTGGCATTTGCTCTTCCTAGGAATTTAATTTACAGTCTGAATGTCGTTAAGCTGTAGGGGGATATCAATTACATGGCCTAATTTTAAAACCACATCTCTGAGGTTTTCTGTAGGTGCAGTTTCAGGACCATTTATGACAAGATCTTCTTTATGTTGTTGCTGATTTAAACGTTCGTATTGTGGTTTTAGAGAATGAAGTTCTTGACGGAGTTCTGATGTCTCTTTCATTAAATTGTGTTGCCTGTCAGTTAGTGCGTTAATGCTTATTTTAATGTCTTTTGCCGTTTGCAACACTTCTATAACTGCTAAATTATTATGTTTTACCAAATCTAAATTTGTTATTTGTTCGTTCTGTTTATTAAAGAGTTCTTGCACAAGATCTACTAAGTCTGCTTTTATGGTCTCTAGACCGTTTCCTATTAGTATATGTAAAGAGTTGAAATTATAGGACTCATCTGCATTTTTTGTCTGTTCAGTTCATCGTCTGATTTTGCCTCCGGTATAATCGGCTGCGTCGTAGGGGCTGCTTTAGGTGCGTTTCTTTGTTCTTCCTTCAGAGTACGCACTTCCATTCCTCGCGTGTTTCATTGGATTTACGTTGCCAGGTTGTTTTTGAAAGGCCGGCACATGTAAAGTGTAGAATCCTACTGCATTTCGTACAAGTTATATTATTTCCGTCGGACGAAAAATCCTCCAGGCATTTGATACACTTCATGACTCACCTTTCTTCCCTTAAGCAGTTTGGCGTGATTGTAAAGATGGCGACGTCCTTTGTTCTTCGCTCGTTGTTGACCACGGTCCTCTCTGTTCACTTTTCAACACTTCAAAATTTGGTTTCTTCTTAGCCGATCTCGTTGAATTTTATATTATTGTCTTCCGCATAATAATAATAATGATAATAATAATAATAATAATAATAATAATAATAATAATAATAATAATAATAATAATAATAATAATAATAATAATTAATGTCCATGTTTGCTTCTGTGTGGCATAAAATTTGTTCAATCTGCTTTGAATGGTTAGCCAGAATTTTCGTTTAATTTGCCATTTCTGGTTTTATTTTCTAAGTTTTGGTGTCTTTTACTTCATTAGATTTATCATGTAGATATGCTACGAAGCTTCTTTGTTTCTTTTTGTGTCAACAGTTAACCTCCCGCGAGAAGCAAGAGTCCTTCTGTTCCTTTTTTTTCCCGACTGTTATCTCTCTATTTCCACGCTGCTTGTTTAAAACTAATTTTACAAGATATTTTAGCTCGATTCAGTTTTGTGTTTTCATTAGAACTGCTTTTCCTCTTTGATAATGTTTTAATACCTTGTTCCTATCCCTGTTTGACTTTGCATTTCTTTCTCCTCGTCTTATTAATTGCCTACTTGTTTTTACTGAATATTCAATTTCCCAATACCCAACGGAAAATCGATTCCATTTTTTTTCGGTTCAAAGATTTCTATGTGTTATAATATAATCAGTTGTGGATAGGTTTCGTAAGGTGTTTCTCCATGTTATTTTATTGTTTTCTTTATATTATTCTGATCACGTGACACTTCAAGAGAGTCCAAAGACTCATCGAGGGAGGGCACCTGTCCTCCAACTCTCGGTCTCCAGCAACAACCGCGAACCGCATCACCTACACGAACGCCATCTACTGTGCACCATCACTGGCATTTTCACAGACAATCGCAAACATCCATGCCCACGGCGGAATTCCAACCCGCAGCCTTTTGGCCGGAGAGAGGATACACTGACCACTTAGCCAACCAGGCCGGAATAACAAATTGGTAGAATTCGTTGCCTGCAGTAATTTAATTTCGATTTCGTTTTGTACTGGTTCGATAAATTTGGCATATTGCTGGTATTATGATTGTGATTCCCACTTCGTGCGTTTAACTCTCCAGCTGTAATCGTGATTTCTGTTGGTTGTATTTCGTGCAGTTTCGTGTAAGATCTTTCGCCATCTTGAGGAATACAAACAAGAAGTTGATTATGTTCCTTCATCTTTAATTGCAAACGAATGACTCTTTCAGATATGTAGTTCATTCTTTTATGTTTACTGGCATTGTTCATGTGGTATCACTGCTTCTTCCTTTCTTTCTGACATCTTCCTCTGTTTGCTGTTACGTAATTTTGGGCTGTTTCTTTTCCTTTCTTCTTAGTTTCAGATAATGGTACTCTTTCAAGATTTCTTTCATTAATCCCTTTACTGGTTCATTTTCTTTTTGGTTTAATGATCTTTCGTTCCAATTGATTTTTTTTAATCACATCATTCCCATTCTCATTGACCGACCCATCGCTTCCGATGGGTCAGTCTGATTGTAGTCATCTTCAGACAGGCTGCCAACCTAATATATCGATGCGGACTTTCATGTCTAGGGGTGAATCTTTTGGCAAAATACAGTAACGAGATGTTTCTCTCACCCGTTCGACTTCTCATCACAACTAGAAAGAATTGCGTTTATTACATGTTGAGCGAAAATGACGCCAGAATCTGTGAATGCTGAGAGTGTGAATGAATTTCGAAATCATTACTGCAGACATGTTGCAGTAGTAAAGACCTTTCACAATGAAACATTTATGTTGAAATATTTGATGTGGTAATGTTATATTAATACGAAAATGTCACTCTTGATGCGTCTTCGACTCTGTCAGAAAGTAAAAGAATATCAAGAAGCTGGTGTGGTTTTGGTACGCAAATGAAAGGAACATGGACTTCATCGGAAGAAAGAAAGATTTATGCAATTAACTGATCCTAGCAGCAACGCTCTTTTCGTGCGTATATCTGTGTGTATAATCCATATAATAACTTCAGCAAATCCATATAATAACCCTAAATGACTGTACCTTTCATTTCAATTGCTAACTTGTATGTGTTTTAAGGAAATTTGTAGGAGAGGTTGGGAATTACTGGTTTCAGTACTGATAAAAATTGACAGTGGAAACACTTGTCGGACTCAGAGAGTATCACTCATCACCGTTTGTTGCTTTCTTCTATGCCAAGTCAAATATTTTTAGGGATATCTTCGAGACGCTACCCCAAATATTAGTATAATATAGCAAAATATGACGAAGTGTGTTAATCCCAAAACGACGTGGTTCCAGAACCTAAGCATATCTCTGTTAAGTGTGGACAATCGTTAATAGCACTTAGCGAGATGATGTGGAAAAGAACTTGAAGACATTCAAAGAGTTTTTATCGTGCACTTGGTCAACCAACATCTGAGCTTAGTATGCGTGTGTGTGTCACACACACACACACACACACACACACACACACACACACACACACACACACACACACACACACACACACACACACACACACACACACACACACACACACACACACACACACACACACACACACACACACGAGGGTCGTCTGAAAAGTTCTCTGCCTAACAATGAAAAAACAAATTTATAATTTCAAAATTATTTTTCTTTTTCAACATATTCTCCCTTATGTTGAACCATTATCCCGTCCGTGTAATGGTTCTCAGTAAGATCTGCAAAATACCCCTCTACAGTTGCAATCACCTCTTCATTTGAAGAAAAATGCTGATCAGCGAGGAAGAGTTTTAGTTTTTGGAAGAGATAGAAGTCAGAGGGAGCCAAATCTGAGGAACAGAGGGGGGGGGGGATTCCAACAATTCATAGTGCAGATCCCTTAATTTTCCCATTGCCAAAACACATTTGTGGGCAGGTGCATTGTCCTGATGAAAGACGATATTTTTTTTCTTCTGCAAACCGGGTCTTTTCTCGAGAATTTGTTCGTCTAGTCTGGTTAAAAGATCGGAATAATATTTCCCGGTTATTGTTTTACCCTTTTCACGATAATTAATAAACAAAATGGAACCGACTTTGTCTTCTTTAGCTCCGAACAACCAGCTTCTGTCTACCGTTTTGACTGCTGTTTGGATTCTGGTGTGTAATGGTGAATCCAAGTCTCGTCCATAGTGATAAATCAAGGCACAAAATCAGTTTTATTCTTGTTAAATTGCTCCGAGCACTGATCAGAGATTTTCATGCCAGTGCGTTTTTGATCTGCTGTAAGTGCGGCACCCATCTTGCGCAAAGCTTTTTCATTTGCAATTCTTCATGCAAAATATATCCTATACGTTCTTTTGAAATGCCTATAGTCTCTGCAATTTCACGCACATTGATTCGCCGGTCATCCATTACCATATAGTGCACTTGATCAATGATTTCTGGGGTTGACACACTTTTTGGACGTGTTTCACGTGGACCATCTTCAAGGTTGGTACGGCCACATTTAAACTCGGTAGCCCATTTCTTAATTGTTGAAAACGAAGGAGAAGAGTACCCATAAACTTTTAAGGACTTCGAATGAATTTCTTTTGGCGTCAAACCTCCTTTTACAAAGAGTTTTATAACCGCACGATACTCAATTTTATCCATTTTCTTTTTAACGTACATGAAAATCTAGCAGATAATTTTTATGAATCCAAATTCTTTGTTTGGCGGGACTTTTCTGTTTTTTCGTTATCTTGTTTTTCCTTAAAGCTAACTGTCCGAGGGAAGTATAGTCCTACTCAGTCGAACCAAACTTCAAACTTAAGTAATGCATACTGGAGTAAGGCAGGTATCCTCCCTATAGATATGTGCCTGTTCAATGGGGTATTGGAAAGCGGAAGAATAGGGTATCAGAAACGTGTTCTATGTCAAAAATTTCCACAGTTCTATGAACCAGTCGTTATGCTCTTATGTTCATCAATAAACATGTAATTCGATAGGATGTTTTAGCAATCTTTGCAATATGCCTTTTAAACTGAAGTTCTTTGTCCACAATAACTCCGAAGTCCCTTGCCTCGTCAACTTCTTGCAGTTCAATTCCATTAATATAATAAACAGCACGTGATTTCATCCTCCCGAAGTGCTTCACCTTACACTTAGCCACGTTAAATTGACCCATTTACCTTAGTCCATACCGTCAGCCTATTTAAGTCATCCTGAAAGGTATCTACATCATCTGAATTGACTATCGCTCTTCCTAATTTTACATCATCAGCAAACAAGTGGATATTTCCTTTCAAATTATTCCCAATATCATTGATGTACAAATTAAACAATAGAGGACCAAGCACTGAGCCCTGAGGTACACGACTAGTCACCTGCCTTCTCTTGGACTCAGCTCCTCCGTAAACCACTCTTTGAAATCTATCCACCAACCACCCTCTAATCGAAATCACCAGATTCAGATCCATACCCATTTGCTCTAATTTATGCAACACAGTTCCGTGTGGAATCCTGTCAAATGTCTTTTCAAAGTCCAGCAGTATCACTGAATAAGGATTTCCTTTATCTAACTCCACTGTTACTTTATTATAGAAAGTAAGTTACTGAGGCAAAACCTACCCTTCGCAAACCATGTTGCCCTTATAAAGTATCATATTGCTGTCCACCCAGTACTGAATTCTAATTTTTACCAATTTCTCCCAAACTTTAACCACTACTCCAGATATATTGATGGGTCTATAATTTGAAACCTCTGTCTTGGAGCCTCCCTAGTGCAGTGGAATTATTTTCCCCTCTTTCCACTCTATTGGTACTTTACCAGAACTGAGGCTTAAATTAAACAGCCTGGTTAGAGGAGGTGCTAATTCTCTTGCACATGGGCTGATATGTCATCTAACCCAATGGCAGTGGTATCATTAAGGTTCTGTAATATATTAAGCGCCTCTATTTGGTGTATCTCTAGACTCTCATCAGTCAACGACACATTCCACACTACAATATCACAACCAAGATTGCACACTTTTGCAAAATGATTATTAACACTTTCATTGCCAAGCTGAAAATTAGAATTTCGTGTGGTGGCCAAATTTTTTTAATTTTTTTTAATTTAGTTAGCGACGTCCACGCGATAATGCGTGATCGGCCGTTTGGTGAGAACTCGCATCGCGCGATATCGCGTGATTGGTAATGAACGTGGTAAGGGACTCGACTATTTGATTTGCTTCTGTAATTTCCCTACCATCAACACTTTTTAAAGTAATCTTTCCATGGTTATTCTTCCTTTACTTGCCACATAGCGAAAGAATTCCTTGGTGTTTCTTTTGGCTTCCTCTGATAATTAGCTTCGGCTTTCCTTACCATACGGGTTCCTCTCTTTGCCTGTACCTTGTACTGCTCATGGAAATGCTCATATCCTATTTCTTTATACTTCCTCCACAGCCTTTTCTTTATCTGCAACTCCTGCTTAATAATATTATTCATCCATCTTACTCCTACTTGATTTCTCCTTCTGACTCTGGGAATACAGCTTTCTTTAAATACTCCTTGACAATCTCCCATGCACCATCAACATCTCTCCCCTTCAAATTCTCATACCATAGCACTCCTGAAAGCTGACTTCTCAGCTTGTCATAATCACGAGCCTTGTAATTCCACATATACCCCTTCTTAACAGAAAATTCAGCACATCTTACAATCTCCCAGCTCAAGACCACATGATCGCTTTCCCCAAGTGGAGACTGTGTAACTAAATTACTTATTGATATGTGTGAATATTTAAAAATGTTAATTAATTCCTAGCTTTTGTTTGTTTTGCTAACTTTTATGGGTTTTGTCAGCGCCTCAACACAAGAATTGCAAAGGGAGAAGGTGGGGACACCACAAAAAATAATATTAAAAATTGGGGCACACGTGAAAGAAAGTTGAGAAACACTGCGTTTGAGAACTATTTTCCATGCTCTGGAGGCCAACGGTGCGACTTTCACACGAATCTACCCGACCCTTGGCGTTGCTTTTGCCGAATAACGGGTTGTATGCGGCCATGCTCCTCAGCTTTTCAAACCCTATGTTCCTCAGCTCCCTGAGAACAGTTGTCTTGCTTGTAGAGCCGTTTCGGAACTTGGCAGCGAGTGTTTCAACAGAGGGCAGACAATTTTCCGCCCTACGCATTTCAGCAATTTTATTTTATGTGGTCTGCCAGGTCGCCATGTTGTTGTTTCTTCGACTTTGTCTTGGAGAATATTGAGCTCGTTAGATCATTGAATGTTTTGTGCTTTTAATAATCACGATTGCTCTTTATCATGTAGTTTTTGTGGCTGCGATGCTTAAGTTAATATTACCGTAATGTGCAGACAAGAATTTGACTTAGCACTTGGCAAGATTCTCTTACCAGTATCATATTATGGATTTTCTGTTTACTATGCTGACCAGCCGTTATTTCGTTTTTGGTCGAAATGTTATACGTGCTAATGCACGATGCGATATTAAGATTGGTAATATGCAAATATCTGAAATGTTTCTTTGAGAAGCTGTAACTACTTGCAGCTACCAGCATTCTTCGATATCTTTAGATTTCTTCTCCCCACAGGACAGTTTAAAAATATAATTGAATTCGATTAGATTTAGAATACATTCGGCAAAAAGTATTGGTGACGTATTGCACATGAAAAGTGTCCCCAATTATCAATGCTTTCTTAAGTGCTTTGTCATCAAAATTGTCTAGTTCTGTGTTGAAGATGAAGCCATAAAATGTTCGACTTGTCTGATCCATGTGTGAATCATCGCTTTTTTTGTTGATTTTTTTTTATCTAAAAGATTAAAATGAAATTAAATCATTGTAATTTCAACTTATAGGTTTCTTCATGACAGCAAACTTTGAACTGGTGTGTAATGAAAATTACTTAAACAACTGGTTGTGTTGCTGCCACGCAGTTTCGCTAATAGCATCGATACCATTTGTGCCAACTTTGGAGAAAACTTAATGTGAAATGTGATGTTTACATGAACGACTTTCATGATGATAATAACACCTGCTTCCGTAATTCTACCCAGCATTCATTTCTACTCGAGCAATTTACCGTTGATTTCTTTCAGTTTGAGAGTTATCAATAAGACTTTTTGAGGGAGAATAAACTGCATTACCGGAGCCGATGATTGACTGGCTGAAATCGGCTAAAAGAGCATGAAGATTTTTCCCCCTTCGATGACGGCAACACAATGTTTCAGGATGCTATTGTAATCTATCGAAGAGATCCGTTAGAATACATTTTAACTTGCTTCAATTGAAAACCAGCGTAGCATATAACTGATCGTCACCCAGTGGAAATGCGTAATCGTGATTACAATTTAAGCCAAAAAAAAAAAAAAAAGATTTGTTCATAGGGCAAAGGTTTTGCGTATGACAGGGTAAGATCGGGAATCGCTATCCATGACAGAGATAGTCAATCTCGGTCATTTCTAAACATGCGACCAGGATCAAACATGTAACTCATTTATCTGCTGACTTTACATTATCAAAGTTACCAGGGACGTATGCAGACGCATTCTTCTTCTTTCTCATCCGTCATGGGTTTAGTCGCCCTAATGAACAAATGTTTGCCATCTGGCTCTTTCTCTGAGTGCCATGGCTGTCATCTCTTTGAAGATCGATGATTGTAACCACTTTTCCTTCAAAGCCTGTAGCCAAATTCTTTTTGGTCTACCTCTTGATCTTCTTTCTCCAATGATCCCATTCAAGACTATAGTTCGTATTCCTTAAGAGGAGATGTCCAAACAATCTTAATTACTGTTTAAAAATTATATCTGATATCTTTTCTGCAGTTCAATTCGTGTTTGACTTGCTCTCGGTTGTTTTGACCAGTGAGTCTTATTTATTCTTCTCAAGCATTTCATTTCGAATGCTCTTGTTTTCTGTACTTCTTAATGATCGAGTGTCCATGTCTTGGCTCTGTAGGTTGCTCTAGGTATAATAATGGTTTTATAGAGTTCTAGTATGAGGTTTTTCGAAATGCTGGTATTTTTCCATGTTTTTTTTTTTATTTTATTCATATTAGACCATCGTTTGTAAAGTCGGTGATTGACTGTTTCTGTGTTGTCGAGGTCGTGAGTAATAAGACTGCCAGGATATGGAAATTGCTTTACTTATTCAAGTATGACATTAGAGATATTATAATTCAGAATTATTATAAATTATTAATGTTATTAATAGATTGTACGTCATGTAATATTTCTCAGATGAAATAAAAAAAAAATTCTGAACATTATCCCAAATTCGCATTTGGACCTGGTCAAGTGTGATAGAGACGGCTAACTTGAGCAACCAGCTGAACATCGTTGCTTCTGAGGTATTCTAGGATAACGAAGACAGTTTCCCCTTGAGATTTTAGGTTGACGGAAATGATTTGAATTCCCATCTCCAAATACTTTTCGACGAAAAAAAAAAAAAAACTTTAATCCCATGCAGGTAGCTGATTGATCGAGTTCTTGTCTTTTCTTATAAAGGGGCTAAAATCGATTTCCTTCAAGACAAAGCAATTCAGTGCGTGCTTTCCGCCTGGCAACAAACGCTTCAAACGACAATATCAATTAGGGCGGGTGCCCTGAAGCAGTTATGCGTACTTCGCAGAAAGTAAGCACGGTCGACAAGCAAGTGTGTTGTTGATCGGAGAACGATGTGCGTCAGTCCCCTGCCGAACATTTTCATCCCAGCTGGAGTCGCAATGTTGCATGACCTCGCGTCATTGAGGTTGTTGATACACCTCATCATAACCTGAATTTATTTTTCTTTATCGTTTTAGTATAATATATATTCCAAAGAATTGTGTGTGTGTGTGTGCGTGCGTGTGTGTGTGCGTGTGTGTGCGTGTGCGCGCGTGTATCCTGCTAGCTAAGATATTTCAGAGGCATAAGAATGCATGCGTGCACTAGTTTTGTGCTTATTTCACCAAAGCGAATATAATTTCCCTGTGGAGAGTCAATAATACGTTTGAACAGTATTCTGATGCCCGTTTTCATTGCTGTGCCAGCCGAGCACAAAATCATATTTTGCCTTTAGATTATTTTTCGTCCCTTGATTGAGCATCGTTACTGGTGATGTGTGATCGAGTATCCGATTGGATGTCTCCCTCTCGTCGCCTCAGCTAGCCTGCCAAGTGCACGTTTGGAGACGTTCCCCCTCGTGTAGCAGGGCTTTATCCGCATGTTCTCTTTCAGCTGGTTGAACTTTTAAGATCTGAATTAGAAGGTCCTCGAAGACAAGAAGATGTTTTCTACATCAGTTATCTGAAATGAATTCAGAAATCAAGTTTCTACCTTAGACAGAACAGACTTGCCAGGAAATGCATTCAATTAACTAACGTAAACACTTCATGGGATTAGCTGATGGCATTAATTCCATTAACATAAATTGATTTTCCTGAGTTCTGTTCAAATATCTTCAGCATTCACGTGCATCTACCAGTAACTCGATTATACAACGTACTGCGAGTTGAATAACAGCTGATTTGCAGCTCCTTCTCCATCCATCAGTTATTTGATTGTAGAAAATTTCAGTCTATTGGAAAGTGGACATTTTGATGTATGGAAGCTTTTCATACATACCAGCAAATCATGGAAACGCGGAACTAATGCTGGATGTATTTTCTATAAAACAAATATCCTGCGGTCAATTCTTACACAAATATTTGGATCTCGCCTACCACACTGTTGATTACATGTTTCAGGCTCACTTTTAAAATTTGTTCTAAATATCACCATGATCCCGTTCTTCCTATTACCCAGATATGCCCCTTTATATCGGAAAGGTAGTAAATCATTCATAATTTAAATCCAATTTGAAGACTAATAAATAATCCGCTAATCTCAAGTCTGCAGGTTGGTAAAAAGGAGGAGCTCAACTGTCATAAAGTTTAGCTTATTTGTTTTACATCGGGAGATATGCTCCAATGCGCATGTACTGGGATTGATGGTGAAAATGTTATATGAATAAATTATTATAAGAAATAAGGAGAGAGTTTCTTAATAAATGGAAATAGTGATTAGGATTGTGGCAACATTCTTTTAAAGATTTGTTGAAGATAGGAATTAATATAGATTTAGGTAGAAGATGAAGATCATCGACCGGAGACCACTGCGTTACTTCAGGGAGGCCTGAAGTGCTTGAAAAACTTCCATTTTTCGTCTCTAGAGCAGGCTTTCCGACTGCAAAACATTGAATTAACTAAGTATTATAAATCACAAAAAATAGAAAAAAGATTTATAGCCCGCTTATAGTAATAACCTATTATAGGTTTCCAACCTTTCGTGCATGGGACTCACACACACATAAATAAATAAATAAAATTAAGGGAATATGTGGAAACACGTGTAAAACAAGTATAGTGAAAGAATTAAGGAAAATAGTTTCTGGGCTAGATGATTTTGTTTCGAAGTCATCAGCACTTCTCCCGATAGAATTTTACACTCATTTGGAGAAAATGCACAACGATGGAACAAATTGGGTGATTTTCCTAATACACGAAAGAGGTTCAAGAACTGAATGTTGTAACCATAATGAAATAACAGTTGTGTTGCTATGAAATGATTTTGAAAAGATAATACGAATAAGCAGTAAAGTGCTGAAGAGCTTTTTTGCTCAGTGCTCACGAACAGGTACTTTGGTACATTCTTCTAACAAAATATCACTCGCTTAAACCAATGACCGTTGCCTCGCTCTGGGTAGCGTAATTTTCTCAAGACGTGTTTTCTAGGATCGGATGACATCTCTATGCTAACAGTCTTCGCAACCCTCTCCCGGCTCTTGTGGTAGGCGTGGCCCGTTATGTTGATACTCAACTACAGAACCACGACGGTGTAGGTAATACTCTGCTCCAAACCTGAAGCATCTCCACACCATCATCAGACAAAGTCCTGATCCAAATGTTGTATATATTGTGGTTTGCCAATCCAGAACCGCTTTATAACAGGGTCTACTACCAGTAATGGAGAACTCTACGCAGCGTATGTAAACATTATTCTTTATTTTCTTGTGGTAGTTCGGTTAGAACACAGAACCTCTTCCATGAAAGCCCAACTATATAATTCACTGAGTAATATCGTGGCACAAACTTTTAGTGCTGTTGGATATCGTGAATTCCCGGTGAGAGTTCACTAACATACGATGGAATGATACACAACCCTCATCCCTCATCTCAAGTTCTTCCACCAATTTATGTGGTAGCCATCATGTTTTTTTTTTTTTTTCCACTCAAGTTAAAATCTTTCAGTGATCCGAACGTGCCACAATTTCACTAACCTTTATGACCAGATTACTGATAATCTCTCCAGAACTCGGTAAACTGTAAACCACACCCCATTTTCCCGACTGTACATGAACTCCCACATTCGTTTAGCACAATCATGCATTTATATCACGCAGTCAGTGGCTTACCATTTCTATCAGAATTTGAGAGACATCGGGGCTTTAGGATATTTGCACCGTAGTAAGTTTTCTTTACATTGCATTGCATTAATCTTGAAGAATATCTGTGGAATACTGTAGGAGAGAGCAGGGGAAGCGAGTGAAAATGATATCCTTACTTGCTTGCAAGATTCAGAGAATTCTCTGAGCAAGCGAGCATGCTTGTAGCAAAATGTCATATGAATAAGTGAAGAACACACGAAAATCAGGAGCCATTGTTATTAATAAATGCAGACAAGTATTTTCATTTATAAAAATAAATAAAACTACTTAAACCCGGTTTATTTCGGTCCTCGTTTCAACAAAAGATGATGCTATGGGAACTTTGAAACAATGTTTCCACAGCATCCTAATTCCTAATAAGCATCCGGTGGTCACCTATTTAAAATAATTTTTTTTAAATTAAAAAATAAAAATAAAAAATAATAAAAATGCTGTTTACTTATTGGTTGTGTTGGGGCACCATCTGATTGGTTAATAGTGGAGACTGACTACCCCTTAGTCTCCAAAATTTAGATGGGGGTAAAACGCCTTCGTCTACTCCCTTTTGGGAACAAAAGACTTTAGCCGATTTATTTATTTTATTATGGAAGGGAAACGAAGCAGAAGAGTACTCATAACAGACGAGTATTTGGAATTGAGAATCCAGAAATGAGAGAGGAGTTTTTGTGGTTTCGTCAGAGGTTGACAATTAGAAATACCAGCGTAGCAAATGCAAAGTAAGTCATCGTTATTATGAGTGTTCGCATACTGTGTGGGTGTCGGTGTGCATGTACGAGGTATGTATGTTTGCTTGGCAGCGGAAACCACAGTGGGAGTTGTTTCATTCAGCGGGTTCTGGCGAGAAAACGAGTTCCAAAAATGTAAGAAAATATTTCAGTATCAGAAGATGTGATAGCGAAAGATGTTACTCTTACTTTTGGTTGGTGGTTACGCGGTGTTGATTTAAAAATTACTGACGTGCTGCGTTATCGAAGAAAAATTAATTTGTCACGTCCAAGGCAAGCGATTATGAAAGGCTTCAGCAATAACATTGACGGAAGAAACTACAGTAAGAGAATGTTCAGTTAGGAAGGTGTGAACAACAACTGAGATAAAAAAGAAAATTTTAGTAGAATGGCACTCGGACAGCGTGTGAAATGTCTCAAGGAGAAGAAATATGAAGGGCTTAAATGGAATCTTATTAAAGCAATTAAATGAGCGAAGTCATACGTGTAGGGAGAGGGGATCAGTTCTTCGTGATTGAAGAAAGTGCTATTAAATTTGATATTCGTGTCGGAGATACTAAGCGTAATTCTTTTTTTCTATGCGACGACATAATTTCTTAAATAGAACTGCCGCAATTCTCTAGCCAAACCAACCGTTTGCTGTGAAACATTTAGTGTGGGTAATATTAGGCCAGAACTCCAGTTTCCATCCAGCACACTTGTTTGTGAGCAGAAAAGTAGCCTTTTCAAATATTTGCGTATCTCTACTTTTAGAAATCCAATCAGTCTGTTACGTACGCCTTTCATCAAATGCCCTCCACATACCTCAAATCTCTTCGCGTGATACTATCGTGCCATTAATAACACAGCTCGTCTTCTCAACAAAATATCACATCGCAGTAACACGCTGTACTGCCCACGCTACTACAGGGTGTTTACAAAAGAATGACCCGATTTCAAATAATTATATTTACGTTACGCATTAACTAAGTGTAGCGGCTAGTTTGGCGCTAGTAGTGGCATCTAGCGGTCGTCCTATCAAACTCTGGGCCAAGGCCGTTCACACGGTACAAGTGGCATTCGTGTGTGGTGCGTAGTTGTAGAGATATTCAATTTTCAAATCGGGACATTCTTTTTGAAACCCCCTGTACTTCTACATTACGATCTTTAGTCTCTGCACATCCTCTGAGGTCATCGTTTTGGCAATCACTCCCCACATTCTAACCTCTCTTCGTTGCCTTATCTATTCGTTGATGCAACGTAACTCTAACAGTCTCTTCATGACATCAGATTCCACTCATTACTTTCACAGTCTCACGTGTTTCACTTACAATAAAATTTATCCCATTCTATCTTTTCCGAATTCCTCCTTTCAGTCCTTTGCTTTTCGGCTCTTTCGTCTTCCTTTCACTTTCACTCTTGTCTTCTTCTCCCACTGCTTTCCTCGTTTATTGTCCGACTTCTGCTTCGCCCTTTTCCTTTCTCTCCAAATCCCTTTACTGCACTTCCTACTTTATCTTGTACTTTTGCAAAGCCGCTTCTCTCGATCCAATTTTTTTTCAGGTCCTCTTGAATTTCGCGGTTACTCAGTCCACATTTTTATTTATTCATTCCCACCCACCCACATTGTACATATTTTTGGTAATCTATTCTCCATATTCGAAGATTGGCATCTTTTAGGACATGCGTGGTGCAATCGATCCTAGGTTTATAAAATTAGCGACATTCAACTTTGAAATAAGGGTGTGGTATTTAAAGCACTTCTAATTTCTAAGGTTACGAAGCGAAACTGATAACTCAATGTGAGTCGAAGCTATTAGTTTACTGCGAAGCACGCAAAGGATAGTTTATTTTAATTTCTTTCAGAATTTATCTACTACTAAATCTCGCAGTTGTGGTTTTCTTACTGTTTTTCTTCGTAATAGTTTGGTTTCGGCATGATAGCAAATGTCTCATTTGGACTTTGGTTTTATTCGTTTCTGATTAGGCATGGTTAACTAAAGGAGTCAAAATGGAATAGACGTTCACTTAAAATTAGTTGATTACACAAGGAACTTATTCGCTGACATACATTCATAAGGATTACCGTTAATTCCTTGATCCTATATACGACGTTCCATATTTACTTTTAATGAATATTAAGATTACTAACTATGAATTGCTGAATGTAACAGTGATGACGGTGCTCTTCTTTAGCCCCTTTCCATCCACTGCTAGAGATAGGCTCTCCGTCCCGTTAACGTTACGATTCTTTGTCTTTTTCCAAGTCTACCATCTTATATCTTTCTAGATCCTGCTTCCATCGTGTTCTTTAGCGACTTTCCTTTCTCATTCCCTTTCTTTATATCTATTCAGTGCTAATTTTGGCATTCTTTATTATTATTATTATTATTATTATTATTGTTATTATTATTATTATTACGTGACACCTCCAGGTCAATCAATCACATCCCACTATATTGGATGTTAGAGTAATTCATAGTGGATTCAGAGAAGAAATATCAACTCAACTGGATGATTTTTGGAGACCAATGAGGACAACTCACCAGACATTCTTTGGGAAGGAGTCAAGGTGATAATACAGGATACAGCCAAAAAGTATCTTGGCCCAATAGGAAGGCCAAGAGACCCGTGGATATCAGATTCAACATGGGAACTAATCAAACGAAAGCCGTTAGAAAAACAAACAGACACAGGGACTGAAGGATATAAGAGATTGCATAAGAAGTGACATCAAACAGGAAAAGGAAAGTTCTATACTAATAAATGTGAAGAGACAGAGTTCCAGATGAAGAGGCACAATTATAAGAGGATGTTGAATTTAGTTAGTGACTTAAAGCACACGTTTAAGTCCAAATTGAATGTTGTTAAAGACAGGAATGGAGCATTACTAACAGAAGAGCTGGAAATCGAAATGTGAGGAAATGTACAGTGGATAAAGTGGAGTGGATAAAGAATATGTGGAGCCCTCTCACCAGGAAAATTTTTATTTGGAACCTCCTCCACTTAGGCATGAAGTCGAAAGAGCAGTTAAACAACTTAATAGCAATAAGGCTCTGGGTGCAGATGGAATCCGAATTGAGATAATTAAGGCTACTTAAGGATGGAGTAATAATAGTGTTTCATGGATTTGATTACAAGGATATGGGAGACAGGATCATGGACTAGAGACTGGAAGAAGTCAGTTTTCATACCACTACATAAGAAAGATGATATGAAGGCGTGCAGGAACTATGGAACTATTAGTTTAATATCTCATGCAAAGAAAATTTTATTGATGTTGAAAGTTTAATTTGCACTTGGTTAGACTATAATAAATTTAGTTTAATCCTTTATCCAAGTGTGAGCAAACAAAGTTTGCGCCTGAAAATATCTTCAGGACTAGGGTAAGGTGGTACAACACCGGGAAATTTAATAAAAAGGTGACACACCTTTTGGCAACTCCTATAGGTAAAGATGACCTCCCATTGCTTCTGCCTGGTATCACCACTCTAGGCCTGGCTCCCGCTGAAGAGACCTCAATAAAGGTTGAAAAAACTAGTCTGGGTAGGGTCCCTTCCCTTAATGCATAACATTACACATATCCGCAAGGAGATGTGTTTTGCATTATGGGAGATACCGAGATAGGAGTGATGTTATCTTGGTCCACCTTTGCTACGAGTTTCCCGGTGTTGTACTACCTTACCCCAGTCCTGAAGATATTTTCAGGCGCAAACTTTGTTTGCTCACACTTTGATAAAGGATTAAACTAAATTTATTAAAATGTTATTGAAGATCATGCTAAATAGGATTGAAGCCACAGTTGAGGCATAGTGTCCAAGGAACAAGCAGGTTTCAGGAAAGGTAACGACACCAGATATAAGATGCTTTGCCTTAGACAGATCATAAAAAATATTAAGAATTCATACTCTTAGACTACTCTAAAGCTTTTGACTGTGTTGAGCATATGAAATTGTGGGAAGTAATGAAAGAATGGGTTTTCCTCAACACACTATCAGACTGATAGCCAACTTGTACAGGGAGCAAGAAGCTACGGTAAGAACAGATGCTGAATTGAGTGACTGGCTTCAAGTTGGAAAAAGAGTTAGGCAAGGATGTTTACTTTCTCCTCACTTGTTTAGTATCTATGCGAGGACATCATGCATGAAGCATGGGATAAGCTAAAGACAGGAATTAGGATAGGCGGTAGATTGATCAGTAATCTGAGGTATGCTGATGACACTATACTCCTCTATAATGACAAGGAAGAACTAGGACTAATTCTTGATAATGTTAACAAGATCATTAATAACAGAGAACTTCAACTCGATCCTAGCAAGACAAAGATTGTGGTTCCCAAAGGAAATACAAACAGGGAAAGCTCTTAAGAAACAAGTTTACCTTAATTGAAAAAAAATTGAGGAAGTCAGCAAGTTCGAGTACCTGGGATCCATTATTAATGTGAAGAATTGCTGTTCAGAAGATGTCAGAAAAAGGTTAGGAATGGCTAAAACAACAGTCAGAGACTTTTCAAAAATCTGGGAGGATGGATCTATCTCCATGGGAACAAAGTTGAGGATTTTGGATGCAGTTGTTTTTCCAACAGCAACTTATGGATGTGAGACTTGGAACCTAAAGAAGTCAGATAAGAAACGGATATCTGCTTTTGAGATGTGGTGCTACAGAAGGCTGTTGAGGATATCATATACTAAAAGGCGTACAAATGAGTGGGTGTTTGAAAAGATCAGAACTTTAAGGCTCCTTATGGATATTGACAGAAGAAAGTTAAAATATTTTGGACACATTGAAAGGATGTGTTACGTCGTGATTTTTCTTTAAATCTATGTTACTATTATCCCCTATTGTGCCAACTAAGAATGAGATCTCCAGTCTATCTCTCTGGGGCCGTCTTCTTTTCCAACTCTGACAAATTTGTTTGTTCCAGGTGCGCCAGTCAGAGTCATAGGACAGAAGAATTCTTGCTCAGAGAAACTTTCCCAGAGTTCTAACAGCTACCTAAATTCGTTAAATATATATAGCGTCTGTAGAGATCTCAGTTTGCAGTCATGGCCCTATCCTTTCTAATTATTCTATACCTTCCCCTTATGCATTGGTTCAAACTTTTATGAGTGGTAAATTAGTCTCATGCTCAAGCAAAACTCAGGCTTACTCATATAACTCATATGAGTTATATAACTCATATGAACATATAACTCACATCCTCTGGTCAATTAAAACACGCTTAGCATGGGAAAATACGGGTTTACAATTTTAACTTCAAATGCTAACTCAGACCCCACTACATTAATTAGGTCTCACACAAGAATTTAAGTCCTCCGATTACCAGTCCAATGGAGCTAACAAGTTACAATGCATACAAGTCATTCAAAAATTTCTCTACGCAATTTTTGGTCCATTTTTCTTCCAACTAGAAATTGATTCACCCTTTCCCACCAATGCTAATTGTTAAAAAAAAAATAAGAAAATGCTGCGCATTACCACCGCCGCATGAGGTTACCGTGTCCCCTTTATCCGCCCTTTACTGTTAGATACTTTACTGCTTCAGTGGGTTGCGTCCACGTGGAGGTCACTCTGCTCGGCAAACACTCGTCTCGCTGGTCGTCAGACTGCCCGCTCCCTGAGGAACTTTCCGTTGTCTCATTCCGGTAGCACTTCTACCGATGGCCCGAGTCGGTGGACGCCGTCATATCGCGTACAGCTCGCCCGATACTCGCCAGTCAGCAACGGGGAGAAACTTGCCGTCCGATGCTGTAGAATTCCCTTCCGCTGGTCAGCATCGTGGGTCCGAATGAAAACAGGAATAGAAAAAACCGGGCTCGAAACCCGCATTTATTTTCTCTTGTTGCTCCCTCTTTTCGCTGCAGAAGTTTTCTCACGGCGCCTTCCTATTGCTCCTTGAGTTGTTTAGTCACAACTCTTGTCCTCAAGAGCGCTGTTTTTTGGGGAACGCTAGTTCAATTCGCTTTCCACGAATGCCTTCGCTTCGGGCGTTACGCTTATCGTGGGTAACTCACACCCAACCTTTTGACTTTTTTGCATTGATATACATTTTGCATAGAGCGTTTTTTTCTTACTAGTGTTTTCAAGCAACAATATTTCTATCTCCACAGACAAATTCCTCCTTTTTTTGTACTTCATTTTAAGATAATTCAATGATGTTCTCTATTAACAATTTGTTTCTTTACTAACAGTACAAGTATTTCTTGGTTATTATTGCATTTTTGTTAAATCTTGAATGAATGATCTTTTTGAGGAAAAGGTCCTTATTCAAGATCTAATAGGTGGAAGGGGGACTTCTCAGAACAGTAATAGAAGGTAAAGTTCCTGGAAAAAGAGGAAGGGTAGGTCATCAATGAGATGGATGGTGGTGGTGGTGTGTGTGTGTGTGTGTGGATTGACTGATCTTCTGAGAGTTGAGGCCTCCAGAAAAGCAAACAACAGGACTACGTGGCGAGGCCTGGTGTGGCACATCACCGAGCATCGGAATGACCATACGGTCATCTGTGGATGTCCAATGAACATATGGATTACAGACACCTCCAGGGAATCCAAAGGCTCATCTAGGGAGGGTACCTACTCCACCACGAACTCTGTCTCAATCCGCCATCTACAGCGAACGACAACTACACCAACACCATCCTGCATGCCACCACTAGTAATTTCACAGGCAATCACAAACATCTATGCGCACGGTGGGATTCGAACCCGCAGCCTTTTGGTTGGAGAGCAGATACGCTAACCACTCGGCCAACGAGGCCGGCTTCATCTATCAATGTACTGATATGGGCAGCCTTTCCCTATTTACATGCTTTACAATATTTCACAGTATTCTGTATTCCACCCATCTCTCTAATTCTATTATTTCTGATTCTGTTATGTGGGACAACATTCTTCTTTCCAAGGGCGTTTGGGCTACAAGAAAAATGTCAATCATACTGTTTTTAGTCTAATTGCCGTATTACAGTTCCCTAAGTAAGCGTAAGAATATCATATTGAACATTTTTCTTTATAAATGTACAAATGACACAAGTAATCGTTATGCTGCAAAAACGTTTCTTTTCTTTTCAACCGCAGTGTCAGCTAATTTCTGTTTAGTTTGATCTTTTTATTTGTTTTACTGTACTAATTTTTACGCATTTTTCCTGCTTTCACCGTCAAGATCATTCAGCCTTAATTCAACTTTTTCCCTAGCACAACAGTGTCACCTACAAACCGTACATGAGTGAAAGTTCTTCAACTGATGCCAATTCCGCGCGACTTCTAATTTAACAGAAGGCAGTTTGGATGATATCGGATCTCCTCGCTTCACACGCCGCTGAATGTCGAATTCCTTTCTGCGATGCTCGAATTTATTCTGGCTGATTAGTAATCGGATATGCAGTTCTTTACAAATCTCTTGGACTTGACTTGGGTGACTTGTAGTTTTAAGCTGTTTACTATTTCTGACTAATATAAAGAATTAACGACATTTTTGACATCTCCGAAAGCTAAATGTGCAGCAAAATGATACTCCCATACTTTTCCATTGCTTGGACAGCGGCATGGATGTAAAATCTGTTGTAGAGAATCTTTAATCCGAAGACTGTACATATTGCGGTGCGTCAAACAAAAATTTCGCGATGCTGTTTAAGAGGATGATTAAAAAAAAATGTACACTTGGAATAGCAAACCGATTGCTCTCTAGTTATTGATGTCATCTTTCCTGTAAGTTAATAATTGATTTTCTCATTGCAGCAGAATTTTTCTGCAGTTAAAATATCACCGAACAGTTCCAGTGTGACCTCATGAAACTGCGAACCGCCTGATTTGGGCGTTCTGCTATTAATACATCGTCTTCAGACTTTTTTTTTTCCTCACAAGAGGATTCCGTAATTCTATTATGTCTGTTGGATTTGCATCTTTCTCATCGAAAGTTAATAGAGGATCTTTGTTTTTCCGCCTGTGTTTACGACACTTTAAAATCGCTGCACATTTCCATTATTTTTTACCCCTCTGTTACGCGCTACTAATTCTTGGTTTCAGTTTCGGAACAAATTCCATTTCTCTCTCGTCAGATCATTTTCAGAAAATTAACGTTCGTTAAGTTTTAAATTGTTTTAGATTTTCGTGTCTTTTATTATTATTATTATTATATTTTTGTAACTTGCACATTTCTGCGAATTTTAAATTGTTTCTGCTAATTCTGTCTCCGTTTCCTTTTCCCTTTTTGGATTACATCCAATGAAGTAAGCTTCTCTCTGGATGTTATATTTGCCGATAACGATTTCCTTAAACTTTTGTAACTCCTGTTATTGTTGAAGCTCTTTCCTTCATTCTATCAGATAAGTCTGAGTCATTTGTGCTTCTTTCATTCAACTTCACCTTGTATTGTGATTTTTTTTCATCGCCATTTGTTTCTTTTCTCTCACTAGCCAAGTAATTACTAACATAAGTAACAGATATATTTGGTAATATTGGTCACATTCACACAATTTACTCAGATTTGTTAAAACTACTCTGGTCCTAGGAAAATTCGCAGTAAGACATTTCGCATTCATTTTTGTAAATAATCAATGGATGATAAAGGGGATTATAAAATCATTAAAAAGGCAAATGTTTATTCAGGTGAATGTCAGTGATAAACAACATAATGAAATCATTTAAAATTGTGCAAATTAAAAGATGCTGCGTAAATTATTAATTTCTTGCTGTGGATCATCAATTCAACAAATCCATCAGTAACATCGCTCATTGGAAGAAATGCTGATGCTGTGAAGCATTTAATTTTCGTGTTGAATTCAGCATCTGTTTGATAGCGCAACTTCAAACCGATGTTAACAATTTTTCAATAAAGATTTTGTGCCATATGAAATAAACAACCTGTTGTAGTTGTTGATGTAAATATGTTAGAAGAAGCGTCGTTGGTTTCTTTGTTGATTAATGTTTCGGGATCTATTGATAAACGTAAGCCCTTTAAGGCACTGAATAATCTGCTGTAAGTTAATTCTGATTTGCCAGGAAGGAAAGCAAAAAGCCACCATGTCTCATACCAGTCCCAAGCCTGGATAAAGGAGTAGGGTTGGACAGATAAGTGTCAATGCTCAGACCGTAAAGAAAAAACAAGATTGTTATCTGATGCCTATACGATCAATAGCCAAAACATGCCGGATCGGACGTCGCCCGGATCGACATGATCTGCAATACAAATCGAGCGATCAGGATTGGATCGAAAAGTGGGATACCGAAAGCAAACAGAAACTGAAACTAACACAACTGTTATGAGTAGTAAGATGGAATGTACAGACACTTTGGATATCAGGAAAACTAGAATTACTTCGCTAGGAAATGAAGAGATATCGGTGTGATATACTAGGAGTGGCGGAGATGCGATGGACATCATCAGGAGAGATAAATGGATGCTAAGCCACATGGTCACGGCATGACACCAAGCGCGAAGCAGGAGTTGGCTTCCTTCTTAACAAAATAGAGTTAGAAGGGCACTGTTAGGGCGAAAACCTGACAATAAACGAATCATAGCGGCAAGATTTCAATCAAAACCATTTAATATATCAATAGTCCAGACATATGAAGCCACATCTGACAGCACAAATGAGAATATTGACTTATTTTACAAAGATCTGAGAGAGACAATAGAAACAATACCAAAGCAAGATGTGCTAATTATTGAAGGAGATTGAAATGCCAAAGTCGGAATAGATAATGATGGTTGGGAAAGAATCATGGGAAAATATGGTTTCGGAGAAAGAAATGAAAAAATGCTAGAATTTGCTGAGGACCACTAGATGATGATCTGTAACACAAGATTCCAGCAAAAGGAGTGTAGAAAATGGATTTGGCGATCAAATGGTGGAAAAACCAAGAACATGATTGATATGATTAAAAGAAGATGGATAACATCAGAACAGCAGTGTCGAACTTTTCAAGGAGAAATTAAAAAAGAAATATAAACCCCATCATCAGAAACGAAGACCTACAGCAAGAATACGTGGAGCGGAAATAGGAAGAAGGTAAAGAACAGTGTTAGAGGAGAAACTTAAAAGTGTGGACAAAGAAAAAATTCGACTCTAAGAGCGAAAGGGGTAATGAAGATTATAAAATATACAGTTGAAAAAACAGTACCAGAAGGAGAGAAGATCAAGAAGAAATGGATTAGACAAGAAACATTGAAGTTAGTGCAGGAGAAGAGAATGTTGAAGATAAAAAGGGATGCATCAGAACAAATGGAAGAGCAATATAGAAGAAAGTGCAATGAGGTGAAAAAAGCAGTCAGAATGGATAAGAAGAAATAGAAGCCAATGCAATAACATAGAACAGTGCTATGGAGAGCATAAAACTAGGGAGGTGTACAAAATGATTAGAACCGTTAATAGAAGGTGGCAACCAAAACATACCACAATTAAAGATGAAAAAGGCAAAGTATTGATGAATAAAGAAAACATTGTACAGTGGTGGACAAGATACTGTAGTGAGTTATATGAAGAAAAACTAGATTTAGATAGCATTGGGAAACAGATTGAAAAATTGAAGCAGATACCATCACCAGGTAATGAGCATGATATGGTTAAGAGGAGAGGTATAAAAAGCAATAGGATGGCTAAAACACAACAAGAGTCATGTTAACGATAACATCACTGGAGAAATGATTAAATATGGTGGCGAAAGTATGGTTACAGATATCCACCAACTATGTAATATGGTATGGAAAGAAGGGAAAATGCCAGAGGAATGCGTGAAATCAATATTAGCAACATCACACAAGAAAGGAAATAATCTAGAATGTAAAAATTATAGAACAATTGCCTTGATAAGTCACCTTGGTAAAGTGATGATGATGACGATATTCACAGAAAGATTGAGAGCAGAATTGCAAGCATACCTTGCAGACGAGCAAGCAGGATTTAGGAAAGATAGAACTATAATTCAACGAATTTCAAAATCCGTCAAAATCATAGATAGAGAAAGCTAGGAGAAAAACAAAAACATATATTGCTGCTTTGTTGATTTTCAGAAGGCATTTGCTAGAATGCTATGGAATTGATGGAAAACTAATAGCTATATTAAAAGATATTTATCAGAATGCAATTGTAGCAGTTAGAATAGGTGATGATTTGGGAAAATGGTTTGAAACAAGAAGAGGTTATCCCCGAGCATATCGCACATTTAGAAAGAGCAATGGATAAAATGAAGGATGAGGTAAAAGGAATATCAGTGCATGGGATGAGAATTAACAATCTGAGATTTGCAGATGAGGTGATTATTACTGAAGACGATGAAAGAAAACTACAAAAAAACATTGAAACTGTTAAACGAGGAAGGGAAGAGATTAGGATTTGTTATGAACTTGAAAAAAAACGAAGACAATGGTATTTGGTGAGAAGAACATGAAACAAAAGATACAAGTGGATGGAATTGATATAGAAAATGTAGAACAATTCGCATGTTTGAGAAGTAAAATCGCGTAATTATTATGGGTTGCACTCTGAACAAATTAAGATAAGATAAGGAATCGTGGCGTGATTGGTTGTTCATCTGATTATGCAATTGTGTGTGACATCATGAGTTTGGAATGTTTGGAATTTCCCTGGGGCATATGTGTCAGGTACGTCAGTTCTTGTGTTTTGGTTCGTGTATGGGATTGTGGGTGATGTTAGAGATAAGTATTCGTGTCGTGATTGGTGGGTCAGTTTGAATTAGATCAAGATCAAGATAAGATAAAGAATCGTGACGTGAATGTTTCTTGTTATCAGATGAAGATAAGTGACGAGATTTGTTAGTTGTAAATAAGTGACGTTGTTGTTTTGAATGGAAAGGAGATCATGTCGTGATTGGTGGGACGCTATGAACAAAATAGGGGTAGAGTTAATGGGGGAAGCGATCTCCGTGTCTTGGATGTGTATTGTTATGAGTTGTAGATAAGTAAATGGTTTGCATATGGAATTGTGGGTGATGGTATTGATAAGATAGTGTTTGGAATGTTTGGAATTTGGCTGAGGGGCCCCTTCTGTCAAGGACATCATGTGGTGTGTTGGGTTCGCGTAATGCATTGTGGGTATGTTTTCAGAGAAGGAATCATGACGTTATGTGTTTTGAAATTTCTGGGAAACATATGGCACTGTGACATCACATGGTGCTTTGGTTTGCCTATGGAATTGTGGGCGATGTTTTTGAGATAAGATATCTTGGAATTTTCCCAGGGTGACAAATATCCGTCGTTACCATCAAGTTTTGTCTTTGGATGTCTATACATGGCAGTACTAATTTTCCAGTACGGTTTGGAGTATTTCTTTCCTGTTAAAAGACTATGGGAATTGTTAGAGTATAGTAGAGTCTAGTGGCGGAAGCGTTTAGACTTTTCTGAATAATTTAATTATATGATGATGTCACTCAAACACAAACATTAGATATGAAAAGTTGCTAATGTATCACATGGTAATACTCTAATATATGTAGCCTATGATTATTCTTATGAAAAAAAAAACTATTCAGTATTAGAATTAGAATTGTGCTTACCAAAACATATGATCACAGGTGATTGAAATTGCAAATATCACATGCTATATTTAAGTTAAACAAAAAATATTAACTTACATTCCAGAATACGGCATCTTGGAACTATCGAGGTTTTCTGAATATTTCAAATTGTTGATTTTAACATATATTCACAGCACAAAACACACAAATGCAAGATCTGAAATGCAATTGACTCTTTATTCATTATAGGTTACTGGGGGGATAACATATATTCACAGCACAAAAACACACAAACATAGGAGTTGAAAGATATTTCTGTAAATAACCAGAAAATCTAGTTGACTACTTAATTTAGATTAAGTAGTCAACTCTGTATTAATTGTATTAATTCCTTTCCACAGTTGCTCATGCTATGTTTTTCCCTAGCTTGGTGGGAAAGTCTATGCGCCATTATGTTGAGGGTATGTGTTATTTCCTGTTTGGAATTCAGAGTGCTGTTAGAGTATGGACTTCTGACAAGTGAAATGATTTTTTTTCCAAACTGATTGGTTATTTTCTCTATTTTACTTTTAAAATTCAGTTTAACTACATATTCTAATAGAATAAAAAAAAAAATCAGCTAACGCCTTTTTTATTCCCGTATACGGGGAGTAGGCGAGGCCATTTAGCCCTATCTAACTTTTGGAGACTGAGTGGGCAGTTCAATCTCCACTGGTACCAATCAGAGATAGATGGCCCAAGGCTATAACTAATTAAGCTGTACTCAGTGAAGAGAGACGGCTCAAATGTGCCGCCATCTCGTGGTCCCTAACCGTAACACAATATGTTTAATGTCTGAAATAATGTGGGTTCTACGGTCGATTTTCTTGAGTTTACAGGACGAAAAACCCGAGTTTCCGGGAGGAAAAACCTGCTTGCCCGTGCCAGAGATCGACTAACTCGGGAACCGGTCGAAAAAAGGCTTATAAAAATTTCCTCTAGTCGCCGACTAGACTCGAAACCAAGTCTTCCTTCGTGTGGCTAAGCGCCGTGGTTGGCAAACGCCACATCCACTGAGCTACACAGGCTATATAGAATAACTGAACAAAATTAATAAATAAATAAAATGTATGTGAATTTATTTTCCAACGCTGTAGATTTCTCATTATGTCTTATCTTAAAGATATGTCTCTTATTCGGTCACCAATTTGTTGTACCTAGGTGAGAAATTGTGTGTTTAGGTTGGAACTCTTCGTTCCTGTGAGAAATTGTTGCTGTAGTAAATTAATGCTTATTTTATTTTTTTAAAACCAATATAACAATTAATTTTACCTTTGATTCCTTGTGCTCTTATCGTATTTCTGTAACTGAAATTTATTTTATTTATTTATTTATTTTCTTTAGCATTAGTAATTTCAAGTAACGGTTATATGAGACAAACAAGATTTTGAACTCGCCATAGCGTTTTCTTTTAGAAACTTCTTTTGCCAGCACAACAAATAAATAGTTATTTCTTATTATTTCAAATGAATATTAGCTCTGTAATATGTACTTTGTTAATTTCTGTGTTACCTTTTATTTGACTGTAATATTATTAACAAATTGTGATTACTGAATCTAACATACAGAAATTAAATAAAGTGAAAAAGACAGTATTTTTTTCTTATTCTTATGATTTAACATTTGCGCTGATGTTCACAGTGTATGATTTGCTACTGGTGCTGACGTGTAATTCATGTGATTTTCCTCCATGTGACATTTCAAAACAAGTTGAACTATGGCTTTTACATGGTTCAGCTATGTAAAACTCATTTCCATTAGTCCCAATGGACTGTTATCCTCTCACCCCAACATTTATTTCACAGTAGGGATATTTATATATATATATTTTAACACAATTATTATTAGTATGTGGCAAGAAATTTCAGAAGAAAAAAAAATTATTTGTACTATATTTCATTTCAAAAGACACAAATTACATTATTGGCTATCACATCTGTCTTTTTTTTCTTTTTTCGTTCTCCTAATGGAATAGCACGTGTTGTCAAGTTTTGAAAAAAAACGTTTCGACTGCCAGTCATATGTTTTCAAACTTTTATCATGTACAAATGTTTAAAAAGAAAAGAAAATATGTAGCTTCTTTTCTTTTCTACACCAAGCTGTTCTAAGAGGTTGGTAACTTGATGGGTTAATATATCTGCAGTCTCTCTGTAAAATAACCAAATTCTTATCTTACTTTGTGTGGGGAAGGGTAAAATTGTATTTGTGTTATCTGGAG
This sequence comes from Typopeltis vanoorti, assembly GCF_054136105.1. Classification (NCBI taxonomy): domain Eukaryota; kingdom Metazoa; phylum Arthropoda; class Arachnida; order Uropygi; family Thelyphonidae; genus Typopeltis; species Typopeltis vanoorti. The sequence goes on along the minus strand of NC_143552.1, from coordinate 172,494,576 downwards.
AGTAAAAACCTTTTTTCTATACAAAACTTTATCAGTTCGGGGTTTGAGTATGTGAACGAAATGTTTACAGATAACTCAAACATTGTCAATAGGTAGCATTAGACAATTTTCTAAAATAATTAATTTTTTAAGAGTTTGGTAAAGTGATAGGTTAAAATATCTACAGTCTCTCTGTAAATAACCAAATTCTAACAGTCATACTTTAAGTACGACTATTTTTCTAGTCTGTTGGAGGTATCAACATATATAATAAAGAAATTGTCACTTTTCAGGTGAAATATTCTCCACTAAAATTCTCGCAATTAATTTAATACCATATTATTTCTTTTGCTTCCAAGAGTTGACACAGTTTCTTGAAATATTTGGGGGCTTGCATGAATAAATAAGACTTTTAATTCACTGAGTGGAGTTTCAAAAAAAAGTCTGGTTAGTTTGTGGCAAGAAATTTCACAAGAGAAAAAAAATAATTTAAGTAAGACCATATATATATATATACATGAAAGCTTTAATGACTGATGATACCGAGAGATAAAATGATGACATGATATATTTGAAAAGTTACTACTAGTTTACTAGTTTTGTTGAATTGATCAACATCTTCAGGTATCACAATCAAAGAAGTATATAAAGAATTACAGAGACTTAACATTGTAATAACAGAGCATGTACAAAAAGACAGCAGCATGTTTGAAAACAAAATGGGTGCTTCAGTTCTAAACAAACATATACTATGTGCTGTCACGAGTGCACCAGTACTAAACAGAGGCAACGTGTGTGTCAGAGAGATTGAAACTCAGGCTGTTGTTGATATGAGAGGAATCTATAGAAATTTCTCTAGATTCAACAATCTTTCTTTCGAGTTCATCGTAGCACACATGGATGTTGGCAGTTTGAGTCCAGTTTACAATGTGCTGGCGGCCTTCGTCTGAGTTAGCTGAAAAGAGAACGTGACTAGAGAGAGTGCTAGCTCTAGTCCTGTTATAGGAGATATCTCTACGGTATTCTTCCAAACGTAGAAGGATGGATTTAACAGTCTGGCCATAGTATGGCTTTCCACAATCATATAAAATCTTGTACACTCCAGGAAACTGAGTTGGAAGATGTTTCTCTTTAGGTTTGCTAAGTACTGAACGAAGTTTTGGAAGCATAGTGAAGCAAGTTTTGAAGTTAAACTTCTTGAGAATCGTTGCCAGTTTTGGTGAAATAGAGCTGATGTAAGGCAAAGAGATGAAGGCTCTTTGGGAAGAGGGATCTTCAGAAGTAGTTGAGTGACTGGGGGAAAGAAATTTGTCAATTTTATCAGGAGAGAAACCATTATTCATTAAAGTTATTTTAAGAAAAAGGAGTTCATTTTCAATTTCTGTTTCATCTGTAAGTAATGATTTGGCTCGGTGAGCTAAGGTGGAAATAATAACAAATTTTTGTAGGGGATAGTTATGGGAGGAAGCATGAAGGTATCCATCAGTATTCTGAAAAACAAAACAAAACAAATATATATATGGTCTTATTTAAAAAAATTATAACACATTAATGGCACCCTTTTGTTTATTTTAATTTACACATTTTATTTATTTTAATTTACACATTTTATTTAAGTGAAATATTACTTACAATTGTATTTACTGAATCTAACATATAGAAAATAAAAAAAAATACAATCTTATTTTTGGTCCTTAATCTGCTCTTATTGCTAATTTTGCATTGTCGTTCAAAGGATCTTCCCATGGTTGAGGAATCGCCATCATGTGGTTTTTTGACAATGTGCCTCTCATCTGAAAGATTCTTCATTCGTGATCATTGGGAATTTATTACTGTTGTAAAATTAATGGTCACATTCTTATTTTTTTGAAACCAATACATATATTTTTGAGCATTATTAAAAGCACAGAAATGTTCGCTATGTTTCCAAAAGGATTTAAAAGTACACGTTATGTTTGCACGTTTTGGGCATCCAATTTCATTTAAATCAAAAGGAGGTCTCTCTAACAACGTTGCTAATGTTTTTGATTTTTGTCTTCCTTTGGCAAGCAATATTTGATATTTGCATGTTGATTCTATCATCCAATTTCTTAATTCGTCCAGAGATAGTTATCTAATTTCCCACTTCAACTGATGGTTATATTTTATTAACCAAGAATTCTGTTTTTTAGCTCTTTCAGGTAATTCTTTCCAACTACAATTATTTTAAGATATGCAATTTTGTCAATGCATATCTTAAAATAACTCCATCAGAAATACAAATTTCTTTAGAAAATAAATTTGAAGTCTTATTGAAAAGAAATTGAACATCAATTATACCAATGATAACTGAAAATTCGTATTTTTCATCCACTGTAGACTTTCCATATTCGTTTTCCTTCATTCTTCTTCTTAGATTACTTCATATTACACCACAAATAAATAGTTATTTAATTATTATTATTATTTCACTGATTATTAGCTGTGATCTTATATTTTATGTTAACTTTCTGTTACAAAATTGTAAACAATTAGAACTTTTCACGAAGAAACTTTCAAAGAATTTTGTGGCTCATCCGTGATTTTTACATGACTGGACACATAACACCACAACAAAATACAGCAACTGCAGGGTATGAACGATTACCTTAAGTCCAAAGTCACTCAACTCTATGATTTTTCTTATCGAACTGTTTACCCTTACTATGCCCTACCCTGCCCGTTTCTTTAAAAATGAACCTTTTGTGCAGATCACTCAACAAGATGCTTTTGCATGCTGCTGGATATACTGTTGGTTTGTTTTTAGCTTACTTTGTGTGGAGAAAGGTAAAATTTGTATTTGTGTTATCTAGAGAGTACAAACATTTTTCTATACCACACTTTAAGAATTTAAGTCACTTTTGTGGGTTAAATTATCGGCTGTCTCTCTCTCTCCCTCTGTAAAACCACCAAATTCTAACAGTTCAGATTTTCGATTAAGTGAACGAAATGTTTTCTGATAACTCAAACGATGTCAATAGGTAGCATTAGACAACTTCTAAAATAATCAATTACATGGTTATTTGACCACTTTCCCCCCATTCCTGGCATTAATTTCACAGTAGTGATTTTTTTAAATAATTAAACAGAATTGCATTAAGATATACAGTTGTGGATTTAAATATCAAATTCTAATCAGAATAACTGAGTAAAAAATTCACTGTGGAAAAATACAACAACAAAAGCATACATCCTTGTTCGTTTAAGTTTACAAATGCATAATTTATTTTGCTGAAATACTATTTACAAGTATATTCACTGAGAAAAATTCAAAACATGTAATTACCTAAAAATATTTCACAATATTTAGTTCAGACTCTTAACATTTTCCAAAGAGTTCAATGAATAAAATTTTTGTTACTCACTGTTTCTTGGTTACATTGCATCAAAATAGCTGTCACACAAAAGAGTTTTTAGATCAGACACCATGGTAAGCACACCTCCAGACATTTGATATTGTGTGAGTGTGGAAATGACACCATGCCTCACTAAACTTTCTGTGTATTCTTTTGTCAGCAAATATACACAAACAGTTTTTGTAAAATGTTTGTTAATGTCCCAAAATAAAGAATCTTTATCGAATTGGATAAACTCTTGAAAGTCGAATTTTACCATTGATGAATTTAAATGATTAGTGATAATTTTCCCCATGATATGAATAACTGGTAATTCAGTTTCCAAAAATAGTAAATGAATATCAATGTCGTACATTTTTGGTGAAAATCTCTCAGCTTCTTCATAACTAATAGAAAAAACTTCACTTCCATCAGCTCCTGTATCATCAAGTATTAGTTCCCCATCTGGCATTTCAGAATATAACACCCACCGAGGTCCATTTCATAGTCAACTCTTCTTTGCAAGTAGCTGAGGATATCAGACCACTTCCTCCATAACTTTCCCAAGTGGTCCTGGATAAATACATCACAATGAACGTGTCCTCTAAAATAATAATGTTTCCATCCTTTTAGAGCTATGTGAAGAGGTTTAATCTCATGCCATTTTCCTGAAGAAAGAAAATTTCAATGACTTTTGTGGCTCACCCATTATTTTACTTTACTTTACTGGACACAAAACACCACAATACGAATTGCTGTAACAGCAAAGACACTTGACTCATTTGTTTTTCCTTATAGTACTGTTTACCTGACCCTTAACTGTGACCGTTCCTTCCAAAATGAAACTTTTGTGCAGATGATTCATGGACATGTTTCTACATGCTGTTGGATATGATATTGATGCAAGATTATCTTACTTTATGATATTTGGCAAACCTTATCTTTGTGGCTCAAAGGGTATTCTATATTATTTGTCCTTATTGTGTTAAGTATTTTATCATCAAAAAGTTTTTGATGTTAGACCATGTGACTAGTTCTCTCACTCATATGTCTGCAATTGTTGGGATGGGAAAAAATAGCATTAGGTGGTGGAAGTGAAAGGGTAGTCAATAGGGTGACATGGGTCTTCCCTGCAATGCTCCCCCACCCCATCCCCTAACACCCTCTCCTCCCCCTCTCCTCCAGTAGATGTCTGCTCAGACTAGTGGAGATGAGCAAGCTCATTATTTGCAGATATCTTTTATTGATATCACCTCCAACTGATACTGATAACTTTAAAGGAAAAAAAACGCGTTTTTTTTCGGTTATCCCTATTTTGTTCATAGTGTCCCACCAATCACACCACGAATCCTTATCCACTAATAATCTTCCTTTTCCATTCAAAACAATAACATTACTTATTTACAACTAATAAATTACATCACTTATCTTCATCTGACAACAACAAACATTCACATCACGATTCCTTATCTTATCTTGATCTTGATCTTGTTCAAACTGCCCCACCAATCACGACACGAATACTTATCTCTACCATCACCCACAACACTGACACATATGCCCCAGGGAAATTCCAAACTCCTGACGACACACACAATGACGTCATCAGATGAACAACCAATCACGTCACGATTCCTTATCTTATCTTGATCTTGATCTTGTTCAGAGTGCATCCCATACTACTGACGTTGCAAAGGGAAGAAAATCCGAAGGCCACGGATAATGTCTGGAAAAGTGAAATGATCAGCCAGCAAACAAAACTAAGAGTACTGGAAACATGCATCTTCAGTGGTGTACTGTATGGATCTGAATCGTGGGTAATAAATAAGGAATCAAGAAAAAGAATTTTGGCATTTGAAGGAACTTGTTACAGGAAGATTCTAAGAATAGGATGGGTACAGAAAATCACCAATGAAGAGTTCTCTCGGAAGTACAACCAAAAGAGAATCTAATGCAGAAGATTATAAAAACAGAAGTTGCAATTCTTTGGACACATCTGTAGAATGAGTGAGGACCGGAAGATAAAGACATTTATGTTTGGTATTATGGATGGTGTAAACAGGAGAGTTAGATCATAGAGAGAATTGATAGAGGACAAAGCACTGATGTGGAATGGGTGTACAGAAGCTGTGACACTGTGTACCAGACAAAGAAAGGTGGAAGAAGATAGTGAAGGAGGAATTGGGCATGAACGGGCAGTGATTCCATGGTTCGTTACGATGATGAAAGCAAAAAGACGTGGAATTCTAATACTTCCTTATTACTATAGGTAGCAGGAATAACTGATAATATATATTTGGGCTGCATTTTAAAGTATCGTCGCATGCCCAATCCTTATTATTTTCAAGGTCATCTAATCGAGGTTGTGTACCAAACACTAAAATTCTCTCTCCGTCATCTTTACTACTATCGTAAAAACTGCTCGCCATTTTCTAGAAATGTATACTCGTCTGGAATTATATACCCACTTCTTTCAGTTGGGATAGGAGGTGCTTGGTCTTTATTTTGCTTCCATCTAATATTACGACACAAATTTGCTAAAGACGACACAGAAGAGATGGTGTGTTATCTAAATTTGATGAAATATCGGCAATTAAAGACGGAGCAAAGATTTGTGAACTAGTAGCTGACGGTTTTAAGTTTGCCATTTCTTGATAAACTTTAGATTTCCAGGGTTGAGAAGGGTGACAATGCTCGCCGACTGTAAGTTAGTAAGCTTAATTTTAAAGACATTTCCTTCCTCTAACTAGTTGGTTGATAAGGTCACCAGATTGTTACTTTAAATATTTACGGCGAAAATGTTTACGGCGAATTTTCCGGCCACGAAGTACATCATCTGGAGAGTGATCTCCAGGTCCACTTTCGTTTATTTCGGTTTTAAACGAAGTTCTACATATCTGCATTCCCTGGCTTTGATGAGACTTCCTCATCTCCTTTCTTTGGCTTTGCACACTTCAAGCACTTTTTCTCTCGTTGTTTCTTGCCTACTTGACAGTTAGTGTCACCCATTATCATCTTTAAATGACTTGTAGAATGCTGGAGAGATTCTCATAGAAGTTGTGAATTTCCTCCTCGGATTGTCTTGGATATATATATCTGCGACATTGGTTTAAATTCAAGAATGTTAGTTCTCTATCTCTTATGAACTATAATTCTAACTCCTTGAAAATAATCCGCTCCCCCACCCAGTGTTATACAAAATACTTACTTATTTCAGTGCTATTTTTAATTCTGTCCTAATTTCGGAAAGTCCAGCTTTATCTAAATTAATTTTCTGTTAGTCCACACAACTGTGCTGACACCAGACTCCTTTAAAAGATACAGTTGCTGAGCCAAAGTTTGGCCTTCTTCCTCAAGTAGCTTTTTCATGTTGGAGGGTAGGGATTGGTCGCACAGCATCCACAACTTGTACATCAATAACGACTAGCTCATCTTTCTTTTTCCCATAAGGTCAGGCTTCCTCAATCCAATGTTTGTCCGACAGTGTGGTTGTACTGCTGTGCTGTTATTCAACCTTTGTTCTTGTCTATAACCCTACCTGTTGCGTTGTGTGTTCCGACCAGTACTCTGGTTTTGTACTCCTACTCGCGTACTTTCGTGCACACAATAATTAATCCTTCACTTTGAACAAAGCTGTGTACAATGATCACGGTTTATTTACTGATTTGTTTCTCTTATAAATATTTCTTAATGTGTGTGTCAAACAGTATGGTCTGCAAATTGCGAAATAATATTCTGATGTAATTGACGAATGTCAAAATTCGAGGTCAAAACATATCAAAAGAGCTGCGATTAACTTAGTACTAACATTTTGACAACGGTGTTCTGTGACCACTTAATGCAGTTTAAAATTTTAAATAAATAAAATAATAATATGATTTATTTACCCTATAAAAGACAGTTATTGATATACGGTATTTATACACAAGATAAAAGGGATTTAGGAATGGAGGTGGATGGGAGTTCAAGTTAAGGAGGTATAACGGAAAAATTGCTAAAACAGCATATAGCAATTACCGATTATTGAAGCACACCCTGATAAAGAGAAATTATTTTCTCTCTTTATAAGGCCTGATCTAGATTATTGTATAAGACACATCTGGTTCTCTAGATGATGTGGCACGGATTGAGAAGCGAGGCAAGACGGTGAGATGCTCTTTATAAGAAAAACTTGGGATCTTACGTGGAAAATATGTAAGAGTGTGGTTATCAAGGGCGTGAGGACCGGATTTTTCTTGGAGTGAATGCGTGGAATGGATTGCCATAATCAGTTGTGAACGCCTCGTCGATGAATGAGTTCAAAGCTAAATACGACAGGTGTGTTTTGAGGTACTAATGGTCACTGTTGATGTGAATGGGCCTCTCGCGATGGGGTCTAAAGACTCAATGGAGATTCTAATATGTAATAATAATAATAATAATAATAATAATAATAATAATAAGCGCGACACTTTCATTCGCCATTATAATAAGTCTTATTCCTATTTTGAGAAAGCTTCAACGCATTCATAGATTACACGGCTTTCCTCGTTCTTTAATTCTGGTAATTTAATAATTACGCTAATTGTAGAACAGTCTGATGGTCGGTTAATTTGTTTATCTCTCAAAATGATGTTCCTCTCTAGAGACATCGAGAGCAGTCCAATTTATATTTGAAATTTGTCGTAACTGTTAGTATCGCCAACGTATATTTTCCAGGCCAGTTGTATTGTGACAATTCCTGTTCATAGGCCTGCCCCATTTGTCTCCGTCTTTCTCTGTTACAGACTTCCAGATATCAACATTCTCCAGCCATCTCTGTTAGGCCATCCACCTTCTCTCTGGTCGTTTCGGCATTCGTCCTCCTTAATATGGATGCCGCTGGGTGATTGGCCACCGATCGCTTTTCATCCGTTCAATACGTCCTGCCCATTTCCAGTTGAATTTCACAATCTTTCTCTCTTTGTATTCAACGCTTTTCTTATATCTTCATTCCTTATACTGTTTTGTAACCTGATGTTTAGCATCATTCTCTCTCTCTCTCTCTCTCTCTCTGGCTATTCTGTGCTCAGTTTTCCTCATTCAGCCCGGTGTTTGGTTATTGGCCATGCCTCTAATCCAGATGCTATAACTAGGATTAGACATTGGTGGGGGTAAGAGTTTGGATCGCTTTCTAGGTTTTATTTTACTGAACAGGAATTTCCAATTTTCCACAGCCATCAAGCCTAGGTAAATTCTTATTTCTTCTTAAATGTTTCTTTTCCCTAGGTATATACATTCCTGCATTTGCTCTATTTTCTTATTGTCATTTGTTCTTCTTTTATCTCTTTCCTTCAATAAATGTCATTATATAAATACGTTCGCGCGCGTATTTATGAAAATGTGTTTGCGACGGATGCCACGCGATGCGTCCATGACCTCCCACACGTTCCGATTATAGTATGCTGACGTACTGAAATAACAATCCAATAATGAAACAAATTGGCAAATGAAAAAATAAATAAATGAGCAGCGCACTAAATACGAAGACCTTAAGCTCACTAAAGAGATAAAGTTTTATTAATAAAGAATAAGCATACGCGGGTGCTGATTAGCCCGCGTGCAGGGAATCCCCGTGATTGAACGTTGGAAATGCTGTCTTTAAGTATTATAACATTTTCCAAGACGCATCGAAGTTTTCAGCGTGAATTACAACATCGTTTTAGTCCTCCTCAGCTGGAAAACCAACGGAGTACTGTAACTCAGCCACCTGTTGTAGAAGAGAGAATACTTCATTAAAACGTGCTGATTGGTGATGTAAAAGGCTGCTATTAAAAGATCGTTTTGGTTATAAAAAGATCTTTTTTATTCATTCGGTTTAATATGATTAGCATGCTGTTCATGAAGTGCAAACCCGTTTAAAATGGCTTCGGTACTCAATTGTGAGGGCGATTTTCTTCTCAGATACAGCGTTTTTGAGGAGCTGAAAGATGGTCAGAGTAGCAACATTATACAGACCGAGATGTGTAGGTGGTAACTATTGGATATGTATGTTGGTTACCATTGGTAATCGCCAAAAAAAAAAAAAAAAAAGCAAATTTGAGTTTCTTTTTAATTATTTTTTTTATAGTACTCTTCATGCTTTCTAAAATTTCAACGGAAGCTGACAATTCACGATAGAATGAAGGGGCTCATGAGTTATGAGCAGGAGCTATGACAGTAATACTAAACATTTTACGAAAGCTTTAGGAATGCTGGTATGAAGAGTTCTTCCCCACGCACAGCACGAGAAAAGCGTACTGTGGCATTGCATCTCTTGTTTTCAGACGCATTCAGTTTGTGCACTGCAGCGTTGGTGCAGCGAGCAACAGTGGGTCTGCGTGCAGTAATCTTTCGTGTTATGTGTTCGTTCTGCTTGGAAGCTTCCGTCTACGATCGTTTCGGGCATCATTCACTAAGGGCCGCAATTAGTTCGTGCTAATGGGCTTCCTACAATGAAAAGCAATAACTCCGATATTTCCTAAAAAGATGGGCTCGGCAGATTCAGCGATTACGTTGACGAACAATGCTGCGGTGGTTAAGCCCTCCTGTAGACAGCCTCGCAGTTCTGTGTCTGATGGAAAGACCACACGAGACTAAAATGCTTTTAGCGATTTCGTGCTGGAGCTTTAGTCAGAGCAATTGCTGCAAATCGATAAACTTGAGCAACAGAACCGTGTAAAAGACTTACCTGATGTTTGCGAGAAAAAGACGTTCCGTTGAAGGGTCTGGGTGAAGTTATTGCGGCATTTTCACTCTCTCGCCGAGCTTTGGCTTTGAGAGATGGAAAAAAGGAGGTGAAACACAAGACTTAGTCTTGGAGAAACAACATAAACTGTGAAGCGCTGCTCGTCCTGTATTGGTGCTTTCTTAAACTGGAAGGGGAAAGAGAAAGGAGCAAAAACTTTCCTACGTAAATACAAAGGAACAAATGTTTTTACATAAGAACTCATTTGTTTCTATATAAATACATAAGAACAAAATGTTTTTTCTCTCTCTTTAAGCCTTACGCACTTAAATTTAATATTTGCAATTGTTGTTTTAATTTTTATAACCATACTTACTTACCCCACTTGCCAGCTACAATGCGCGTGCATTTATATTTCTCGATTGCTGAATATGCTTGTACTTGAGCGCCAAGTACTCACTCGAGGCTTTTTTATGCTTCTCATAGATTCAGGGCAGAGAATCATTTGTATCTTAAAAGAGGGAAGGAGGAAGTATTAGTTGAAGTCATTTTCTTCAAAATGACAATCAGTGATAAGGAAATGAGTAGCACCATCTCTCTATCAAGGGGTATTTACCGTAATAAACTAATTGTTTCACTTGCTGTTCCTCTTATTAAAAAATCGCTGCTGTCATTTAATACAAATTTTAACGATAAAAATTATCAGCCAAAAATTGTGAATTATCCCTTTTAAGTGAATCTCCTCCTGAAAGTTATAAACCCGTCATCATCGATTAGCACCCTGATTTCGATTAACGTTAATATCACATGTAATCGGAAACTCCGCTCTGTAGACTGAACACGCAACATTTTATGCCACTCAGGCTTCCAATAAGGTAATGGATTTACGCCAAACTACAAAAATAATCTTTCTACTTAGAGAAGTTCACAAACGCCCATGCAGAATGTTAAAAGGGAGGCTCAAAATTGCTCAGAGTAATGTTAACCAATCTTGCAAAATCACCACTCTACAACAGCGCTGCCTAAATTTGTAAGTTATGTGGGTAAAAATGAAATCAGGTGGAATTAAAACGTTTCTTTGTCGAGATGTGCATTTCCATCGCATTCCATTCCATCCTAGGCTCGATGGACCTTCCGATCTTTTCCATTTAGCCAACTGCTTCTCGGATAACATGAAACCGTTACTGTGTGTGTCCAAAGTGTATAACGATGGGGATAGACCGATGAGATAATTCTGGCTGCTTCAGACTGTAACGCGAGCATTATTACGTCGCTTACACTGTGAATTCACAGATAGAGCGAGTAATTTAATCAACTATTATAAAAGGTTTGTGGAGTACGAAAAATTGTTGAATTGAAACTTGGAGAAGAAATTTTTAAGACGAATACTTGATAAATCATCGGAATATAGTACATAAAATTTGTTCTTAGCTGCTGAGCTGAGCATTATCAAAAGCAAGTGGAGAAGATGTGGGGTCTCTTTTACGAAAAAACAAGGAAGACTGCGTTTCAGAAGCATTGAAGCCGAGAAGGTTGCCTTCGCCACAGTCAAGGATACCGTGGAGATTAGAGTTGAGGCATTCATTAGAGATGTCTTGAAACTTGAGATGCTTGAACTCCGGAAAAATTCGTCATATGAATAGAACGAGTGAATTGTGCTCTCATCAGCAATGAGCGCAAGCGGTTTATATAAATCAGGAAGATGAAGGATGAAATGAGAGAACCTTGAGGAGCAAGGTCAATTGACAGGAAAATCTGAGGACAGAAACCATCCACCATTACAAGTGGGAACGATCTGAGGGAAAACTGCAATCCATGTTCATAAGGACGAAGGCAGTTTAAACGAGGTCACTTGTTGAGAGAAGATGCCAGACACTAAAAGCCTTAACAGCACATGTTTCTCCAAATCTTTCCATTGAATAGGTACAAAGGCAGTGACGTAGGCCAGATTTTCTGTGGCGACCGATGATAACTTTCTCCATTACATTAGAGAAAAGTGGCGTAAGAGCAACAGGCCAATAGCCTGACGGTAAACATTTCTCCTGTTTTGGGAACTGATAGTAGCAAATGAGCTTTCTTTCACACTGAAGAGGGAATGTCAGCTGAATGTAGTTTAGTGAATAGATGATAGAGAACAGATGTTCAAGGGAGCATATCGCTTGAGCACAATGGGTGGGATTCCATCAAGTCCGGCTGCCTTTGAGTATGCAAATTATTGAAGATTTTTCTGATGTCTTTCTGGAAAGTCACAGGAGGCATGAGATGCAATGTTCGAGGCAAAGAAGGAAGGAGGTAATTTGGAATGGTTCTCTATGTAGAATTTGGAGGAGAACAATGAAGCCAAGACATCAGCTTTGTCTTTAGGTGATGTTGCAATGCTACTGTTGAGGTGAGATAGCTGGTAGTAGCGCAAATGTGCTTGTGCTCAGCAGCGAGGGATCAGAAGACGCCAGTGGCACAAACAGTGAATTTTATACATTTATCTTTCTTAAATTTAGACTTTATCCTTTAATTGATGGTTTTGCAAGTGTAGGTTGTGAAGGAAGTTGGTGTTTTCATATCGAGCCAATTGTGAATGGGTGCTTGTTTTTCTTGCACACTTCTTGTGGAAGTCCGTGGTTTGGATATGGGTTGGGAAATCTGAACAGAGTGAGAAAGGAAATTTTCCATCCCAACATAGATTATTTCTATAGCAGGATCTCAATTGGTATCTGGATCTGAAGAAGGAAAACAGGCTGTCAATGGGAAGAAGTGAAATTCACTTAAGTCCACCCGCTTGCCGTTGCTGTAATGTCAGAGCACGCGAGGTGGTGAATGTCTGAAGGAAGGACGTTCATTCACAGACGAAATGTGAATGAGATGTTGGGTCTGAATTACCAAGAGGAGCAGTCACCTAATGGAGAACTAGTTTAGAAGAGATCCAGAGTGTTCGTTGAGTGAAGAGGATTTTTGGAATTTCTGGTGAGGAGGAGAAGAATGATGTGTTTTAAATCATGGCTTAAAGCAAAAATCGCAGCCTCTGGGAAGCTTGGTCAGTGAAAAAACCTTTTTTTAGACATTTTGGAGGGAGGTTTATGTTTTAGTTTAACCGCGGACTAATTTAGGCTTAGTTTCATATGTAGTGCTACAAAGTGTGAAGAGAAAACAAGAAGAGAATGCAGAGAGCGTCCTGGCCCCAAACCACAACGAGGCCTTGACAGAGTCTTTCGTATACCACTCCAGAGCTTCCCTCTTTCCCTCCTTCCCTCCCTCCTTCCAGGAACGACCGGGCAGTATAGTTGGCGGTGATATTTTGTGTGAGTTGATCAGGAAACATCCTGAAAGACGCGTTACCATCTTGTTCGGTCCCCACCAGCTGGAGAGCAGCCTGCGGAATTGCTTTACTGCTATAACCTCGAGGATGGGAGGGGAGTACTGGAGTCTTGCAGTATGTTTGGAATGCCCTCGGAGGATATCACGGATGCTGCACATCGAAGGATGAGGAGGCTGGGGAGAGAAACCGGAACCCTTGTTCTGGGAACCAAACATGGTGGTAGCTACTTCAGGTCCGCAGTAAGCAATTTGGTTGTTTTCACAGGGCGATTGAAATTGTCTCCCATCTAGGGCTAGTTGGCATTGCATTTACCCCAACCAGGAAGGTATTCCTTTGCAACGGGAATACTGGTTGTCGCCAGAGCCCCTATAGTAGAAACATGCTACACCACGAGAAGGTGGAGTTTATTTGGAGCAGGGAGAGGCTGTATATTGCGCATAATCCGCCCATTGTGACCCTAAACAGATTATCTAATGCAGTGTCTTGATGTTCAATGTTAATAGCAGAATTCATTAAGCACCTAAGATCTTATTTATTATTAGATGCGAATCCCTTCAACCATTTACTTCCGAGAAAAGCAATCAACGTTGTGTTGAACTCAAAATGAAATTGCTGAACGAAGGAGATGAGAGGCGAGATGCAATGCGATCTTCATCAGAAGGGAAGAAGGAGCTCAGCTTCTAATCGTCGATGGGAGGAGGTTATTATCTTACTTCACCGCATCAAAGATTAATTCCAGGAATCAGAATTAATTCTTGATGCGGTGAAGTAAGATTTTTTCGCTTTGGAACTAAACTTTTAATTCTGCAAATCAGAAAAAAAAATTGTTGTAACTCTATTTCACAAAGGCCGTTTGGAGTTAAGAAGAAAGATTACTTAAACCAAGTCAGTCTTGAAGTACATTACTCAGAGTATGCAATTTAAAAATCGGAATATAAACTTTAAAAGACCAACAGGTGTAATGTTGAGTTAAATTTGAGTGTATTATTTTTCAGTTCAAGGTGAATTAGCCAATCTCATACGAGATAAGTTCTTTTTTTCTCTCCTGGAAGGTAGTTTTTCATCACGCGTGAAAGCAAATCAGCCAGGAGAACACGCATTTTACCGATTAAAAAAAAAAAAAAAAAAAAAAAAAAAAACATTGTTGTTTATAGCGGGCGATAGATGGCGCTTGTTTTTGATTGTAATAGTATCGTTGTGTAGTTTGGGAATTAGTGGGGACGTCACGTAATAATAGTAATTATTGGAGAAATTACAGACAGAGAAACAGAAATTTGAAAAATGTTTAATTTAAAATGTCTAAAGAGAAACAATGAGTATAACTTAAAAATTCTAAATGAGAACTTGCACGACTCATTGAACGACCGATTCGAATACCCAAGCATGTAAATAAGAAAATGCAAGGGAGTGCTGTGGATCGCTTGACGGTGTGTAGCACATTCAGAAAACTCGCCGAAATGCAGCGGATCTAAAAACAGTTCAATGGCTAATCGGAATGATTCACTGCAACCACAATTCATTCAAAAATAGCTCGTCTAAAAATTACCAGTCATAGAAAGTACAAATTACAGCGCATAATCTTTCTATCATCACCCTCAGATGTATCTCAAGATCCCAAATAGCTTTCCTTGCATTTGTGTCTTATCTATGTGCTTTTAGTCTTCAAAGCAGTTGCACCATGTTTTTTGTTTTTCGAAAAAAAAAAAAAAGCATTTTTGTGGTACTCACCCTCGAAAGATAGATTGCAAACCTATGGTAAATTTGTTCTGTGGGTGGGCTAAGGATTTTTTTTAACCTAGGTACGCATTTTTAAATTCTAGAGTTATGTTCTTAGGAATAACTACTATATTTGTGATGCAGGAAATTCAAAGAAAACAATCACATCGAATCACAATTTATCGAACGTCAATTTATATCATCATCATCATCATCACGAACCATAGAATCACTGCCCGTTGGTGCCTGTTGGTGTCCGATGCCTCCTTCACTATCTTCTTCCACCTTTCTTTGTCCAGTGCAGAGTGTCGCAGTTTTTGTACACCCATTCCGCACCAGGCCTTTATGTCGTCTATCCATTCTCTGTATGGTCTACCTCTTCTGTTTAAACCATCCAAAATACCAAACATAAATGTCTTTATCTTCCGGTCCTCACTAATTCTACAGATTTGTCCAAATAATTGCAGCTTCCGTTTTATAATCTTCTGCATTAGATTCTCTTTTGGTTGAATCTTCTGATGGAGCTCTTCATTGGTGATTTTCTGTACCCATCCTATTCTTCGAATCTTCCTGTAATTCCTTATTTATTACCCACGTTTCAGATCCGTACAGTACACCGCTGAAGATGCATGTTTCCAATACTCTTAGTTTTGTTTGCAGGCTGATCACTTCACTTTTCCAGACGTTATCCAGGACCTTCAGATTTGTTCTTCCCTTTGCAATCCTGATCTTTATTTCTTTTTTACAGTCTAAACCAAATGTCATTTTGCTTCCCAAATATGTGAATTGTTCTACATTTTCTATATCAGTTCCATCCCCTTGTATCTTTTGTTTCATGTTCTTCTCACAAAATACCATTGTCTTCGTTTTTTCTAAGTTCATAACAAGTCCAAATCTCTTTCCTTCCTCATTTAAAATTTTCAGTATTTTTTAGTTCTCTTTCGTCTTCTTCAATAATAACTGTCTTCTGCAAATCTCAGCTTTCTAATTCTCATCCCACGCAGTGATCTTCCTTTTGCATCATCCTTCATTTTATCCATTGCTCTTTCTAAATGTGCGATGTAAATGCTCAGGGATAACCTCTTCTTGTTATAAACCATTTACCCAAAGCATCACCTATTCTAACTGCTACAACTGCATTCTGATAAACATCTTTCAATAGAGTTATTAGTTTTCTATCAATTCTATAGGATTTTAGCAAATGTATTCTGAAAATCAACAAAGAAGGTATATATATGTTGTTTTTCATCCTAGTATTCTCTGTTATTAACTGCATGTCAAAATCCGTTGAATTGTAGTTCTATCTTTGCTAAATCCTGCTTGCTCGTGTGCAAGGTATGCTTCCAATTCTGCTCTCAATCTTTCTGTGAATATCGTCGTCATCATCACTTTACCAAGGTGACTTGTCAAGGCAATTGTTCTATAATTTTTACATTCCAGCTTATTTCCTTTCCTGTATAATGCCACTAATATAGATGTCACCCACTCCTCTGACATTTTCTATTCTTTCCATACGTGTATTTGTGTATTTCTGTAACCATACTTTCGCTACCATATTTAATAAATTTTTCTCCAATGATGTTATCCTTATCATGACTCTTGTTGGGTTTTAGTCGTCCTATTGCTTTTTCTACCTCTCCTCTTTAATTTTCTTCTTTAAATTTCCATATCATGCTCATTACCTGGTGATGGTATCTGCTTCAATTTTTCAATCTGTTTCCCAATGCTATCTAAATCTAGTTTTTCTTCATATAACTCACTACAGTATCTTGTCCACCACTGTACAATGTTTTCTTTATTCATCAATACTTTGCCTTTTTCATCTTTAATTGTGGTATGTTTTGGTTGCCACCTTCTATTAACGGTTCTAATCATTTTGTACACCTCCCTAGTTTTATACTCTCCATAGTACTGTCCTATATTGTTGCATTGGGCTTCTAACCATTTCATCTTATCCATTCTGACTGTTTTTTTCACCTCATTACACTTTCTTCTATATTGCTCTTCCATTTGTTCTTATGTATCCCATCTTATCTTCAGCATTCGTTTCTCCTGTACTAACTTCAATGTTTCTTGTCTAATCCATTTCTTCTTGGTCTTCTCTCCTTCTGGTACTGTTTCTACAACTGCATCTTCTATCGCTTTCATTACCCCTTTCGCTCTTAGAGTCGAATTTTTTCTTTGTCCACACTTTTAAGTTTCTCCTCTAACACTGCTCTGTACCTTCTTCCTATTTCTGCTCCCCTTATTCTTGCTGTATGTCTTCGTTTTTGATGATGGGGTTTATATTTCTTTTTTAATTTTAACATGATGTTTGCCATTACTAAACTATGATCCGAGTCTGTGTCCGCTCCTTGAAAAGTTCGACACTGCTGTTCTGATGTTATCCATCTTCTTTTAATCATATCAATCATGTTCTTGGTTTTTCCACCATTTGATCGCCAAATCCATTTTCTACACTCCTTTTGCTGGAATCTTGTGTTACAGATCATCTCGCGGTCCACAGAAAATTCTAGCATTTTTTCATTTCTTTCTCCGAAACCATATTTTCCCATGATTCTTTCCCAACCATCATTATCTATTCCGACTTTGGCATTCCAATCTCCTTCAATAATTAGCACATCTTGCTTTGGTGTTGTTTCTATTGTCTCTCTCAGATCTTTGTAAAATAAGTGAATATTCTCACCTGTGCTGTCAAATGTGGCTGCATATATCTGGACTATTGATATATTAAATGGTTTTGCTCGAAATCCTGCTACTATGATTCGTTCATTGACAAGTTTGTAGCTTGAGAGTGCCTTTGTAGCTTTTTTTTTGTTAAGAAGGACGTCAACTCCTGCTTTTTGCTTGGTGTCATGCCCTGACCATGTGACTTAGCATTAATTTATCTCTCCTGATGATGTCCATCGCATCGCCGCCACTCCTAGTATATCACACCGACATCTCTTCATTTCCTAGCAAAGTAATTCTAGTTTTCCGTCGTGAGGAAAATTAGGAAAAACGACAATTTACCGAAACTCAATTCATCGAATAAAATTTTTCGAACAGCAGGTCCAAATAAACAATTCATCGATCGTCAGTTCCTCTGAAAGAATTTATCGAAAGTCAAATCATGGAAAACCAACAATTTATGGAAAAATAAAAATTCGTCGAAGCTACAAATTATCGAATTCGTCATCGAGTAATGAATTATGAGGCGTGAGGAGTCTGTTTTTTGAAACTTAAGTTGAGTTTTTTTTCGGGTTAACTGTGATGCTGTTGAAGCTTACCTACACTGAGATTTAAGAATAAGGAAAAGCGAGAAGATAATTTTTTTTCTTTCTATACACAAATGCGAGGAGGATTAGAAACAAAGTAGTCAAGTTAGTTTCCTTTGGTAAATAGGTTGTTGCCCAAAATTGTTTGCATTAAGGACAACATGATGTAGTAACTAAAATGGAGTGTAAAGGGTACAGTATTTTTATGAATAACAGAAGAGAGGAGTATGAGTGCTACTAATGATATCAGATAACTTGAATCCAGTGAAAGTGGAAACTCATGAGGGAAATAACGTACCAAGTACCGGTGAGTATGAGGCAGTCTGATGTGAAGTGGGTCTAACAGGGTGAAGCGCATTGTGCAATGTTGTTACACACCTGAAGGTCCGGTTGCTGGCGGGAAAGAAATGAACCGGCAAATTACCCTGTTGAGTAATCATTATGAGTAACTTTATGAGTAACAAATATAGATGGGGTAGCAGAAAAAACTCATAAGAACGAAGGAGAATTTCATGAGCAGTGGCAAGACAAGCTTCTCAACCAGCACGTAAAAGAAGAAAAACTCGATATGAAACAGTGTTCGGCTTTTTCATGGCGTCAAATTGTGTCTCACTTAATTAGATGACTGGTTTGCTACTAGTTGGTGGCAGAAATCAACTACATCGGGTTACAGACGACTGTATGAGGACAGGTAACGTGATGAACTATAACTGTGGAAAATATGATAAACTCAGGAGAATACTTACTATGTTTCTTTCCATGGTGTCATTTGCTGAATGGAAAGCTTTGGAAAGATGCTTAAATGATGCTGTATCGGAATGTGATCCGGGAATTCGAAGAAAATATAAAATGGGAATGAAATGGATGAGCAATCCCATTAAGCAAGAGAACCATAAGATGATGAAGGAATATCTTGAGAATTAGAGTGAGAAGAGTTGTTTATAAAGTGCAGTCTAGAAAAGTTACTCCGGTTACACCAATAATGAATGCTCACTTCGCCAAGATATTTCAATCTGGTGTGTAACATTGCGCACAGCGCTACCACTTCATTGGATGAAGAAATTGAAGTGCACCAGAAGGTTTCAGAGCTGTTGCATAACCGGGTTAAGAATGCGGACAGATGAAATATCAGCGCCTATGCTAAATGAACATTCAGCCGAGCTGGCTAGCCCTTAAAATGTTGGATAATTTGAATACTGGCTCCGAAAAAACCTACGGGAACAGAAAGAAAGTATGAAAGTCCCATTCCTCCAGGGTGTAGCAAAGACTGCATTATCTGTGTTTAACTATCGACCTATCAACATTTCTTGAATGATTGTAAAAGTTAGAACTCGCATACAGAAATGGGTGGTCCGAGAAGCTACACTTTTGCAAGGTACAACACGGGTTTGCTAAAGAGAGGTCATTTCTAAGCAGATGCTCATATTTTATAATGAAGTTACGACTAAATTGGATGGAGGGAATGGATACACTGCGATACTGCTGGACTTGGTAAAGCATTTGATAGAATACGACATGAAAGTCTGTTGCATTAACTGAAGAACGTAAGATTGGAATGTGAACTATTAATTTGGGTAAGTGAATGGCTGATGGACAGTTTTGAGAAAGTGGTATATGGAGGATGTGAGTCTGTCAGATTTAAGGTGATCAGTGGTGTGCCTTGAGGATCATTCCTTGAACCACTGCTGTTTAATCTATATATCAATCATTTTGGAAAGATCCTGACATGAGATCTTCAAGTGCTTGCTGATGATGCAAAGATAGGCAGGAAAATCAGATATGCTAATGATCTACGGACTTTACAGGGCGACTTAAAAAGGCTGGAAGTGGGCAAACGATGATGGTTATTAATTAATCAGTGTAACGTTATACGCTTTCTCGCAATGAGCAATTCAACTGCATTTTATACTCGTGGAATTATGCTTGGAACAACTGATTGGGCTAGAGATCTTGGTGTTACGGTAGTTAGAACTTTGAAGTTCAAAGGTCGCATAGCATAAACTGCAAAGATAACTCAGAGGATTTTGCATTATTGAAACGAACATTGACATGTAAGGAAAAGGAAGTCATTTTGCGTCTTTACGAAGCCTTGATACGACTGCGTCTGGACTGTTGTGCTCAGATTTGATCTGCTGGGTTCAGAGGAGAAGAAAAAGCTGTGGAGAGGCCCCAGAGTTACAAAGATGATGTCGAGATTATAGATTACGAGGATAGATTGAGAGTATGCGGACTGCAGAGACTAGTAGACAGAAGAAATGGGAGCAATATTATAGAAGCCTATAAATTTTTGAGAGGGTGTCACAGAATATTGGTTATTAAAAGATTTCGTTATATGGAAGGTTGGGAGAGAGAACGGCCGCGGTTAAGAAAGAATGAGAACTAGATTTTTCTCTCGCGGAGTTGCAAGAGAGTGGAACAGCTTGCCTGTTGAAGTGGTGAGTGCATCCAGTCTATATTTTAAGTGGACGCATGTGTGAAGTTCTTTTGTTTAGAAATGTTCGTTCGTCTGTATGTGTATACTGTGTATTTTACATAATATGGAAAAAGTATGTAAAAAGTATTTTCTCGAGACGAAACACGGAAATTTTTCCAGTCACTTATTTTTTCACTCAGCCTATGTAGAATGAATGAGGGCGCTATAAAGATAGCAGTCCTATCATGCTCTCCCCAGATATTCCTTCCTGACAAGGTGGATAACAGTATTAGTTAATTTTCTGATACCAGCTATCCAGTTGATTCTGGGTCGCCCCCAGTGTTTTTTTAACAGAAGCCACTCTCCCGGGGTTATTTTAGGTGAACGAGGTGATCTCGCCCACGGAGCTGTTTCGACGCATTTTAGTGATGATATTCTTAATTACCAGAAGGTTTGCTTTATTTTTTTCATGCCAAATGTGGAATGAAAATATCTTCTATACTACAGAGATAACTGCTGTTTTGTGGTTTATTCTCAAGGACTGCACGGTCATACTCCGAATAAATTAGCTGGTCCATCTTCTGTATTAAAAAATAAGATTTGGTCTTCGCCATTTCGTCAAAGTTGGTGCTAATTTGTTTCCTGAGTTATTTGTAATCCGCCTTTCTGTTAATATCTCATTGATTAATACGTTCCAAATGACAGGCTACAACTCGGCCTTGCTCCTCTATTTTTATCCATTCTGTCGATGTCTTGTTTTTCTATTGTTCGAGCATTATTTTCCTGCGATGTATTGCGAAATGCTTTCATTAACTGTACAGATAATTCGATCTTAGCTAATATCTCAAAAAGTTTGTTTCCTTTTACTGCATTCAATGCTTCTTCCTAATCTATAATTGGATTGAATTTTCTTTATTTTTAAATTAGCTGTTTTAAAGTGAAGACCGAATCCACACTTGAGCGACCCTTTCCAAATCCTATTTGGTTTTTTTCTCTATAGGTATTTTGTTTTTCAATACAGTTGTATATGTTCTGTATCCAGAATGTATAATTTGATTATTTTATCTTTTTTTTTCTAAATTGACAATAAAAAGATTTCTTCTGCTGTCTGATCCGTTTCTGTTGCAACATTTGAGCTAACAGATTTCAATTTCGCTTACGCAATTCCAAGCCACTCTATTCAAATAGCTCCATATTTAATCCAGAATTTCGTTTATTTTTCATTTTGTGTAGAATTTCAGTTAATTCATGCAATATTATGGTTTCTAATTTGATGCTGTTACTAATTATGCTTGCAGTACCAAAATCAACATCTTCCTAATTAGTGCATTCTTTTTTAGATGCGATTTGTCATTTCCGCGTTCACGATTTCATGATTGTGTTCTGTTTGGCTGTGTTTCCAGTTTTTACACAGTTATTACCGTTTTCTTCACTGTCGATTGAAGTTTTCCTTTTAGCTGCGACATTCTTAATTTTACTTCTTCCTTTCCAGGCTTATAGGCCAAGTGGCCTGTTCCGGACTCATTTCCTTCTTTTTAAGGGTCCTCCTCTGCATCGAGTACCTTTTGTGTTGTAATTTAGAATTTGTTTAGGTATTCTATCTCTATTCATTCTCAGCGTGTGTTCTTTCCATTTTTCTCTGTAGCAAAGAACTGTTTCATTTAGGGAGGTTGTAATTCCAAGTTTTTTTTCTCATTTCGCTTCTTTTCATTTTGTCCATTATTGTGACTCCTTCAGTTCTGCGCAGAAATTTCATTTCGGATGATTCAATTCTTCTTTTAATCTGCTTTTTTGTTGTCCATATCTCATTGCCATAAAGTAGGGTCGGTTTAGCTACTGTATCGTAGATTCTTATTCGTGTGTGTTTTTGTACATAATTGGGTTTAAAAATTTTATTTATAATGCCTGTTACTTTTAAAAAGTTTGATATCTTTGGTTCTATATCAGCTTCATTTTCATATGACATTGTGCAACCTAATTATTTGAATGTATTTACTTGCTCTGTTATTTTGTTGTTTATTACTATTTTGCATCTTATTGGATTATCCTTTTTGAAGGCCATGACTTTTGTTTTGTCTGTTGATATTTCCATACCATAAGTTTTTATCAGATTATTTAGACTCCATAATGATTTTTGTAGCTCATCTTCATTATTTCCAAGGATTATTTGGTCATCAGCAAAAAGAAGAGTAGCTAATCTGGTGTTACGGTTTATCTGGAATCCTCCTTTATTAGTTATCTTCCATTCTTTTATAATTTTATCTATGTATGTATTAAATAAAACCAGTGAGAGAGGACAACCCTGCGTACTCCTCTATTTATTGGTTTCCAGCTTGATGTTGAATTATTGTGCTTCACAGATATTTTATTATCTTTATATATATTACATAAGGCTCTAAAGATTACTCTTAATTTTACAATTTCCTTTATTTTCAACTGCGCCAGAAGATAAAAATTTTCTATGAGCTTTGTTTTCCATTAGTTGTAATCGAAATTTCCTAATCGACTGAGATGATAAATAACCAGGAGTTGGAACGACTGATTTTTTATTTCGATATCACGTTAATTGTTTTCTAGTGGGTTATTCGGTGATCGCTGTCATCATTCAGGACGAACAAATCTTAGTATTTCAAACGTAAAAAGAAAAATGGTAATTGAACTTATCGGGTATTTAATGGGAGTTGAAAATTAAGAAACGTGTTATATTTTATATAACTCATAAAGGAACTTCCGGATATGTTATTTATATCTTAAAGTAGAGTTTTTCTGTCCGCGCGACTAGCCAAGTGGCTTTGCGCTTAGCAACCATATGCCTGGGGAAGGAGTGTCCTGGGTTCGATTCTCGTCAGTGACATGAGGAGCTTAAGGATCTTTCTCAGCCATAGCCAGTTAGCAGGTCTTGGGCGTGGATAGCAGGGTTTTTCTCCCCAGTTTATCTGGGGTTTTTCATCCCGCAAACAGCCAAACCGGCCCCTGAACACACATAAGCTACAGTCATAAATACGTCCCAGCCATATGCCGGCCCCGATCCCGGATAAAATTGGGGAGGTTGGTGAAAGCAAAATGGTGAACTGCCCTGTAGAAATCTCACCAGGAATACTCTGTGGGCAATGCCTACAAAGTCACCTACGGTCGGAAACGGCTGAAAACGGAAAAGCAGTCAGTCAGAATTTCTCTCTCTCTCTCTCTTTTTCTTTTCTTTTTTTACCTGAAATGAGGTTGATATGATTGCCATCGAGCGATAGGAAAAATAAATAAAATTGTAAAAATATGGAAATGTAATGGAAAATAAACATTAGTATTTTGTTATACTTCTTTCACATCATGTTCCGATTTCGTAAACATATATAAGCAGCGGACTGTTTTAAACACTTATTTTTTTTGTAAGGGAAATTCATTGATAAGCTCTGACGTATTGCCTTTTGTGTAGGCGTACGACGCTCGTACTGTCAAGCCTTTTGAAATTGCAGCAGCAGCGTTCGATTAAAACCAGTGTGCTTGATGAATCCCTTGGTTTAAGATTTTAAATAAATCCAGCAATGTCAGTGAACTTTTCGCGACTAGTACGGTGAAACCATCTTAAGATTGGATCATATTGTGTTGAATGAAGGAATTTTTTTTATGCATTCTTCTATCAAGTAGAAGTCGACCAGTCCTTGCTAGGTTGTGCGTATTTGTTTCCCCCCTAACTCTTGGGCGGGGTAATTCCCTAATCGGAAGTACTTTCACTGTCCTTTATCCGTGATAACTGTGAATTAATTCGCCTCTTATCCCTCCAGTCAACTTCCTCCGTTCACTCATTTAGTCTGGCATTTATAAATTCATTTTCAGATGAAAATAGAGCTGCTGCAAATAAGTTTTGAAATATGCGCATTCCCTGGAAGCACACTAGAAGTGATGTGCTCGCCGCCTGGGTGCAGGGTGGTGAAATGCCACACGGAGAAGAAATTGAATTTGATGAACATCCTAATTATGTCTGCAGCAGAGATAATTCGTTTAAAAAGGATATCGTGATGTAACCATTATATTACTGAATCAATTGCGCTGGGGGGAAAATATCAGCAGCAGAAATTTCGGCCTCTTTCAGCGACCTTTCTCAGTGCACATAAGCAGGAGAATTGGAATACCAGCTGACATTAAAGCGCGTGTTATATAATGCATAGCATGAACTGCAGTAGTAGATTTTAAGAAAATAAAATAAAAAACAATCATCAAAATATAAATCACTGACTACGAGGCATAGAATGACTGCCCAAAATTGGGAAAGTTTCGTACCCTCGATTTTGCTATGGTTCGTGCGATGGATTTACGTAATAGGCTTCACAACTTCATTTACGCATTCTTTCAAATTAGGAATAACTTTTGTGTTAAACTAGTTTTGCCAAGAAGAATTCTTTGTCTGTAAATACAGCGTGGCCTGACCTAACACTCACGAAGCTGAGTATAATTTTTTGATGTCCGTCTAAACGAATCGGAGCAGAATGGACAGCCTGCCCATAATAAATAATATCAAGGCCACAGGGGCAGGCACGGGGTCCTTTCTGGTGTTTATCTTTCGAAGCGTCGAGGAACGAACTTAATTTTCAGACCAGACGGAATGTAGCTTCAAAGTTAAGCTGGCAAAGGAGTCTCGCGAGTATTTCCGACACGCACTGGCCATACGAAATGTGAATTCCAGAAGCGTGTTCCAGATGATAATTTGGATGGAATTACGATGATTTTGTCTGTTAGTTTGGTGTTTTGGCCATTTGGAGGTCAAAGTAGCTCTGAAAAACAGCAGTTCATCGTTCAAAAGAAAAGAACTGCAGCGTAAAATGTGTGTAAGATGTACTGGACTGTTAGTAATATCCGACTTTCTGAGATGGGTAATGTTTACTAGGCAAGGATGTATTTTTACAGCATGTTAGTTTTCTGCATACAGAGAACTGTAGACCACCTTCAGCTAGTCGTAAGATAAGAACGTCAATGAACGGAACCAATTACCTTCTACTTCCAGGGTGCAGGTCAGCCTGAAATCATTTAATTACAAGATGGACTCAGTTAATTTTCTCCAGAAATTCATAAAGCTCAGACAGGGATGAGTTCCAGATGGCAAATTCGTCGTCAACACATCAAAGCCAAATAAAGACTAAACATGTTAGAAATATTTCATGTAATAGCTGGCCAAAGTCGGAGACGTAGGAGACCCATTTCAGTTTCTTCAAGCTGTTTGTACAGCTTATCTTCCCAAGAAAATTGACTTGCATTTATAGCAATATCAAATAATTTCTCAACGTCAGAAAACAAATCATTAAGTCAAATGTAAGAGGATGAGTGAAGAGGGAACGTGTCCAAACTAACCAAAACCTCGTCAATTTTTAACAAATGACAGTTTCCAGTAAATGAAGAAAGAACTTCTGAGAGATGTTTTTGAAGTTTATAAGTTGAGAGTCTGTGGAATTTACGACTGGTCTCAACGGAACACTTCTTTGAATGTCATATGAAGAGCACAGTTCGACCATGAAGATCCCGAATCTTTCTGATTGGGTCTTCGTCCAAAGATTGCACTTTGTCCAAAGACTATTTAATTTATTAGTAGTTATTAATGCTAACAAGTTTCTTAATAGATTATTTGTGACTAAGAGGAATGCCTGAAGATGCATCTATGTGTGGAATGATTCCGATGCAAAATATTAAATTATCAGTTTTAGTTTTAATGATATTCTAACTGCGCTTAAGAAACGAAAGCGTTTCAATTTAAACGAATTCTACTGCCTGCACATTAAAATAAGGGATGTTGTGAAGGCCTTTGTCAATATTAAACAAGAAGTCAGTGATGGAGATTCAGAGCTACTGCAAGATTTTATTCTTTACACAATACCACATTTCATCAGTAGATGATTAGAAATGATTACATCAACATCAAAAAACGATTCCCTCGAACAGTTTTCTGATGTCGATATGAGAGTCAAGGAGACTCTCATGTCGATTGAAATTTCGGGATAATTGTGTCGGCATTGATCTGGATTACGGTATTATAACCGTTCGCTTTATGAATCAGAATAACTTGCAGGCAAATGAATACGATGTGCTTGTGGAGAATGATAACCGAAGATTTTGCTGACAGCTTCTTCCCACGTAAGTCATTCCGTAATTTAAACTTTAGTTTGTTTTCCGCTTTACGTGTCAGCTTTTCCAGGTATTAAAAAGGATATCGTGGAAGATACACAGCAGATATTGTTTCCAAGACGGTTTAGCAAGAGGATGCGGCAAAGATTATTCCACAACTGAAAAAAACATTTGCCTTTATTGATTTTGCCGTTCTTCGAGAATGCACGAAAAGTGGAATTTTTTTGCGTGTTATAATGCGTTTAATGCGTGTCAGAGTAGTTCGTACTTAATATTAAATTGAACTGGATTCATTCCTAAGTGAAAGACTTACCAACTGAAGAATTAGTTCTCATTTGAAGAGATCAGTTGCGATTACTCTTATCCCAAAATTGCAATTATTTTAGATTGCTTGCGTATAATTATTTACTTGTTGGCGGAACAAAATAATGTTTTTTTTTCTTCAGTATTTGAAAAAGTTATAATTTTCTTTTCCACTTTTTTAGCAAGATATAGTAATCTTGTACTTGATTATCCCACTTGAGAACGGATACCGCGTGGATATTTTCCCACTAAAACCCGCGTCAAAAGATTCGAATCAGCCGAAATCAGTGCCCAGCGATATCAGCTTCTGTATTTAAGTTCATTACCTCAGCGCGTAAATTGCCGCCTTAGAAAAATCTAAATTTTATAAAAATGTTAAAAACCTTGAATTAGCCATAACAGGATGCACATCATGGCGATGTCGTGTTTATGCAGTCAAATGCTGTGGTCTTTGATAAAATTCATCAAAAAATTTGATAAAAAAAGAAATTTATCGTCAGCAACGAAATATCACTTGGCTGATCCAAGTGCGAGGATTGAGACGTCGCGGTTTGGTAGGAAGAATGAAAAAGAAACATTTGTTTCATTAATATTTTATTACATTTTTCACTGACAACATAACTCACAAAATAAAAAACTTAATTTATTTGACATTACTACGCTCTTCTCTGATTTCTTGAAGGAGGAAGCATTCGGATCTAATCTGAATCAGCCGTTGTACGCAACTTTCGCTTAGCGTCGCAAAACTCGGAACTGCACACAAATAATATTGCCTTCGAACAATCGAGTGTTAACTCTTTAATCCAAACTGGGACTTTTTCCCTTCTCATCACCATGTTTTATGAATCAAGTGGATTGCGAAGTTAACAACCACGTCCATGAATAATGAACAAATCCTTTGCACTGTGAGTTCATAATATTTATTTCCTTAATAAACTTTGGGAGTTCACACATTGAAGGTACTTATGTGTTAAGGAACTTGATAAAATTCCACCCGTTTTTAATTTTCATTAATGCCGAATGCAGTGCGAGGCGACTCGTTTTGACCTTTAAGAGCTCGGTATCAACACGTGCAGATCACTACTTTAAAAGCTGCTTTACGTCAAATGAGCCGGGGTCAGGTTAAGCTGGAGAGCCTGCATTTAGATAATGTTACAGGAAATCGATGAGCTGCTCGCGCTACTTGACAGCCGCTTCGGAGAGAATGATGACCGATTGCTCATCCCACGTGATGTTCTCGAGTTACCTCGCTCTGCTAAGAACGACGAACGTCAACAATTGTACTAACGAATTGTATATCTTGAATAAGCCAATTTTTTGACTGCATCAATGCCCTTTTTATACAAAAAAAGTTCGTGTTCCTCACATCTAAAGTGAATAACCCCAAAGAAATTCAGAATTTTTATGTTAATTGTCCATTTTTGAAACTTGCAAACGCTGCTTCGTTTCTGTTATTTGATAATTTTCTCCTCTTTTAACTTTTAGTGAAGCAAACATGAGCACATAAAGATACGACGTAGCCTTCGAAACCGTGAAGTAATCTGGGCCAAATTAATTGCATTGCTCGTTGTTTATTATTCTGTTTTCTGTTACCTAACAACAGAAGTCGATTTGTTCCCGTGTTTGATGAGGTTGCTACGCCTATGTTATTTCGGTAAATTGCCCATTCGATGAACTTTATATCGGGCGAATGGCCTGCCTTTCGGCGATTTTGTTTCCTCGAATCACTGCCATTCCATCAATTCTTTTTAGGTTAATTCTTTAAGCGATTAATTATGCATACAATAGTTAGGATCATGAGTACAAATCATGATAGATTACTTCATATCATGTGTCTGCTATCCGTGGTCTTAGAGGGTCATCTATGCGGCCATCAGAGGCATGAACCTCGAAACAGAAAATAAATGTGAAAGGAAAAAGAATAGAAAGATGGCGCTGTGGAACGAAAACGCACTCACATAAAGCAAGAATCTGAGTCTCAGATCAAGTCCGCGATGTTAATTGCAAATAATGTAAATGAAAAATTGCATTATTTTAATGTTAGGAATAACTGAAGAGAGGTGTGTGCAAGGAAAAGCGGAAAAGAAACATTCTGATGGAATGAGAAAGTTAAAGAAGCACATAAATAAAATAATAATAAACATATAAGTAAAGCTTTTTTTTCTTCTAAAGTGGCTGAATAAATAGCTTAACTAATTGTAAACATGCTAAGCAATCACCTGTTCCAATTGGTTATGGACGAGAACAGAAGAAAACAAACAAACAAACAAACAAACAACAACAACAAAAAAACACTGAATAATGAATTAAACAAAGGTCAGTCCTGGCTCCTCTCCTTTTAAACTTATACCAAGCAGACTTTCCTATTACAGCCTCCAAGAAGTTTGTTAGGCTGATAACATATTGCTTTAGCCACCAGAAACACCAACTTTACTACAATGGAAGACATATTAACAAATGACCTTGCAATCCTATATGCATACTTCTGCAAATGGAGATTACGCTCAAACCCTAGTAAAACAGGTTTTATGCTTCCACTTGAACAATAATCAGGCTAACAAAGAACTGATGCTCGATTTCAATCACAGACTGCTATGCCGCAACAGATTCCCGAAATATCTAGGCGTCACTTTGGACAGAGCTCTATTCTTTAAACCACTTCTCATTAAAATGGCATCGAAGTTAAAAACACGAAACAAAATTAAAAAAAAAAGGCGATTCAACGCCTCGCTGCACTGCTTTTGGTCTTCTTTACTCTGCAGCTGAATACTGCTCACCTGTATGGCTGAACAGCGTCCACGTGGACTTGGTCGATGCTCAGCTTAACACCACTGTTCCCCTCATTTCTGGAACTGTGAATCAACCCCCAACCTACTGCTTCCCAGTGCTATGTTACATCCTATCTACGCAGATCCAATATTGTTCTACTTTAATATAGCAATCATGGAAATCCAAGATCTCTCGATCCACATAGACATTCTTCTCCTAGAAATAAATAGACTAAAGTCAAGGCACCTTCCAATCTTAAGAGCGAAACAAAAATCTTGCAGAGACAAATATTAACATGGAGGAGAAGTGGAAAAAGTCCTGGCGTAACGCTTCAACAAGGGACTTCCATGAATTAGTGGACCCAACACAAATACCTTCGGGTTTTGACCTATCATGAAAAACTTGGTCTACGCTTAACAAAATTCGCACCAATCAGGGCAGACCACCTTTACAAATGGGGCATGATTGACTCACTCTTGTGCGACTGTTATAAAAGTTCTGTATTCTATTACGTATTTCTCAGCCCTGCTTTGTCTTTTATGTTCCGTTTACTTAAAGTTCGTTAACTGTCGTGAATGGTCGACTGCCGCCATCTGTCTATTTCTACTACTACCTATGCTCTCCCGCTCTGTAGTCTAAAAAATTTTATTTGTTTTTCGACTGGGTCAGTTAGATATGTACTGAATGCGAGATTATAAAATTTTAAATCAAAGACAAAGCAGATATCGTTTGTATTCCCCACTTATATTAATCCTTGCCTTAAATTAGTCGTCGCTTCATTATAAATCACATGCAGTTCGAATTTTTCAGGACAGTGCATTGACAGAATCAGTCCAATGTGTTGTTCACAAACCATTTAATTGAATCAAAAAGGAATATTTACACAGTCGGATTCACATTAATATATTTATACGATTTCATTACAGTTCTTTTGTTATTCTCATTTCTTCCTAATTCAAACTTGGTTCTAATTTCCTTCCTTTAAAGCCAATGCACAATCCAGAATAACCTTCCCTGAGATATACACATACAAATTGAGTAAGCCTGATTCCGTATTAATATGCATTATGTCATTAACAAACACGCTTGATGTATATTCCTGTTCGGAATTATAAAATATATAACTACTTACAATTCTCGTTCAGCACTGCCTTTTACATTAATCATTTGTTCACATGTAAGTGCTGCTTCTTGTCTTTCTTTCCGTCTGCTGACTCGTTCTTGATTTCCTGCCAAATTTCTTGCTTGTCCGAGTCGTCGATTTTTCTATGCCCTTTAAGACCCTTAACATGGCGGCAATGTACTATGTACTGATTATCCTCTTGTAATACTTCTCACGCGGACCCAGGTAGAAGACTCAGAGCCTGCGACGGATTGAGGACCGTAAGACCGAAGACGATAAAATTGTTTTTAATGAGGGAAAGACCAACGCGAATAATAAGTAAGGAGAAAAATGTTAAAACTGAGATTTAATTGCACGTTAGAGGAGGAGGAGGAGTGCCACTGGGGACCAGAAAAATGCCATTCAAGAACAGAAGAATGAAGAGAGCTTTTTAAGAAACGGAGATGGAAATCTTGTCACTGCAGGATTTTTAATCCATCATAAAATATTTTTTAATCATTTTCATCATCTACAGAACTTTCTCATTCCTCCTCTTATGGATCCGTGAGATGTTAGACGTTCTTCTGGATGCCCTCATCACGAAAACCATCCAAACCCTCTTCTGTCTTCCCTGTTTACTGTCCATACTTCTTCTCCAATAAAAGCGCCCCAAATGAAGCTTTTGATCATATTACTGACTGGCAATTTCTCTTCATTCTGTTACAGACGGATTTTGGAATTTTATTCTTCTCGTGATTTTCCATCCTCCCTAATTAATGTTCTGAATAAATGTAACATTTGACTGCCTTATAGTTTCGTTTTCTATTTTCATATTTCATGCGATGTACAACTATTTTTATTTGCTGACTATAATAACCTTTTTAAAAACAATATTCAAGGCCATATTTTTGACGTTGTATTTGTTTCTTCTGCATATTTCTGTTAGACGTTCTCTCTCAGCATCAATCGGTCATCCACATTACGAAGATTTTATGTTTCTTTTTCCTTTTTTTGTCCCTCCAATTCTTTCTTACTTTGAAAACATTTCCTTCCCTGTAGAGATTGAATAAAGGAGGGATGACACAACCCTGACTTACATCTTTTTGTATGTTGAAAGTTTGACTTCCTTGTTGATTTTCTTTTGCTCGCAGTTTGGTTCCAGTAGATATCAGTCTTATGTAATTCTTCTCTTGCTTTCTGTATTAAGGTATCTATTAATTCCTTATGACGAACACTATCAAATCCTTGGTTATTATCTATAAAACAACGATCCGTATCCTTCTTCTGTCAATCTGATACCGAAGATGCCGCTTTTGTTCCTCTGTTTCCCATAAATCCTGTTAACGCGTCTTTTATTCCATTTTCTGTTGTTTGATTTTATTCTTTCCAATACGATTCGTAACAGCGATTTTATCACACGGCGCGTTACATTTCGAATCTATACATTAATTAAACGATACCTTTTTTTTTTATTTTTTATCCACTTTCACGCAAGTATGTATGTTTAAATAATTCCTTAGCGCTTCTATTCCGTGTTCTACAAGGGCTTTCAGCGTTCCTTTAAGCATGTCATCTTGACCTGCTGCTAATCCGTCTTCATTTGCTGTTAATAATTCCTCTTTAAGACTAGGATTGTCTTCAAGATTGATAAACTCTGGCATTCTATCTTTTCTCTGAAATTAAAAATCTGAAATATTTCCAAACCGCCTTTTTTTAATTTCTTCACATTCGACTGACATTTTGCCGTGAAAGGTTTTATGGGTCATTCAGTTTCTTCTTAACCTTTTTTTTTTTTTTTCTTTAATTTTCTTGTTTCCTCTAATTCTGTCGTACCTATCGAGTATCTTTTACGAAACATTGTTTCGACTCTGTTTCTTCGGCCACCCTGGTTGCTCTCTTTATATTATTTAAAGATTCCGATGGTATACTTATTTGTGTTCTTTCATTCAACAGATTTAGACGTAATTTCATTTATTCCTTCATGGGATTCTTGGAGTCTTTTTGCAAAGAGGTGGCATCTTTCAAAATTGATTCTTTTTCGTTCTTTTTACGTCTTCGGTTCGTTCTCAGATTCCATTTCACATTCTAAATGAAACTTTCTCGTGAATTCAAAACTGGTTAATTTTTCTTACATCTTTATTTTTAATGGTCATTATTTAGAACTATTTACGTATTAATAGTATGAAAAGGGAGAGTATTTTTTAGGTCATCGATAAGATGTACGTGTTAGACTCGATAAGCAACTCAGGAAGAGTAGTGAAAAATGCAAGCATTAGAGAAAGCTTTTTTCTAGAGGCAAAAGTTTAGATCAGAAGGTATCAAGAATTTCACCTGGGATGCTTTTCTAACAGCGTCAGTAGTTAGAAAAGTGTACAATTTTGATTATACAAAGTTTTTTGCCCGTTTATCTTGTATACAGCAAAGATATGGTCTCCAACAAAAGGAGACGTGAGTAGAAGAAGAAGCAATGGAATGGTTTCAGAACTGTTGGCAAAAAGGAGAGAAAGGTAGAATAAGAAATATGCATAGCTTAGGACTACAAAGTGTTGAAGGAATGCTTGTGAGCTTGAAAATCAAGTGCTTTGTACTCATCTTGAATTTAGAAATAATGTAGAAAGAATGTATGAAACTCTGAATGTTGGACGGAAAAGGCTGAGAGGAAGACTGTGTTAATGACGGGACTGGGCTTTGCCATAGAAATGTTGACGAGGAGAAAACGATTTCGGGTTTGTGTTCCCATCGTATGTGCGCAAAGATGTCTACAGTTGTAAGGCATTAGAGAAGAACAGAGATCTGCAAGTTGTCCAATTGCGTCATGCAGACGAGAGTATACAAAAGAACATGCGGGTAGATTATTAGGTCTGTATACGAATGCTATCAGAAACAAAGGGGTAGAGTTAGTTGGCTTAGTCGATATGTTGCGACCTCAGTTTGTTGGTATTAGTGAGACCTGGCTATGAGACCTACTAACTGGTATCGAGTGTAAAGGGTACAGTATTTTTTGGAAGGATAGAAAAGATAGGAGAGGAGGGGACGTGCTGATGACATCGGATGACTTGAATCCAGTTAGAATTGAAACCGATGATTGTAGTACTACTAATAAGAGTATTTCATGTGGCTGTGAGTTTCAGGTGGAATCTAACAAGGTCAATTACATAGTGGGGTGTTGTTACAGACCTGGTGGATCGGTTGCTGGTGATGAAGAAATGCATCACCAAATAGAAAAGATGAACGCAAAAAGAGTAATCATAAGAGGAGACTTTAATTATCCAAATATTGATTGGGTAGCAGTAGAATCTCATGAGAAGAATGAAAATGCATTTATAGTGCTCTTGAGGGACAACTTCCTCAAGCCGCATGTGACAGAAGGAACTCGAGGTTCAGTCAGATCTGATTACAGTATCAGGGGGCGTTTCAGTTAAAGACGTAACGATTCTGCCTTCTAAGTGACTAAGTTCATGAATGTTCCATTCAGAAAAGGTTACATGCTGAACTAAAAACCAGGAAATTGTGACCAATTAAGGAGTATACCGAGTTTAGTGGAATGGGATCTCTTGCTGGATGGCAGGAATATCGACAGTGCATGGGAAGCATTTAATCAATACTTACACGATGCGATATCAGATTGAGTCTGAGAGTTCGAAGAATAAACAGATGAGTCAAATAGATGTGCAATCTTATTAAGCAAGAGATTCCTAAGCAAAGTACGATGTGGAAGGAATACTGTTTGCATAAGGATGAAGTCCGTTATGAACGTTATATATAGCAAGCTAGAATAGTCACAACTATTGTACGGAAAGCAAAGTCTGAGCATGAAAAGAAACTGGCTCTGCATGCTAAAGACAATCCGCAAGAATTATGTCGATATGCTGCAAGCAAAAGAAAGAAAGAATAATTATTCTAATTCCTGATGGTTACAGATGCAGAAGAGGTTGTTCAGTTAATGAGTGACCATTTTGCTAAAAGCTATCAACCTGGTTTAGGCAACGTTGAGCTCACTGACACCTCTTCACTGCTTCACTGGATGAAGAAACGCAGGTGTATGAAGTACTGTAAAGGAACTGGCGATTCCTTTGACCAGGGTGTTTAATATGAGTCTCAGAAAAGGAAAGCTTCTACAGAAATGGAAGGAATGTATGGTAATTCCATTGCACAAGGGTGGTGCAAAGACCGATGTATCCAACTATCGACCAATTAGTATCTCAGGAGTGTGGTGAAGATTTTGGAAAAATTGGTAAGGGCTCACATTCAGAAATGGGCTGATAGTGAATCTCTACTTTTCAATGAACAACAGGGTTTACTAAGAAAGGATTAAAAACAGAATTTAATTCTTCCATTGTATATTTCGTCTCAGTCAATGAGACATCTTCAGGGATTACAAAAAAACTAATGTAACATAAAAAACAAATAACAAACAATATTAAGCCCAACCACGTGGGAGACACTAAAGTCCTATCTAGGTGGAGCGCCCTCTAAGGGCGGTTGTAAGTGGCCTGGAATGTAAAGTCGGAGCTCTGGTGATAAGCGTTTCCCAAATCTTAGGAAGCTTAATGTAAGATATTTGTTAAGATTTGCTTAATTCCTGACTGCTGCTGCTGATTCTAAGAATAGTCTTTCTCTTTTGAATTTGTTGTGGTGGAGCATGGTGTTTTTTTTACATGAGATCCTGTGGGCTGTATCCAAGACATGGTCAGCTAGGCCTGACTGACCATAGTCGTGCTTGCAGATGTATGACTTATGTTCCTCCAGGCGGATAGTAGCTGATCTGCCTGTCTGTCCAAAGTACGCCAGTTTACAGGAACAGGGTACTTTATAGACTCCAGGCACTGAGAGAGCGGATGAGGGTAGCAAGTTTGCGGTGGTGCTTAAATGCTGTGTGTAGGTTGTATATGTTTAAAATCTTGGCTATTTTTTCAGATGTGCCACGGATGTACGGTATGGTGACGGCATTTCTAAACTCTTTTTGAAGAGAAGACCGGGGAACGGGGGAGGAACTGATTATTTTTATAATGCTGTGATCACTGTTGCCATTGGAGAGGAGAGTGTTGTGTATGTGTTCAAGCTCAGTTGTAAGGGTGGTTCCACTGGAACAAAGATTGTGGGAATACAATATATTACAGTATACAATCCATTAAGCCTCCAATATGATGTTCTCACAGCACTTAAACCTCTACACACGGAAATGGATAAACCATGATACTTTTGGATTTTGCTAACGCTTTTGACGGAATACAGCATGGTAGACGGATGCATAAATTGGAGAAAATTGGTTTGGATTATAGAGTATTAGCATGGATAAGAGGAAGGCTGAATGACAGATATCAAAAAGTGGTATACGGGGAGTGTGAATCTGCAAGATTTAAGGTAACCAGTGGGGTACCCCAAGGATCAGTGCTTGGTCCATTGTTATTCATTCTGTACATTAATGATACTGGGAACGATTTCACAAGCGATATAGTTATTTGCTGATGATGCAAAGATAGGTACGTAATGAAGAATTATGCCGACATGCAGTCTTTGCAGAATGATTTTAACAGGCTAAAATTGCGGGCATGGGAAAATGGGTGTCAATTCAATGTCAGTAAATGTAAAGTCATTCACTTTGGCATGATTAAATATTCAATGTAGTATTATATTAGTGGAATTAGGCTAGAAGAAACTGATGAGGATAGGGATCTTGGAGTGTTAGTAGATAGGAAGTTGAAGTTCAGAAACCATGTGGCAAAGATTGCAAATACAACTCAAAATATAGTTGCAATGCTCAAACGAATGTTCACATCTAAAGATAAGGATGCCATTTTGTCTTTTTACAAGGCCTTCATAAGACCTCACTTGGACTATTGTGCGAAGGTCTGGTCTCCTGGTTTCCGTTGTGATTCTGATATATTGGAGAGAGTACAAAGGAGAGTGTTTAAAATGATATCAGGATTGTGGAATACTGATTATGAAGACAGATTGAGATTTTGTAGACTGTACACTAGCAAACAAGAGAAAGAGGGATGGTATGATTGGGACTTACAAACTTCCGAAAAGGTCATACAGGATTTCAATTGATGGAATTTTTGAATTTATGGAGGGTCGGGAAAGAACGAGAGGGCATCCTTGGAAGCTGAGAATGAAGGCCGCTAAGAAGGGAGTGAGCACTCGATTTTTCTCTCATAGGGTGGTGCGTAAATGGGATGGATTTCCATTGGACATTGTGAGTACAAGCAGTGATTCAAGAATAAATATGCTGTTGTGAGTACGCGACCTCCCTCGATGTGTCTCTAACTCACTGGAGGTCTGTCTTAATAATGATAATAATAATAATAAAGACCACTGAAAAGGAAGAGAAACGAAATAAACGATGTTAGACAGAATCTCGAGATTGAACGGTGTTCATGAGGAAAAGAAAAGCGTTGATCCGTCTGACATGAGAGATGCTGTTGGAGCAGTTGTTGAAGAATATGTGAATAAACATCTCTGTGAGCAGATTCTATCACAATGGAATAAAATATAGAGGAATCCAAAGAATAAACTGTTCACGTTAAAAAATATAATCTTCGATTCCCGAGGTCTGCAGATCCCTCGCTTGGAAGTACTTTTCCAGGACCGCATTTGGCTAACTTTTCCGAATTATGGAAGCTTATTTGTTTATTATTTGATTATTTGTTCGTACGTTGTGCAGGTATCCGTCAGCCCTGCGGGACGTATTTTATTCCCATCTGGTGTTAGAGATCTGAATTAAAATTTCGAAGCAATCCAAATTTGCTTTCATTGCGAGAACTTTCAGCTGTAAGATGACGAAATATCCACATGTGACAATATCTAATCACCATATTAGATCGTCGATTAAAAAATAGTGTTTTTCTACGTTGATCCCATCCCAGGCTTGTTGAAATGCTTAATGTACATTGAGTGCCGTGAGAGTGGGCTGAGGGATAGACAATCATGTAGCCCCTTTCTGTGGACCGAACCTGCAAGTGTTTCATATTCCACAATCCACTTCACTCCTCCAATGAGCAGAGCGAAATTCCTTTGCACTCCAAGTCTTTCGCCGGACAAGCCTGCGGTTGGAATCGATGTCACACCGGAGAAGTCCTTTGCTGCTTAATTATTTTCTGTGGAAAAGACTTCGCATGACGTTTGCAGGTAAGCAAAGGTCATACGAAGTGTGACGTCTTACAAAGGTCATACGATGTATGACCTTTGTAAGTAAAGGG
Organism: Typopeltis vanoorti; assembly: GCF_054136105.1. Classification (NCBI taxonomy): domain Eukaryota; kingdom Metazoa; phylum Arthropoda; class Arachnida; order Uropygi; family Thelyphonidae; genus Typopeltis; species Typopeltis vanoorti. The sequence goes on along the minus strand of NC_143552.1, from coordinate 172,456,376 downwards.
CGAAGAAAAGTATGGAGAAAAATAAATCTTACTATAACTAAACATACAGTGCCAATAAAGCGGGGTGGTTTAAAAAAATAATAAAAGGCGCCTTTTACGGCTCTCATTATGCATTACAGTTAAGAAGATTCGTCACAAAAACAACCGAAAAAGTGAATAATTTGAAATCATTTTTAAGCCAATTTCGGCCTAAGAGAACTAAGTTTCTGAAACTCATTTCCGCAATGATCGTCATCGCCACCGCACTTTCGATGACGTCAGCATATTGCGCTTCGACTTCTTGAAAGAACACTCATAACAGCCTGAATCCAGATCGTGAGAAACCTACTTACGCACGTTCTTTTAGAAGTTGCGGTTCATGGAGTTTTCCCTGGTGGAACAGAAAATTCAACTGAAATTGAGTTTTCTCCAACTGGGATGGCAGGAGTTTTGCATCTGAAAGTCTTTTCTTCTGACACTTAGCCGAACCAAACGAACGTAGGCGATTCGCAGACATAATATACTTGACCTATAGCCTCAGTTTCTTTGTCCGCAATTCCAACACAATCGTGCTAAAACTTGGCTCACATTTTCCACTTTTATATGACAATAAAATCCCATTGATTACGTTTTAATAGTACCGTTCAATTAAAAAAAAAATATATAGTGCGGTAAAAAATTTAATAACTAAAACCTCAAATTTTCGAGAAACTTTTTTAATTTCAAGCCGTTTGTTAATTTTTTTTTTCACATTACGCATTTGTATTCATATTTAATGATCGGCCTTTCCTCGAAATATTTTGCTAATTTTAGTCCAGAATTTCGAATAGATAACGAAAAAAATAAACGAGGTATCTTTCCATTCCTCGGTATTCATTTTGATGTTCTCATTCTAACACTGCTGGTCAGAAATCTTCACTTTTGTGTGATATCATTTTGTTCATCTTCGAACTGCTTTCAAACATCTAATTTCGTGTGTTTTAATTTGATAATTCCTTTCGCAGTCCCACGACTTGCTAAAATGTAATACTTTATTCGGGAAGTTGAATTTATTTTTCTAATTCAGCGTAATTTTAATTGTAGAGAGATTTTGTGAAATGCGTTGTTTTCCCTCATCTCTAGTTGAAATGCATTTATTTTTCGCGTAATATATTCTTTAAGATATGCTAATTATTACGAAACTTAAATAATCAAATTGGAGCACTTGTTCTAATTGATCTTCAATGATCTTTTTGACATATGTCCTTGAAATGCTGTGATTTTTGAAGCTTTACATTGAATGTTTTTTTTTTTTTCATTTCCGTTTGAAGGTCACCTTCATTATGTGTAAAAAATGACGTACTCGTCTCCATGCACTATTGCAGGGTTTCTCAAACTTTTCCTACGACGGAACACTTCACAAATCCTGAAATTTTAACGGAACACTTTCGTTAGAGTCATCATCAGTCTCGTATTCAATGTAACGCTAAACGCACACTATCGCTGCAGCAGGCTGTATCGCATCGCAAAAATACTATAGCGCACGTTGCATGCGTGCCGGGCCGCAGCGCATCGATTAACTTTGCTTATGACCGCACGTTTCCTAGAATAGATACCATCGTACTTCACTCGCGCTCGGAGCTGGCGACAAACTCAGCGGGCGGCTGAGTCAAGGCCAGCGTGCCCTGGCCTTAATAATAGCATAATCTACAAGTAAAGTTAGGAGCGCCAGAATTTCTGACATGTTTGAACTTGTCGCAGCATTTCAAACCATTCCAGGTTCATATTAATTACGATAATTTTTCACGGACAAGTTATTCACTTTCCGCGGAAGATACTTTGCGAAACGCTCTACTAGTGTATTCGCAGCAGCTTTTCTTAACTTGGTATCGGAGTAATTTTTATTTTATCAGTATAAAAATATTTTCTTAAATCAATTTATCAACCAGATTGTCTGAAATGCGCTTATTTTTTCACGTATCTGTTTCTTCAAGAGATGTTATTACGAACTTGTAAAATCGCATCATTTCTCTGCCTGATCTTAGGTTTTTATTCCAACACGATCTTCGGTTTAAATGCTCTGACTGTTCTGATTTCTTAATTGCAGATGAGATTGTATGTTGTTTTACTTTACTAATTCATGAACCGATTTTTAAAAAATAAGCGCATTTCAGACAATCTGGTTGATAAATTGATTTAAGAAAATATTATGTTCATTATACTGTAATAATAGTTATAATAGTAATAGTTAATAATGTATAAATAGTTACTCTCGTTAACTGTGAGGACCTAGGCTTATTATGATTTTGCTAGTTTTATAATTTGATCAGTGCGACTTGAATTGTTGAGGGCGGACCATTCCTTCCTGCCTTTTGCTTTGATTAATTCTGCCTCTTTTGTTAAGTTATTTCGTACCTAATCATGAGAAGAATCAGTCGATCTCATTACGACGTGGTTGGGTTTTTGGTCTCGCAAAACGAAAGTCCAGAACATGCTCTCAGCGGCTTGAGCTGCAATTCCAAAAAACGTAGCCGCAGTCTACGTAATTATAATTTTACTTTTTCCATCTTTATTTAAACGTCTTGAGCAGCGTGTGAAAAACGTGTTCACACAATTCACCGCGGGGAAATTTTTGACGGGGAAACTGAAGTAATTTTTGTACACACACACGAAGAAACAAATGAAAACCAAAAATATTTTATAGAATATACTTTATTTCCGTATTATTGAAGTAGATTTCATTTACTTTTTATATTTTTATCCTGTATAAAATGAAATTAATATTTTGCATTTTACTGATTTCCCTAATTACTGTTTATTTCTTAGAATATTCTTTCTTACTTAGATACCACACACTCTCTAGATGGGATATTAATACTTGATAAATCTGTGAGGTAGTCAGGAAATAAAAGGCATAAAATTTAAAAATGTTTATTTAGTAATCTTTATATAATCTTGTTTTAAAATGTACTATTGTCTTTTATACTAGATCTGTTGATGACATTTTATCACGTCTCTGTCATTTTTTGTATAATTCTTGCCTGTGATACCTAAAGAAGTTGAATCATTCAACGAAACTAGATGTATCTTAATATTAAACCTTTTCTTTTTCATTTTCGGTATATGGTCATTCAAACTAATTTTTATAACATTATCTACCGAGTAAATATGAACAATAATATGTATATATATATATATCAATGTGTCTCAGGGTAAAGAGTAAGAATTGTTTCTCGTAGTGTGAAGAGTGCAGCGCGCACCTCTCAGTAATTCCATTAAGGTGATGATGGAATTACACAAATCCTCTCAAGCTGTAGATCAGCTTAAGGCGAAATTTCCATCTGCCACGACTAAAACACTACTCATCGCCTTATTTCCAAATATTTTATGAAACGAAAAATGTTATTCGTCTTGAATGGACAACAAAATGTATAGGTGCGTGCTCCCACCTTGAAATGCAAGGTTCGTATTTCTCTTTTGAGGATTCTGAACTATGCGGTTGGAGAGCGAGTACTTTCAGCACTCGTCCACCCACAACATCTGTTTGGCCAACAATAACCACTACGGATATTTCTAATTTTTTTTCTTTTTTCTAATTACAGAAAGAAGCTGTTTTCTGAAACTTTTTATTGTTTTTAAATGTGTACCATTACAATGTTATTTCAGTTTTCTTGCGATGAACTGTCGACGAAGAATTTTCCGTTAACCGTACTTGATAATTTCGATTTTTCTGTAAGCACCGAAACGTTTTTAATAGCCTACGCAGGCAACTAAAAACGTTTGACGCCTACAGAAAAATACAAGAAAGCAAAACAAATAAAATAAAAACAGAATTTCAGCAGTGAAGCAGGGTAATTAATTGTTGAAATAAGATGGCGCGGAACAGGCAGAGCGCCACCCGCATCATGAGAATGGAGGAAGATTTTCGAAAATTAATGAACTTAAAAGTACAATTGGAAATGGGGGAAACTTCTGATTCACGGACGAGGGTGCAGCGAAAGAGAATAATCCCAAAGGAAAATGTGGAGTTATGTAGAAGTGGATAAAAATTGAAACACTGCAAGATAAAATAGTACACGAATTAAGAACAGCCCGATTCCAATACTGAAAAGTAGGAGAGCATTTTACAAGATTTCGCAAAATATTTCGTCGTCAAGTTGTCCTATTTCGTAATCGTCTAGTGCAACTTTTCAATTTGATATCCCATCTGAGATTAAATTGGCGAAGCCTTAAAAAGATCGTTCAGTAGAACTTCAGTTGCTGGCAACAGAAGTTCGATATAGTACACAACCCTATATTTCTGGGCTTCAAAACGCAACAGCTTGCACTTCTTGATATCGAAACTACAACCCCACTGTTTTGTCCAAGTCAAAAGTCTCTTCAAATCTTCCTGAAGGGAATTAACATCAGCGGTGCTACGTATACTTTTCCGCAACTGTACATCATCAGCAAACAACTGATGATCTGCAGTCAGTCCACCGACCGACTGGAGATCCTCACGTGGTATATCACGTGGCAGGGGCCACGTGATATAGTCAAACAGCAGGGACCCAGAAACAGGAACCTGGGCATGCACATGTCACCGTTCTTTTTTGACATAACTTTCTGGCATCGTTCAGAGAGCCACTCGTCCATCTAATATACTATTTCTTCCCATCCTCTGCAGCTTGTGCACCGACCTAATCACGTGGTAATCTATCAAATGCTTTTCGAGAGTCAAGGAATATTGCTCTATATCAGGGATTCTCAACCTATGCTACGCGTACCACTGGTGGTACGTGAGCCACTGCCTTACTGGTATATCTTGAATCAAATATAGTGGTACGCCACTGAAGAAGGTTGAGAACCGCTGCTCTAAATGATAATAATAATAAAGCCTGATGAAACCATATTAAGAATTTTACAAGGAAAGAAGGGGGAGGGGGGATTGTGCAAATGATCCTTAAATATATATTTAAAATTCCTTTTATAAATATTTAGCAAATTTCCGCAAGCATTAAAGAAGAATAAAGTTGAATTACGCAATATTTCCATTAAAATGAAAAAATAAAGAAAATTCCTTTGCGCTTACTTGACGAATAAAAACGGAAATATTTAACGGCGATAAATTGCTGAGCTTGATTCCACATCCTACTGCGAAATGCTTCCTTAAGTTTATTTTCACAGGAGAAATTCATTTTCGGATCGCTTCCGAACAAACAAAATCGATTTAAACCAAAACGTTAAAATATCGAAAGTTTATTTCTGATGCAAGAAATTCCAAGTAAAATTGTCTCCTTGGATCCATCTCGTCTCGAACGTTGCTACTTCATCAGTAAATCCGTTCAATGCTTACCAGGACTGACAAGCGTAATGAGGAAAGGACAAACAGAAGTCTTGTTTCATCCTTTTAAAGTTGTCACGTACTTCAAAACATGAACCGCCTTGTCTCTGCCCGATGGGGAGGCTAAATGATGCAGCTATTAATAGAGCTCCACTCACAGCCCTCCCCGACGTTCAGAAGGCGCATTCGTAATCCTGCCAAGCTGTAAAGTCATCCGCTTCCTAGAAGTACGAGAAATGGGAAGACTTTAAAATCCATTCGCTACTGCAAAGCGGTTATAAAGACGAAGTAAGATGCTGCGCGCGAGGAGTACGAAGCTTAATTCCTTGACAAGTCTTGTTGAGAATGACAGAAGATTAGTGCAGGTTTACCGAAATGTTGAGGGGGTGGGGATCATGAGTCGCATCAGAAATGCAATCATCGGGAAATGGAAAAATAAAAACGTACGGAAAACAGAGGAGGTAGTAATTTTTTTTTGGGGGGGGGGAGGAAGTTGCGGTATAAACTCCTATTTCTTTTCTTTTCTTTTCTAGCTAATTTACTAGCTGCAAAAGAATCGCCAGAGTTCGTTGGAAGTGCGGCGATTCTACTGCCCTGCATGCGAGGCAATCCGTCTTAGATTAATCATGACGACAAATTAGAAGTGCCAGCCTGTGAATTGCTATGAGATGGGGAGGAAGAACGGGATATATTCGAGTGTGGGTGTGGAAGAGATCATAAATATAATAACCTGCTGAGAAAAGAAAAGACTCTGGCGCAATTGATCTGAATATATATATATATATATATATATATATATATATATATATATATATATATATATATATATATATATATATATATACATACATACATACACATAAAGCACTATTCCTATGCGAAATAATGCAAACCAGTGATTATTTTCAGCGTTTACTAAAAATGCATTTTGTTCGCTCTTCATCGTCTCAGTTCATGTAATTCTTCGTAAACAAAATCGGTGAGTTTTCAAGTGTGACGTTCGGATGCGAAATGTTTGTCCAGCGACACACACTGCAGATACCATTTCTTACATTATGAGAAGCCTGATCACAATCGCACGTTATACTCTGCTAAAAATACAAAAGTAAGACTTCGTGGTACATCTTGTTCGTCCATTTCATGACGTTCATATGCAAGTTTGCAGGGATTGGCAAACAGAACAACATTGTCAAATGGAAGGCCAAATGTTATAAACAAACAGTAATAAAAAGAGGACCTTGACTGGCAAACTTCAGACCACAAAAAGTGAGTTATTGTCTCACACTTTTAAGTTCTAAGACTTTTTTAGAAATATTTTCTGGGATGCTCTTTCGTATGGAGGACATTTTTATTTGGTGGGTTCATAAACATTTCACAATTCTGGAGGGTTTTTAAATTAATTTCTCAGCACATTTCCAGATTGTGTATCTCCTGATGTTTTTACTTCAGTTTTTAATGCTCAAAGTGCGTGCTTTTTTTTCTTATTTGCATGTTTAAACGATGTACTTTCTTTTCAGGAGGGTGGCCACCTGCTTCAGGTGTTCCAAGCGCTCTTCCCCCCCCCCCCCATACACATTTCGTACTTTACTCTACCCTACAATACAAGACTAATTTGTATGTGTGTTTTATGTGCCCTCGGAGGGGTGCAGAGGATCTTATGATAGTACAACATGAAAAATTCCATCACTACTCACTTCCTGTCAACAATTTTCCTCCGGATCATAAAAATTATTTCAAAATTTTATTTGGTCCTCCATATAATTAGTGGCAGCCAAGAAAAATAAAAAAAAATCTTCCATCTAAAAGTATAGGGTAAACATAACTGACGTGAATATATATATATATATATAAAATCACGCGCATAGCTTTGTTTTACTTCCTTGGGTAAATGATTAAAACCAAGTATATAATTTCTTGGTATCTTTAATGTATAACTTGCTTCATGAAAATAAATTATTCAGCTTCAGTTTAATTTCACGTGAAATTATCGTGCATGAGATCGCCAAAAGTTATGCGTTTGGCTGCCTTGCATACGTTGGCTGCCTTAAATATCTCAGCAGGTGGAGGCGCCCAAAACCTTTACAACGCTAAGTCCATACCTCCTAAGTAATCATTTACTTGATTTAGGAGATAAGAATTATACTTTTGAGAGAAAGTTGCTGCATTCTTACTTGATGTTTCTGGAGCCGCGGTCTATAAACTGATGGAAACAATACCACAAGATCTTTTTTCCTGAAAAATAATAAATACCGAATTCCACCTCGTGAGATGCTGCGCTTTCTTCCTAACTGCAAATACCCTAGACGTTTGCTAATTAATTTCTGGATGAAAGAATTATGGATTCAATTATGAATCTGTTATAATTGAAGCATTTTTCTGTTAGTCCTTTGTTTTAAAATAAAGCTACTAACCGCTGGCGAAATATTTCATTACGAATATTCGAAGACCAAGAAAACTGCGGTTTCACGTTTAGCGGTTCGGATGTGAAAAATCATGCGAGTCCATCCGAAACCGATTTAGCGTGAACGGTTTGGACTAACATACCTCTTACGTTAATTCTCAGAAAATAGTCTTCCCAGAGAAACAGTTTTTATTCCGCTTTTAGTCGTTATCTTCATGGAACTGCGATTTCTGTGGTTCAATAAGTTACTGCGCCATCTTGACGAAAATGTCACTTCGTTACGCTAAAGTAGCGTTCACATGGAATATTTCAGATTTCATGTGAACAAGGATTTATTGCGGAAATGGACTTGTAAAGGTCCATTTCCGCAATAAATTGAAGTCACAAATTTCCCAAAAAGCTGAGAAATTTGTGACTTCAATTCGACGAAAGTCACTCCAGGAATTCACTCCATCAGCGTTTGCATCAATCAATGCGTTTGAGCTAACAAAGAACGGTCTGCTCAGCCGTGAATCCGAAAGCGGTGAAGAATTGAAGTGTCATCGAACAGCGTTTAGGTTTTATTTCTAAGGAGAGGGAAAGCCGAGAAACGGGTTCCCACAGCGTATGGTCAGACAAGCGTTCGAAAACAGTGGCAAGCGCATGATTGTTATACAAACACTTCCTGGAATCGGGACTCATCGAGGAAAGAAAGCAAATACATACAAAAAGCAAAGGAGAGGATATGTCAAATTCCTGACATGTTCCTTCAAGGAGTGTGCAGGATATTATGTTAGGACTACATGAAAAACTAGTAATGAAAAACATCATTACTAACTTCCTATCACCAGTTTTCCTCCAAATCAATTTTTATCTGTCAAGACTCCAACATTATCAGATCTTATATTTCTATCGTCTAAAGCATTTTGTACCGTATCAATCCACCTATATCTTGGTCTTCCTCTGGGTCCTTTTCCTGCCAACCTGGCAGAGAACACTTGTTTTGCTAATCTTTCCTCTCCCATTCTATTTAAGTGACCATACCATCTGAGATTAGCTCTGCTAACACATTCCTGTATGCTGACAATGTCAAGTTCTTTCCTAATATCCTCATTTTTAATATGATATTGCCATTGACGCCATCTGTTCACGCCTCTAATCTTTCTCAGGACTCTCATATCTGCGGTCTCTAGTCTTTGTAGTGTTTTATTTTTAAACCAACTCTCAGATCCATAAGTTAAAACTGGTTTGAACACTGTCTTGTATACAGCTAATTTAGTGTTCCGACTAATTTCTCTCTTATTCCATATGAATTTATTCAATTGACTTCCTACCATACCAGCTTTGCTGGTTCTGTTGTCTATTTCCATATTTAATTTACCATCTTCACTAAAAATTGTGCCTAAGTAGCTGAAATGTTTCACTTGTTCCACAGGTTCTCCGTTCATAATGCAGTTGACAATTTCAATGATTCTGCCGATTTTCATTGTCTTTGACTTGTTATTGCTGACCTTCATACCATATCTATTACAACAGTTATTCAATTTAGTCGAGGAATCTTGCAGACTTGTAGCGGATTTATTTAGAAGTATAACATTGTCCGCATAAAGCAAAGAGCTGAGATTAACACTTCCAATTTTGATATAACACCACTTAATAAGGAATATGCTATTTCTTCATAAGGAATATATTATAAAATAGCCTGGTGTGTATTGTTTAAGTCATGATTGACTACTAAGGTTAGTGATTAGTAAATTAATAATTGGTAATAGTGGAGGTGTAATTAATCCTAATAAACTTAAATGAGTTATTTAGTAATATGCACCTTAGGGAAATGTGTCGATTATTTAGACATTTAGTATCTAATTGTTCAGCAAGTTGATATTGAATAGATAAAGAAAAATTCGCTAGGGGGAGGGGGAGAGACACTTAGCTTAGTGGTTGGTATTTGGAGTTAGGTTTGTGCGAGTGAACCAATTCGCCTTCAAAATCGTGAATCCGGCTCAGAACAATTAGAGGAGTGAGTTATTGCTGTTGATGGTCTTGATTTGTTTTTGTGTTTGACGGCAGGCTGAATTACTAACAATCGGTAAAATATTTCGCAAACATCCTCGTTAACCTTGAACTGTGCAGTGAGTGTGAAATAAGTCGGCTGTAATTTTACAGTTATTTGTCTCTCTCTCTCTCTCTCTCTCTGTTTATTTATTAAAAATCTCTTTTCTACTTGTATTACTACTACCTACGAGATTTTCTGTATTGTGAGATTCCTCCTCGCGTTACGCTGTGTGTGTGTGTGTACTCGCTGTGGAAAAGAGGACCAGGCTGGCAGCATCTTTAAACAGTACAGTAATAGTACACAAGGCAGAATCTGTTCTGAGATATTTTCCTCCCTGAAAATATCTTATCTTTAAACTACCAGAAATCGAATAGTAAATCCTTACTTTTACTGAGCTCAGCATTACACTGAATTGGCAAGAACACATTAAAAAGCCTGATTTTTAATGGGTTCTTGCTATTCAGTCTTCAGTCTTGATGTCCAATTGCGATTTGACACGAATTTCTCTCATCTCCTCCTTGCCTTTTCCATCCCGAAAATATAAGACCGACTGTTGAAGATGGAACGACATACTTGTATTCAGTTGTAAATTACTCGGCCCCTCATTCTGGTCATTAGCCACCTTAACCATTGCAGAAACCTCGAACGAGATGGATGATTCCACTTCACATTAAATCCTTCCATCAGTTCGCTTATGTTTTGCTTCGCATTCTGGATGCCGTCCGGTTAGAAAGTAACGACAAACGTTTAAGTGAAAAATTCATTCTCTTCATGGTTTCTGCTGAGCATGAATTTCAGTTTACACACACACACACACACACACACACACACACACACACACACACACACACACACACACACACACACACACACACACACACACACACACACACACACACACACACACACACACACACACACACACACACACACACACACACACACACTCCAAACTGTGCAATGGATTGTCCCTATTTTCACGAGTATACTCCACATTATTATCGTCAATATGGAAAAGCAGAGTGCTCGACTTGCCACATCTAAAATAATACCGGAATGCGCTTTTTTTTTAAATTCCACAATAGAAGCCACGTGGAACGTGATGCACATTTCCTGCTTTTGGTCTTTTAAAATCAGTTTTGTTTGCATCAGTGATCTGAAACTATTTCCAGTTTAGGATAGGCCGAAAAGTAGAATATTTAATGATACGGGGGAGTTGTACAAGCTGAGCCCTTTTCCCTCCTCCAGGATTGATAATTTTTGCTGCATTTAATTAAAACAGGTTTGCGTTGCATTGAGCACCAGCAATAAGATAGGTGACCTAACAGGTGACCAAACTTTGGCGGGACGGATTTCCACGGAACTGATCGAGATTTTGAAAAAGATATTTTATAAAAAATATTTGTAAACTATCTTATTGATTAAAGTAAATATTAATTTCAGTGTATTCGTTTGAAATCAAAAGAAAAAGAAAATGAAATCCAGTGTTGTCACGTTTTAGTTTGATTTGTACATTTTTTCCCTTCGCATTTTTAAGACCCACCTATTGACTCTCCACCAAAGTGGCCAACGACCTAATCATCCGCATCCTTTATGCAGGCAGATGATTTTCCTCCCGATTTAAGTAATATCTGGAAGATGGTTTGCACGTGCCGTCGCTGCTTTGCTTTATTTCTTCTCTTAAGTAACACTAGCACGTGACTCACTTCTGCGATTGAGATGAAGAAACCTACAGTCTCGAAATGTTCCATTCTGCAGCTTACGCTTTAATTCGTGACCAGTTTTTAATCGAGAAAGCGTATCGTCTTTGGATGTAAGAGCTTGTTGCCCTTCAAGGGGTAGACGTGCAAGTCAGTCCAATCGGGTGAAATGAACGACCTTAACCAAAGAAGAAACGCAAGCCAGTGTTTGTCGAAAATATTTATTGTCTCAAAACTAAAGTTGCTGAAACAGTTCTGGTTGTGCGGGAATAAAGTCGAGTAGAACGAGGATCACCTCTGATTGGATTTGTAGTGGATGTCGTCCATGCCGGTGAATTCCAAGGTCACCTTCAGGAAATCCAGAGCAACCTGTTGGGCCCACGACCGAGACTTGCTGTCTTGGCTTTGTAAGAATGCTCCGTGGCCTCCCTTTGCAGTTGTGGCTAAAAACATGTGAGGATACACTTGGAACACGTCATACGGGATGACGTCATCAGGCACAAGTGGGTCGTCCCGACTGCTGATGCACAGCAGAGGCACCGACATCTCGTCCGCATCTCGCAATGGTGAATTTTTCTCCCAGTATTGCTCCGCAGAGTCACAGTTGATCATTCTCCAATACACGCCCCTTTCAAATTCAGAGAGCGTGCGGCTCGTCAATGCTGATTCGACGTCCACGTTCTTTTGCAGAGCGTTCTCGTGACGACACAGGAAACGGCGAAGGATGAACAGTCGTAATGCTGTATAAATCCAAGGTATCCCTTCGCCATACAGCCGTTCTGGATCATACAACGGAGATATGGCAACTGCTGCCGAAAGATAAGCAGAAGAGCCGTACTCACCAAGATACGACATCAGGAGGTCTGCTCCGGCACTGCAACCCAGAGCTGTGAGACGCGAGCCTGGAAAATGACATCGCAGAAATTTGATCACTTGACGTAGGTCGCTTGGATCGCCATAAGACTGGAGCTTCGGAGTAGTTAGTGGGCTTCCTCCTTGACCCCTTCTGTTGAAAACAAGCGGACGGAAACCATTCTGGATGGCTTCTTCACACAACAACCCCATTGTCACTGCGTCACCTGACAGATCAGGCAGAAGTAGGAGAACCGGACTTGACTTCCGCAACGCCGTGTTTTCCGAACAGCAGAATTCAGCACGAGACCAGTCGAGAGCGACAATTCCACGATCTTTAAGCTGAAGAAATTGCCGTTCGAACCGGACCTTGCGCTGCGACAGAATGAAGGGGGCCATCAAATTTTGAACGTGGGGAAGCCTACCCCAGAGAGGGGGACAGTAACACTGTCGGAGTCCTGGAACCTTTGCCAGTAAATGTCGAGAGAAGGCGGATTCTTTGAACCATAATGTAGGGGGAGTCCCAGTGGGTCTGGTTAGCACAGAAACGAGGTGCACGATGAGAGCGAGAAAAAATACCACCGCGCTGTACGTTGATATCGGATTGAACACGAAGATTTCGATGAACTCTTTCATCAAGGTTACTTCGCAGAGCATCTTTCGGTGACGTTCGAGCAACTGTGAAACGGTCCAGATATTGAGTAGAACGATTTAAATCTTTCTTGAGCACGAAACCAATTTAGCGTCGTGAGATCTGCAAATAAAAAGAAAACAGTTTCAGAGATCGTTTACAAACAGACATTTGGAATGTGTCTAATTTCTTAGTAGAAAACTAAAAAAAAAACTTAAGCACACCGCTCGAAAAGATTTCGGGAAGAGGAAGGTAAAAAAATAATCTTAAAGATGGCGGGGGGAGGGGATACCTGCATCTTATTTGGACTCAGAGCCATCAGTCCAGCCCGCATTAAAATTCACAGCTCAGATTCTCCAGGAGAGCCACGCACAGAATTTTTTAAAAAATGCTGAACTCAGAATGAGGAATATTGCCTGATTTCCTAACTGAGGACTTTAATCTCGTATTGAAGACAGTCCTTTTAGAATTGCCTTCATCTTAATTTTAAGAAAATGGTTTCTGGTGTGCTGTTTAGAAATATAGTGTGGAAATCGGGATTCTGATCGAATCGCAGAAAAGATTACGAATCTTGAGTTATTACGGTAGGGAGATAATATAGATCAGGTTGAACATTCCGAACCCATCCGTTGTGAAGACTTAACCTCACAGAGACGGAAATTAATGAAAACCACTTTCTTTGATTCAAGAGAAACATTTTATTCTTCTAGAAGGAAATTGAAAAACGAACTAAAACTGAAAGGTGGATAAATCCCACAATTTTCAGTTCATTTGTCAAATACAAAAGTGTGGTGGAATTTACATCAACCTCTTCTACCAGAATTCATTCCCTTTCATAATATAAATTGTCTTTTTACTGGCAGTAAAATCCAGCGAATACAAAGAAGTAAAAAATTAATGAGGAAACCTCTTTGACTTCGCAAATGCCGTATAAACTTGACGATTTTGAAGATGATTGAGATGGTGAGAAAGGCCAGTTTGCTATTGAAAAATCCTTTCAGTTCTTATACTGAATTAATTCCACTGAGCGGTGGACAGAAACTCGAATGTTCATTAGAATTTATTTCCAGAGAAAACTAATCTCTGGAAATAAATTCTAATGAACAATATTTAGATTTAATCGGTGTAAGTAATTTGTAATTGCATTGCTCTAACTGGAATGGTAATTCAGGTATGTATTAGAGAACAAATCGCTGATATTTCTGGTTCAAGAAAAGACAAAAGGATAAGTGCAGCCAATAAAAAAGAAAGTGTTTAATAAGAGGCGCCGATGTTTAGGAAGACCACGCCAGAAAGAAACACTTCAGCAGCGGAGGTGCTGCAAAACAGTTTTTGTTGGGTGTAATTCTGGCATTAAAATAGTCCGCTGGGTGATTAAGAGATAAAATATATAAAATCTTTTTTTCTACAAAAACGGACTAAAGAGGAAAACAAGTGTCCAGCACAGTTTGAAACTTGGAATGACTGGTCATTCAATCATCAAAATGCTTAGCGACAGCCTCTTCGAAAAGTTATTTATGAGCATTCGTTTACCCAAGTCACGTTTTCGAAGGTCAATATTTTCGCAAGATGTAAGATGACTGCGGATTTATGTTATTGAGGGATTTGTTTCGGTGGGTGGCACTTCTGTAGAAATCCGAGGCAGAAATAGATGTTGAAAGAGGCTGCATCAACAGTCAACGCGTGATTGCGAATGCGACATTTTTTGGCTTCTGTAATCGAAGCATATCATTATTCTGTTTTGCTTAATTTTACACTTCAAATAAGTCGACTGCAACCCACCTTGGAACCATTTCACACAACATTCTGTACCAGATGCATTGTCGCATTAGTACTTTTCGAAGTTTACCTTTGTGTCGTAGGAGGCGCTGAAACCATCTTGATTATAAAGTTCCTCCTTGCAATGAACGAGCACGGCTACTTTCCATGTTGAAACACACGTTTATTCATGACGAAAATTTCTGGAGAACGTCGGTAAAGATGTTTTTAACGTAAAACAGTTAATAGAAATTGCTAATACTAAACGTCAGTAAATTCCAGAGCTGATATATGGCAAAAAATAAGAATTCCAAACATTAAATTTTGGCAAAATTCAAAGTAACTTTACACTGGAACAAAGAAAAAATTAATAGGTGTATAACGCATTTTGCGAAAGGCCCGAAAAAAAGTGGAACGTGTTAGTTCACTACATGCTCACTAGATGTCTCCCTTAGCTGAAATTCAATCAAATTTTTCTTCTCTTACAGTCGAATCATTTCGCTGGGTGATTAAGAGTTTGAATGCGAGAATGATGCGGAGAGTGAAATGTATGGGAAAGATGTGGAGAATGAAACGCAGTTCCATTAAGAAATGGAAAGAATCCGAAATCAGAATATGGGGAAGGAGCCTGTTGCTCTTCGCTTTGCCGTAATTATTCTAGAAGGCTTTGAGTCTTCCCTAGGTTTCCTCACTGAATACAAATATGTTATGCGCCTGTAATCGCATCAATTGCTTTCTTCCTCCATCGAGGTATAAATTCCTCATGATGTTTCTCTCTGTCTCCTAATTTCGTCCACGTGCTCCTCATAATGGCCACGGTATTGTTCTAATTTCATTGCCAATTCCAATTGTTGATTTGCTTATGGGTCGTCAGCTGATATTTGGCAGACATTTAAGATACGATGCCTGATAACCACCAATAAACCACTGGTGATTGGCTCTTTCTTGAGCTGACAGTTTTATGAATTTTAGCAACTAGTAGGCTGGGGCTTCGAATTCTGCTGTGTTCACGGATGTTTACGACTGCTTTTAGATGGGAAATGGATTTCATAGTCCAGTGTGAGGCCACAACTCCGCCTGTTGGAAGCTTCAAGTGCTTGAAAAGTTTGTTTGATCCCTAAAGCAGGGTTTCCATACCCGATAAAAAAATAAAAAGAATAAAATACGTATTAAACAAGAAAGAGAAAATTCTTAGCCTACCACAGTAAGAATGACATAAGTTTAAAAAAAATCTTTCGTGAGTTGGGAGCCACAAAAAATTAAGCACCGGTTTTAGATATGGTCCTGTTGTCATTCTTGCTTTCGTCCCTCCTTCTCCCCACGCTTCATATGTTCTGGGACCCCCACTATCTTCTCGGCTCTCCGCCAGCGCTTTCCTCTCTCCCTTGCCAAAATGTTTCCTCCTCGATGCAACTCACGCACATCCGTTGGGGAAGTGGGTGCTCAATCCCACGGCATTTGCAAAGTTGGTGCGACGTAGGGACTTGGACCTCGACGCCTCAAAATGTACGCATCGCCGTGTAATGAGCGTTAGTGCTGCACTTAAAAGGAGGAGACATGGAAAGTTCACGTGGGAAATACTGACAGGAGCACTGCCGAGGAAGAAGGACGAGAGCTCCCGCTGCGTATGCTCTTACGAATCCGCGAAGGCTCAAATCCAAATGTTTCCACCACACGATGTCAGCATTACAAATTATAATAAAATGGGAAATTTTTCACTCGCACTTCTGCATCGCTGACCGATAGGTTCAATAATTTATTTTTGTACTTAAATTAACGAGAACGGATTCGATGTGGCTCCCGGTTTTCGATTTCATTATTTCCTTGACCCGAGAATTCATTTAGTTTGCCGAATGGATGTCGTAGACTTTCAGTTTCGTCACCTTTCAGCAAAGCGTGGATGAAATCAGCATGGACCGAATGCATGGATGAAAACGGCAAAGCATTTCTTATCATTCTGATGGCGACATCTGTCTAGTAGAAACTTGGCGTTTCTGTTAGACAGGGCAACACCCTCTCAGATAAAATGGGACGTTGAAGGAGATGTCCTCGGATCATGGCCGCTGTACGAGTTGAGGTTTAAGTGCTTCGTGAAATCTTTCTTCACATTAAAACGAAGCCTTCATTTTAGAGGAAGATCAATAGAAAACCGTTCTCTAAAAAGCATGAAAGTTGCGTGCGGATGAATTCATGCAGTAAGTAAACAAAAACCTTCTCGCTACACGCCGCCACAATCGCCCAGTATTTGCCAATGGTACACTCAGGGAAGCGAGCGAGATGTAGGGCACGGCGTCAGGATATCATGCACTAAACTTCGTTTAGAATATTGCAGAGCGATCAGTTCGTGAATGTCATGCTAAAGTTCTGATTCCGTATGTTTAACATAGAAGTCACGCGCTTTGTATTCATGCCCAGAGGCGCTGCTTTAACGTTACGCGCTCCCACAACGGTCACAAATTCTCGGTGTAGCCCCGTAATACCTTGCTCATAGTGATCAAAGGAAGGCGGACCTAGGAACAGCCGCCACTCGTATCCCTTTCGGCAACTGTTGCACTCGGGCCTGCAAAAATCAATTAATTCAGAGCCAACAGATTAATGAGAAGAGCAGAGCAGCCCCAGCCAGGGCAACCGCTGTCTTAACTTAGAATTAAATGCATGACGAAAGCCCACATTGATATGTAGGTTATAATGTAATATCACCGTTTTTATAATAGTAATAACTCTTTATATTAATAATGTACAAATAAATTTAAATAGCCTACACTGGAAGAGAAATCAGTTGATCGAAAGTGTTCAATTCAATCTTCGCTTTACTCGCAGCTGCTGATTACCTTAATTCCTTCGTCTGTTTTCGAAACGATACGCGCGGGCTTTATTTTGGGACAGTGGAAGGACGGAAAGTTGAGGACCCCTCATGAAATAAAGGCTTTCCAGTTCAGTTAGCGGTCTCGTACAAAAGCGTTTTGTGTCTCAAAGGAAGGATTTTACTCGCTCCCAACAAAAATAGACAAACTGTCCAACAACACACTTTGCTGTGAGACCTAATACGCTACCCCCCACTCCCCCTGATGGTGTTGCTTACCACTTAATTCCAATCAGTCATATACAGATCAAAGGAAAACACATGACTTAACAGAAAGAAGCAAACCGAAGATATTCAATCTTATTCGAGGTTTTTACTGAATTTTATTAATGAATGCATAAATAATTATTCGGCGACATTATTTTTGGATTTCTTGTAAGTGCATTTCTTTTGCCTTCATTAAATTTGTGAGTGCAGCATAAACATCATTTTTTTTTTATTTCGTGTCAGCATGTAAAGAGAAGGTTGACATGAAATTAAAAAAAAAAAAAAAAAACTGTTTCTCAATTGGATAAGGTAAGAATTCTAGACTTCGCGAGATTCAGGTGTAGTTGAGGATTAACACCCCCACCCCCCCACCCCACACAGAGAGAGAGAGATTAATGCATAGACTTGTTTTGTTACGTAATATGCTTCGGCGCTCTTCTCGTCTTATTTTCTCCATCGCTGCAAAGCCCCAGCGTTCCCTATCTTGAAAGAACTAACACGACCGAGCTCAAATCCGTTATTTTTGCGAGAGGTTAAAAGGAAGAAGAGGATCCAAGGAGGGAATTATGAGGGGAATTATCGCATCTCGAGAACTGATTCTGGACATGCGATCTCCATGTTTTCTGAATTTCATTGCGAAGCTTAAGTTTTGCTGTAAGTGAATCAATGAAAAGTCAACAGAACCAACCGTCCCCAATGAGAGCGACCAGTTGAGAACAGATGGCGGGCATTGACACTCTAATAAAGCTTCAAGGTCATCTACAACCGGCGTCTTAAACATCGATCTCCACACCATTTTTCAGTGGGGCGAACGCAGCCTGGTCACTTTCAATGCTGCCAAAACACAGTTTTGTCTTTTTTTTTGGCAAAAAAGAGGCTAAAGCCGTGCTTACATTCTCTTACCCCCCCCTCCCACCTCAGTGGGAGGGGGGGGTAAGACACACAACACACAAATAACCAGACTGGATCAGATTAGATCTCTGCCATTGGACTGACATTAATCCTCCAATCTTTCTTGCCATAAACACGTCACACCAGTGGCTTCCTCCTCCTTCAGAAAAAGTGCGCGTTCCCTTCCGCTCAAGATGTGCCCGCCCAGCTACTTACTCTATGCAAATCCAACCCTCTTGACAACGCTGTTCGCATGTTTGGAAGGGTGCACCTAAGAGATCTCTAATTTTTTTCATACTCTCCAGACGACAGCAGTTTGGCTCGGACATTATCCTTCCACTTCGCTGACCAGCGAAGTGGAAGCCTCATTCCTCCGCTTTCTGCTAGTCCTGTCGAAACAAGAGCACCAGCTGCTCGGCATCCCTTTTCAATACAACGGTAAACCTATCAAACCCACTTCTCTTCCTCCATTTCTGTCGCTTGCCCCGTGGAAGAGCCTTCCTCAAGAAGCATTTCCTCCCGTAACTCGGCAAGATAAATATTACGTAGCAGAACCTTTAAGCACTAATGTGGTTAAAGGTTGCGCGTGGAATAATCAATAAAAAATAAGAAAAAAAATCACTATCAAAATATTAACCTGCAGGATCCTGGCTGAGCTTTCATGTTAGTTCGTGCTTCCCACGATATGGCAGAATAATCTTCGTTGACATAATTTCGATGCTTTACGGTTAAACGTTTAACTTGGAAATAATGTCTCGTATCATTCGATTAAATAATCAAGAAGAAATAAAATTCGAATAAAGATCTCTCTCAAAGAAATCTGGACTCTTTCATGCGTAGAACTGTGCATGTTCCTAAAAGGCACGTGGGAGCAGCCACCCGCGGACATTCAACGCAGGATTACGGCGGTCAGTAACTGAAACATCGGTTGTTCCAGAGACGCTGTTCAACATTTCCTGGCGAAAGGACTCGTTTCCGCAAAGTGTGTGTGTGTCCGAGGAACAATTTAGCAGCGAAATAATCGACGTCCGTTAGAACTCGTCTTCCTCCGAGTCTTGTTTTTTGTCCCGTCGAAACAACTAACGGAACGATTCACTGCCCACATTCACTTCGAATTCTAAAAAAAAAAAAAAAAAAAAAAAAATATATATTTTTTTTTTATTTGTATTTTTTATAATGTATATATATTTGTATAAATATATATACATTATAATATATATACATACAAAATATGTATATATATTGATCGCACGCACACACAACGGGGAAGAAAAGGCTTTTTGCAATTTTCCCATTGGTCATCAGTGGCTGCTGATGAAAATCAGGGACTGGCGAGTTCTCGCAACTGTCTTTTTGTTGCTACAAAAGGAATTATGCCTTTCTTGCTTTGTCACGTGTTTCCGTTCTCAGGCAGCTGCCTCATAATAAGGCAGACTTAACATATTTCACTTCCTGTGTGTCTTCCTACATGTAATACGTTATTTTGAAGATAGAGAAGATTTCACAAGAAAACCAACAAAGAATTCTCTGAACGCATAAAAAAGGTAAGGAATAAGTAGTTCATGTTACAGCGGCGATAGTTGAAACGAGATCTAACAACTACTGTAGGCCCACAGATGAAAGACCCTTCGACACTTCTGCGCATGTCAGAAGAAGGAGAATCCATTTTGATAATAGGGTAATCACCTATTATCAAAATGTGGGATGAGTTGTTCATTATTACACGTCGGAAAATTAGCTTTTCTTTCATGAAAATTCTAGTTCTTAAAGTGGTAACTATTTTGCTTGCATAACAGTTGGAAAATTTTGCGTATAAAATACGTGATTTCGCTTGTTGGTGACCAATTTCTACATCCTTTATTTCTTTCTCCGCTTCAGCGTTAATCAACTATTCTTGGCAGTTTGCCAGACCCGGTTCTATGCAGTCTAGTTTTTGGAATTGTCGCGTCATTGAAAGTGTGAATTTCAGATCTCTCTCTTCACTCACGTTTTGTTCGATTTAAAATGGTGCAAGAGCAAATGGTAAAATACTTCAAACGTAGGCTGCTTCTTATACTCATACAGGTCTCCTGCTGAGCATAAGAAATTGCTAAACATAAATGTAACAAAATGAAGATGGAAGAGAAATTCCAAACGAGAACTTTGCTTCTAAATGCCACAAAGTTTCTCAAAAAAAAAAAAAAAAGGTGGTGGGGGGGGGAGCGAGGACATGCAATCTCCAAATAAAAGTTGCATCGCAAGTCCTGCTGTGCAAAAAGCATTACAGGCACTGAATTTGTGTTGGAAAGAGCGATAGAACAAACCACCTCCCTAAAAAATACTCGATGATGTTGCAGAAGTGCTTCTATTGGTCCACTTAATCGGCAGCCCTTTCTAGTCTAATTTGGGACATTTCACTACATCTTTGGACGTTAAGGTTTACCGTGCATAACCTAGGAAGTTAATTTTTCTCTTTTTCTAACTCAACGAAGTTTGCTCTTTCCGAGTCATAATTTTTGCGCTCACTTTTTTCCGGACATACCGTCTATTTCATTACTGGATTAAAGTTTACAAATAGCCTGTACGGTGTGTTGAGAGTATAATAAGTGCGCTTGATGTTAAATCAGTCTCTATATTATTTTTTATGTAAATCCCAACCACGATTGGTTTATTAGTAAATAAATAATGTTTTTACCACGGTTCGGTGGTAAAAACATTATTTATCTGTTACGACGATTACCAAGAGGCCTAAAAAAGGAAGCTCTCTTTAATATATGTGCATTATTCCCGCTTTTAGCTTTGGAAGTAAGATAGAAGCTACACATAAAAAAGAAAACAGGTTGAAGTGGCTCACAGAGTCTTCGAAAAGAAGAATGTGGAGCATTCTTCTTTTCCCAGGGATAGAATAAGAAATAGTAGAATTAGAGAGAGATGAGGAGAGTTGATGATATTCTGAAGTGTTGTAGAGCATGTGAGTGAAGATGGACTGGTCATGGTAGTGGACTTTCAGACGAAAGGTGGACAAAATTAAGCACTGAGGGGATACCAAGAGAAGGAAAGGTCATCATAGAAAATGATGGGGAATGATCTACGTCGGCTAACAACAGACAGAACTGGGAAGTTAATCAGCAGTCCCATATCCAGCAGTAGATGGATAAAGGAGTAGCACATTCGTACACAGGGGGAGGGCTAAGGATTTTTGTTCTATTTTGATTGATTTTATATTTTTGTATTTTTATTAATTTTAAGGAAACCCTGCTCTGGAGACAAAAAAAACGATGCAACTTATAATTTCAAGCCACTTCAGGCCTCCAATAAGCGAGGCCGTCGTCTCACACCGGACATCTCCCACCTAAACACTGAATCTTCGGGAACAAACTGCCCTCACTGGCTCATAAATAGGAAAAAATGAGTACAAAAATAAAGTTATTGGCACGTAAGTAAACAGAAACCTTCCCGATGAGTGCATCTACAAGGAATATTAATTAAATTAATGCCTTTGAAATAGACAGACCCCCCCCACCCCACCCCTCCTACTACTATTCCTAGATCAGTCGCTACTGAGATGCCTTTTGGTGTAAAGCCATCGGTTCGAATCCCGTCTGGAACTCGAAGAACGTTCATTGAGGCTTGTCATCTGAAGACGAGTCAGATGACGCGCTTTCCCACGTGGGCAAGGTGCAGAATTTTTCATTCCGTAAAACAAGCCCGAAGAACGCTCTCAATTGACAGACACACGTGGCCATAACCTTAATTGTTTTGACCATTACTTTATTTCTAGAAAGAAAAACCAAATAAATTTCTCCGTTTATTTGCTTAACTTTTCTACTAACTGCGGGGGTTTGGGGAAGTTTATGCCAATGGCTCACAATTATTTCACTAAAAAGTACTTACTTTTATTCCAGAACAAAACTACTAAATTGCTGATAAATAATCAAATATGCGATTCAAAAGGAAAATATAAAACTGCTCTAACACGTAAACACGAGGATTACATTAATAGCATTCAAATACTGCATTCAAATCTCGTCTTACTTTTCTGTTTCTAAGGATTACGGTCTACAAAGAGGATCAGTTCGTTCTAAACATTAATCTTTTCGCACTTTCTGAAGCACATCAGTATCCTTTGAGAGAGCGATTTCAGACCTGAATACAGGACGCACAACGAAGTCAAATCAGAGTTTTCCATAAAAAGACTTGCTTTGTGTCCACTAGTGCAGTTCTTGCACATCAGTGATGAAACATCATTTGTAGTGTCATATCTTAAAGTGATATTTGGCGAAGAATCGTTTAGATTTCATATTGCACTACCATTCCTAGAACCTGTTCATCTTCGCAGGTTTACGTTTATTCTTCACCAAATATCACTTTAAGTTCGATTTTTCTACTTAGACGAAACCTTTAAAGTGACAATTATTATTATTATTATTATTATTATTATTATTATAGAAGATCTCAAAAAAGATCTCAACACAACAAAAATTAATGTGAACCATCAGACAGATGTAATTACACCAGAATACATCAGTAGTTGTACTATCGACTCGCTTGTTGTTTCCATGCATCAAGTACAAACGAGAGGTCTCTCAATCTTGCATCAGAAGCATCCGAAAATATTGGTTATTGTTACAGGCTTATCTGAGGAATTATACCATGCAATATCCCACAAAAGAAAAGCGATAGAAAACAATAATAGACGAAGAAATAGTCAACCACGAAATTAGAAAAACAGACTGGGAACACCTGGCATCGGATTTAGCAGATATCTTATACAACAACATTAAACTCAAATTGCAGAAAATATATAAGAAAGTTACAAAGAAAGTGAGAATTCGTTCAAAAACAACACAAAATCCTTGGATAACACAAAATTTAATCCTAGAAAATACACAGAAAGGACGCTTTATGGAAGGAATTAAAGGGATATCCAAAAAACACAGCTCTTTAAAAACTGAATATAGGATAATAAGAAATCGCCTCACAACACAAATCAGAAATGCAAAAAGAAGCTACTACAGAGACAAATTAACCTCTGCACAAAACAACATGAAACAAACCTGGCATCTGATCAACGATATGCTAGAGTGTGCTCCCAACACCACCGCCTCCGAAGCCATAAAACACAGCTTCATGAAAGACGCAAAACCTATGCAACAACTAGCAAATGACTTCAAATCAAACCAAACAAAGGCCCAGGAATAGATGGAATCAGACCTAAAGATATAAAGCAACATGCAACTAGCTTAAGTCCTATCCTACTAAAATTAATAAAGAAAATATTTAAAACAGGACAGATACCAAGTATGCTAAACACCGCCATAATCACACCCATATATAAACATGGAAAAAGAAATTTAATCAGCAATTACACACCCATAGCAACATTACCAATTATCAATCAAATTATGGAGCGGATCGTACTGAAGAAACTCACAGCATACACAGGGACCTTTCATATTATCCCCAAAACACAATATAGTTTTCAGAAAAATAAGGCAACAACATCTCTCTTGGAAGACTTTACAGATGTAATTAATACCGCCTTAGACAAAAAACAAAATTGCCATGGTACTCTTTATTGATCTATCTAAAGCATTCGATACACTCGCACATCAAACCTTGTTAGAAAAGCTGAGGCAAGCTGGAAAAGACGGGCCTCTTCACAGGTGGTTTACAAACTACCTTTAAAATAGAAAGCATATCACACGTATCGGGTCAAACCGAAGCAGAGAGCTACCAGTAACCTGTGGAGTACCACAGGGAGCTGTACTCTCCCCACCTCTATTCAACATTTACACGCACGATATTAATCAGCTACCTCTCAAAGGTAAGATATTCCAATACACAGATGATACAGCTATAATATCCATCCATAATAACGCAAGCATAGCCCAAACAAATATGCAACATGACATAAATCTGATCACAGACTGGCTCACGAAAAACTCCATAAACTCAGAAAAGACAAAATTAATGATGTTCAGGAATCCACTGACTCGACCAGTTGATAACAAATATATAACCATCCAACATCCACTTTCCAACATAAAAATCACACAGAACAGCAAAAACACTACAATCACTCATGTTGAAACAATACGATACCTTGGAATTTACTTCGATGCAGATATGAACTGGAATAGCCACATAAACCATCTACACAACAAACTCCGAATAATAAGTGGCAAACTCTACAGGTTAAATGACTTAGTTCCCATACGCCTAAAAACACTAATATACAAAGCACTATGCCAAAATATACTAAGATACGCTATAACAACGTATGCTTTCTGTGCACCCTACAAATTAAATAGATTAATGTCGCTACAGTAAAAAAATGATAAAACTGATCTTTTGGGAACAAAGAGAAAATCTCTCTCTATGTTCACTGGGCATCTACAGATGCCGTATGGTCACTCCGATGCTCGGTGATGTTCCACACCAGGTCTCGCCATGTAGTCCTGTTTTTTGTTTTTCTGGCAGCCTCATCTCTCTGAAGATCAGTCACTCCACACACGCCGTCCATCCATCTCATTAGTGGTCTACCCCCTGCCAATTTTTCCAGGAACTTTACCTTCTATTACTGTTCTGAGAAGTCCTCCTTCCATCCTTTGTATCTGTCCAAAATATTTTAACTTTCTTCTGTCAATATCCTTAAGGAGTCCTACTAATCTTTTATAACGCCCATTCATTTGTACGCCTTTCAGTATATGATATCCCAAACAGCCTTCTGTAACACCACATCTCAAAAGCAGATATTCGTTTCTTATCTGACTTCTTTAGGTTCCAAGTCTCGCATCCATAAGTCGCTGTTGGAAAAACAACTGCATCTAAAACCCTCAACGTTTTTCCCATGGAGATAGATCCATCCTTCCAGATTTTAGACAGGTCTCTGACTGCTGTTTTAGCCATTTCTAACCTTTTTCTGACATCGTCTGAACAGCAATTCTTCACATTAATAATGGATCCCAGGTACTCAAACTTGCTGACTTCCTCAATTCTTTCTCCATTAAGATACACTTGTTTCTCAAGAGCTCTTCTGTTTGTTTTTCCTTTGAGAACCATGATCTTTGTCCTGCTAGAATTGAGTTGAAGTCCTCTGTTATTACTGATCTTGTTAACTTTGTCAAGAATTAGTCCTAGTTCTTCCATGTCATTATAGAGGAGTATAGTGTCATCAGCGTACCTCAGATTACTGATCAATCTACCTCCTATCCTAATTCCTGTCCTGAGCTCATCCAATGCTTCACGCATGATGTCCTCTGCATATATACTAAACAAGTGAGGAGAAAGTAAACATCCTTTTCTAACTCCTTTTCCAACTTGAAGCCAGTCAGTCAATCCAACACCTGTTCTTACTGTGGCTTCTTGCTCCTTATACAAGTTGGCTATCAACCTGATAGTGTGTTGAGGAAAACCCATTATTTTCATTACTTTCCACAGTTTCACATGCTCAACACAGTCAAAAGCTTTAGAGTAGTCTAAGAAACACATTACCAGAGGGAGTCTGAATTCTTTTTATTTTTCTATGATCTGTCTAAGGCAAAGGATCTGATCTCTGGTGCCCCTACCTTTCCTAAAACCTGCTTGTTCCTCGGGCATCTCTGCCTCAACTTTGGCCTCAATCCTATTTAGCATGATCTTTAATAAAATTTTGCTTGCATGAGATATCAAACTAATAGGTCTATAATTCTTGCATGCCTTCATATCACCTTTCTTGTGTAGTGTTATGAAAACTGACTTCTTCCAGTCTCTAGGCCATGATCCTGTCTCCCATATCCTTGTAATCAATCTATGAAACACTCTTATCCCTCCATCCCCTGTGGCCTTAATTAACTCTGCTGGGATTACATCTGCACCTGGGGCCTTATTGCTGTTGAGCTGCTTAACTGCTCTTTCAACTTCATGCCTAAGTGGAGGAGGTTCCAAATCAATATTTTCTTGGTGGGAGGAATCCACATTTTCTTTATCCACTCTGCTGTACAATTCCTCACAGTACTCTTTCCATCTGTTTTTGATTTCCAACTCTTCTGGTAGTAATGATCCATTCCTGTCTTTGATGACATTCAATTTAGGCTTACACTTGTGCTTTAAGTCACGAACTAAATAAAACATCCTTTTATAAATGCCTTCTCATCTGGAACTCTATTTCTTCACAAAGAGACAATAACGACTATATACACTGCAATGTCAGAACACAAAATACTAACAGCAAACATTTATGTCACTATGCAGCTTGGTTAAAACATTATTTCCATGCCAACTACAGGACAGTCAGAATTACATACCGTATAACAAGACCTCAGACAACTAATTATATCACATATAAATACAATAATCACTACGGAAAGGCCACGCGAAACTTCTACATCCCAGACATGATAAACAAATTACCTTTTGAATACAGAAACCTTACAAACTACAATAGCCTGAAAAGAGCTCTAAGGACATACTGTGAACAAGAAACACGCACCCAAAATATCATACAAACTTAATGAAACACAATATATTCGTTCAGGCTTCCAGTTCAGCGACGCATCAATACATTCCAAATTGTCGTGTGTGTGTGTGTGTGTGTGTGCGCGCGCGCGAATTTTTTTAATCAACTGCTCAGTGGAAATCAAGTCAATTAAACATGGATTTTATTTCATAGCTGCTCAACACAGCAAATAAACCAATAAATAATAATTGGTGTCATCCTCAGATAAACTCACAAATAAGCTTCGAGGATAAAAGCTGAGAAAATACATCTCATCCAAGATAAAAAAAAATTAAAAAATAAATGTATCATATGTAATGAAATGCATGTAATGTACGTATCACGTGTAAACAAATGTATGTAACGTATGTATCATATGTTATAAATTATTAAAATTATTATTGATAAAAAAAATTATTATTATCAGAATCCAATAATGTATCAAATGTAAAGAAATATATGTAATGTTGTATCATACTTAAACAAATGTAATTAATGTTTCATATGTAAACAAATGAATTTAATGTTGTATCATCCCTAATCAAAACTACGTAATGCATGTATGATATTTAATAGATTATTATTATTATTAAAACAAAAAAAAGAAAAAACATTTGCGACCTCCAGGGTGTCAAAGACTCATCGAGTGAGGCTGTAAATTACCCATACCAGCTGTCATACCTTCCCTTAAATTCAGTCACACCAAATGCAGTCAATACCCCTAAGGGCAAGTTATTCGACTCACTGCTCTCTGGAAAAAAAACCCAGCTCCTACCACTTTCGTTACTGCGAACAAACTTAACTTCCATGGATGTCCCCATGTTCTCTCCCCACCTTCCATATAACGAAAAATTTCATCAGACGATATCCTAGAACACCCATTTAAAAGTTTACAGACCTCTTTCTCCTATTAACCAGAGACTAATCCACATCTTCGCAATCTGTCCTCATAATTTAAATCCCATAATCCGGATAAAATCTTTGTAACTCTTCTTTGCGCCCTTTCCACAGCTTCTTTATCCCCTTGCAACCCGAGAGACCAAATCTGCGCACAGTAATCCAGGTGTGGTCTTATCAAAGCTTTGCAAAGAAGCAAAATGACTTCCATATCTTTACATGTCAAGGTTTGCTCCAACATCGCAATTATCCTCTGAGTTATGTAAGAATTTCTCCATAAAGAAGAAACGCCCCTTGATTGTAATCTAAATCGCCTGTCAGACATTTAGTATCCCTAGCAGTAACAGAAGGATCACTTGTGAAGTAAGGATGAGAAATGTGAGTCGTCATGGCTGTCTGATACTTGGGTATTCAAACTGTTCGTAATCAGTCATATTAACCATCTGTTCGAAGTTAGCATCTCTGTGTTTGGCGTGTGTGTTGGATGGGGAATGTTAGATAAGGAGCATCTTCAAAAACGTCTCGTAGAAGGGTTGCTTTACGGTTAACATAATTGCGTTTCAGAAAATCAACATTTAAAGAAAGAAAAAAAAAAGATTAAAAATGGTTGCAGTTAGGAGAATGATGAAGATAAATTTGATGCGAGGAAAAGAAGTCCAAGATTCAATGGAATTAAAATGGCTGACAAATGAACACAAATTAAAATTCTTTTAACTCCAATATATTTCAACTTATGCTACAAGAGCATCGGTTGATCATATTCAAAACATGTCATGCAACGTGTGCTTACTTGGTTGTGCCCAGTCAAGTTAGTAGATGGGGTGAAGAATATACTTGCCAAAGAGCCTTGCTAATTGTTCCGACGTTTCTGTAAATCAGGATATGAAAACCCTTGCACGAGGTTGTAGTATAACTACATCCTCGGTGATGTCTGTTTCTAGATGATGCTTTCGTTATATCCAATCGGAGGCAGTCATTTTTATAAGCTCTCCCAATACAAGCAATTAGAAAAATAGTACTACACGAAGTGTGTGTGTAAGGTTATACAAAATCCGGTTTTCTGTGAAGGACGATGGTGTGGAGACGGGTGGATAATCTGCTAGCGAAGGAATATTTTCTCTAAGCAGAAAATACCTCTATTAAAATGCAGGTAATTAAAAGTGTCAATAAAGGAAAGACTCGTTTGATTCGCCTCCAGTAGTGAACTTAATACATGGAGTTCATTTTTTCCAAATACTTGACTGATTCGCAGAGTGCATCCAACCCGCAACGATGTCGTTCACCAATTGAAGTCTGATGCGACTGCGCTGAAAAGATGACTCTCCAGATGTTCCATAAAATAATCAACCGAAGCAGTGGGATGGTCTGCCGCGGCTTTTCTCTTAATCCCCTTCGCCAGCTTATCTTAACAAGTAAAAGAGCCTGCGCTGATGGTGAATTTATACAAGTTAACAATCTCCTCGGGGAAATCAGCTTGTAAGACTTGGTCCTGATGGGGTAAGTTGGTGAACAAGGAATCTGCATGAAGGAAACCATCATTTCGTTGTCCAACAAACTCCGATCTTTTATTTTTTTCTTTGAAGTCGATGTTGTGAGTTGCGAGGTTCGAAGAAAAGTAAAAAAATATTAAGTAAAACAGTAAGACAGTCAATGGAATGAAGTATTGGATCTAATGATCTTTGTAAATATCTTTCTGGATTTCTGCGAAAGTCATTTCCAGAGAGGCTAAGAAATTCTCCTCACCTGTGCATGTGGCCGTTCTTATAAAAGGAAAAAAAGCCTATCATACTCGTTTCTTTAAAGCATAGTTAATGATACTGTAATGTGTGTCTTACTATATGGTGGTATTATACTAATAAATATATTACCTTAAATGAAAGGTTAATCATTAATTATCCAGATTTTTTATTTTGTGCTTTTCTCCTCCCAAGTGTTCTGCTTCTCACGAAACATACTGATAAATCTGCAAATTCAAAAGTCAGAGTGTGGAATTAATTTCCATTTTGACGTTTTGCAGTCGAGGCTGGCCAACTTCCAACTTTTTTTCTGCAACTTAGAAAACCCAAAAGACATTTTAAAATAGCCACTTGCTGTGATGTCATGAAATGTTTTTTTAATGATTTCTGAATAGAGATTTCTGTCGCTGCCTAATAACCAGTAGCCATTTTTATTTAACCACGAACTGAATCCCAAAAGTGAAACTGAAATAAGCTAAATGTGCAAAATGAAAACAATCTTTTAAAGTGTGAGCGAAAAATCTCTGCGATTCTGCTCATATTGGAAAGTGATTTGAGGTCCCATACACATATAACAGGCGATATGACAGTCAGAAGTCGCGTATCTCCCCACCCCCCTTACTGCACAACTCTCCAATATAATTGTGTAGATCATAAGGAGGAAACAAAATTATGCTGTGTGTGGATTCTATAATTAAGTGTGTGAAAAAGGGTGTGTACTCGTTAAAGCTTGTTATCTAAGGCCAAAGATATAACTGAGGCCGCGAAGTTGCAGAGCGATAGATAGAGCGAGTGCCTTTATTGTAGTTGTGGGGACGAATGATCTAAATAGAGAAAAATTTTCTGCGAGAGAATTTGAAAGACTTGATGAGATAGCGATGAATGCAAAGAGCGAGAGAGGAAAGATCGTGAGTGTGCCACCGAGATTGGACAGTGACGAAGTAAACAGAAGACCGATTATAGAAAATGGAATGATGTCAAAAGATTGTGTAAAAACTTTTGTAAACAAATGAAACTGAATATTCATTATGAATGTGTGGGACGAGAAGGAATTTTTTTAAGAGTGATAGTTTCGCTTAATCGGATAGGGCGCGTGGCATTCAGAGCACTTGTTGATAAAAGGATGTACTGATTGGTCAGAAACAGGCAAATGGGATTTGCTAGGGAGACAAGTGATAGTTAGCTGTTAATAGTACTAAGGACATTAATCTCTGTCAGTGTTCTCAGAAAATAGACTGCGTACAGAGTGGGCTAATTCACACATAGGAAGGTTAGGGGAGGGAGCATTGCAGATCATGTGTATACTAATGCCAGAAGTATTTGAATACATGCGAGAGATTTTTGGCATTAATTAGCAAAACTAGGCCAAAAAGTATAGGAATTGGGAAGAGTTGATTAACAGAATGGCATATTTATAGTAATACAATGTAAGGGAAACAATATTTTTAGGGAGGATTGCAAGAAGTGCTGAATACTCTGTTAAGAAGGGGATGTATGTGGATTTACAAGGCTGGCGATTATGACAAGATGAGAAGTCGGCTTTTAGTAATGCGATGGCATGAGGATTTGAAGGGGGAGAGATGTTGATGGTGTGAAAGAGATTGTCAAAGGGTGTTTAACACTTTCATTGCCATGCTGAAAATTGGAATTTCGTGTGGTGGCCAATTTTTTTTTTATTTTTTCATTTAGTTAGCGACGTCCACGCGATAACGCGTGATCGGCCGTTTGGCGAGAACTCGTATCGCGCGATATCGCGTGATTGGCTATAAACGTGTTAAGGAAAGCAGTATCACACGGTGTTCCCAGAATCAGGAGGAGAAATCAAGTAGGAGTAAGATGGATGAAGAGCATTAATAAGCAGGAGTTGCAGATAACGAAAAGGTTGTAGAAAAAGTAAAAAAAAAAAAAAAAAAAGGCGATTAGCATGCCCATGTGCAGTACAAGGTACAAGTAAGGAGGGTGACCTTCGTGGGAAAAAGGCCAAAACTAATTACGAGAGGAATCTGAGTCCAAAAGAAATCCTCAGGAGTTCTTTTGCTATGTGGCAAGAAAAAGGGAGAATAACTAGGAAAGGATGACTTTTAAAAGTGTTGATGGTAGGGAAGTAACAGAAGCAAATCAAATAGTTCAGTTACTTAGTGATCATTTTGCAAAAGTGAACCATCTTGGTTGTGATACTGCAGTGCCGAATGTGTCATTGACTGATGAGAGTCTAGAGATAGAAGAAATAGAGGTGGTTAGCATATTACAGAACCTTAATGGTAACATTGCCATTGGGTTAGATGGCTTATCGGCCCATGTGCTATGAGAATGTGCAAGAGAATTAGCACCTCCTCTAACTTGGCTGTTTAATTTAAGCCTCAGTTCTGGTAAAGTTCCAATTGAGTGGGAAGAGGGGAAAATAATTCCACTGCGCTAGGGAGGCTCCAAGACAGTAGTAGCAATTATAGGCAATCAATATATCAGGAGTGGTGGTTACGGTTTTGGAGAAATTGATAAAAATTAGAATTCAGGACTGGGTGGACAGCAATATACTTTATAAGGGGCAACATGGTTTTGTGAAGGGTAGGTTTGCCTCAGTAACTTACTTTCTATAATCAAATAGCAGTGGAGTTGGATAAAGGAAATCTTTAGCTGGTGAAACTGAACTTAATCCGAAGCTGGTGATTTGGATTAAAAGGTGGCTGATGGACACATCAAAGAGTGGGTTATGGAGGAGCTGAGTCCAGGAGAAGACAGGTGACTAGTGGTGTACCTTGGGGCTCAGTAATTGGTCCCCTGTTGTTTGATTTGTACATTAATGATATTGGAAATAATTTGGCAGGATATCTTCACTCGTTTGCTGATGATGCAAAACTGGGAAGAGCGATAGTCAATGAAGGTGATGTAGACATCTTGCAGGATAACTTAAATATGCTTGTGGTGTGGGCAAAAGTAAATGGCTGTCTGTTTAACGTGACGAAGTAACATTTAGTCACGTTAAAAATGTTAGCACGTTTTTTTTTATCCTTCGTGCACTATGTTACGTGAAGAAATTTCACGGTTTGCTTGCCTTGTGTTGAAAATGTTTGTTATTCCTTTCTTAATTCAGTTCATTATTTTCAGTAATGCAACGTTGAGTCGCCAATCCATGCTGCCGATGTCTGTCATTTGTGAATCACAAAACAATGTGGATGTTTAGAAATGCTCCATCACGGCTAATTTTAATTCGTCACAAGATTCTCTACCTTGTAAAGGATTATTAACCTTGTTTCTCACATAATATTGAAATAAAAGGATGTGTTTACTCTTTGCGTGTTTCGAAGTGTGTGCTTTTACCTCCTTCAGGCAATCAACTTGTCGAAAGTAACTTCTGCGCAGAAATTTGTCACATTTCGCGAAATAGAATCGCACTGAAGTACATGAATGAGGGAAGGTGAAATTCATTGCCAGTAACTTTTAACATAAAGAATGGACTCTAGTTTTAGTAGTTTCAATACCAGCGTAAAAGAATTTCGTCATCTTCTCGATATTCTCCGCTGTGACTTTCATTTCTTTAATTGAAAGATCAATGAAGAATATTCTGCGCATTAGTGATAGAATAAACACCGACTTGATCCAAAAAAAAAATTGTCAAATTACTGCCACACCGAAGTAGTAACACACTACGGGAAATCTACACTTCGATGTAAGAAGTCAACATTTCTTTCAGCGGGAATTAAATGAACGTGAGCGAAATTCAGGTCTGTTAACGAAGTCGATGTTATTAAGGTCGTTCGGAAACTTTAGAAAGAAAAGAAACAAACTTAATTGCTTGTGTCTGAGCTTGATAATCAGCCGCAATATCTGAACGCTGCTTATTCTGTTTGGTTGCTAGCGAAGAAAGGCGCTTGGTTATTATTTGAAAGTTGGTTTCTGATTTTAATAACCGACGCACAAGAGTTCGGAAATTTTTGGTTTAAAAACTGATTCGACATGCAAAAGGTCATGCGCAAAGGCGAGTGTTGCAGAGGGTCGGACACACCCATTCGTTATTCTACGAATACTCCTGGAGTCAAGCGCTTATTACCACTTTTCAAATGCCGACTGCCACTTTTTATGCTGAACTGAAACAGCGCCTCACATAACGAGGAAAATCCCGTCTGCGGATCAAATTCCTAAACTACTTTTCCTCGCTTCTGAATGACGTCGATTAGATGCAGAAATGTCAAAAGCAATTCAGGAAAATCGGTTCCTTTATTGTGAAATTGACCTCCTTTCACTTCTGTTATGCTGTTTTTGTTCAAATGCAAGCAGGAACGCGATTATAAAGGGGTGACATTTGCGATAACAAAGGGGGGGGGGGGGTTCAGAAAAGCAATCGATGTAATTTTCATTAGACTGTGCAAGTCTTATTCACAGTTCAGTGAGAGTCAATTCGGTTTCATAGGAGGAAACCTTCTCCAATCCACCGAATATTTCGAAGTAAGTTTTGCTTATTTTCTTATAAACTACCCACTCCAAAGAATTATTATCAGTGGCTTGGACGTAATATTGAAATAAATGAATGCGTTGCATGTTTCGGAACGTGCGCTTTTATCACTTTTAGGCAATCAACCATTTGTCTGGGTTTTTTCACAAACGATTCCGCGGTTCTCCCCGTCTAACGAACCTGAACATCCGTGTCTGTCCTGAACTCCGCTTTCATAGACCACAAAACGGGGGCTGAAAGCCTCGTTCATGTAAGGCAGCGCCGGGGACATATGACAATTGCAGTTTGCTTGTGACGTCCACGTGACTAAAAAGTTGCTTAATTAAATACTTCGGTTACATGACCAGAATGTGGTTCGTATTCGAGCATTCTTCGGAGTCATTTTTGCCTTCTGGAAAATATAATTAAATCGGAAAAGTGGATGTTAAGCATCCAACACTATTTAGAGTCGAATGTTTCCGGAAACTGAACCTTTCGTAAATCTGAGCTTCAATCCTCGGCATTGGGAAGTTCTTAACTTGCACTACTGAAAATAAAAATAAATAATAATAAAAACTTTTACGAACCCACCGAGAGCTCACTGACGATAAATAAATTTCTCCGACATTGGATTTCTTTAGCATTGAATGATAGCTTTTGCTTTCTTAAGGGTTCTGCTTCCTCTCCGAAAAGGCCGGTGCACTTTAGAGGTTTGTTGGCCGCCTCCACGAGGGAAAGCTTGGCTCGGTGGCAGTACGTACTTGCTTTTCGATGGACTGGGCCGAGGTTCGGGTCGTTGATCGGGCGTAGCCCAGAGATTCAGTTTGGGAGCTACTTGAGATGAGACCTTTTAGGTCAACGACGAATTTTTGGAATTTACAATTCGAACAATTGAATTGCCTGGTCTCTGAAGAGAACCAACCGGTTCGAAACAGCTGTCAAGTCAGCGAAATCTTTATCAAATGCACAAACAAAAAGAGAATAGACGGACCCTTAGACAGCGGTCATGTTCTTTCTTTTAAGTGGTGCACCACCGATGCCGAGGATTGCATTTTCGTAAGCTTTCTGATCAAAATTTCGAACAAACATTCGGTTTTTAAATAATGCTGGATCTTAATACCCACTTTTTCAATGTAATTTGAACCCCCGAAATGAACCGTATGACCCTTTCTTTAGTTATTCTCTAATACCCGATTAGGTTGGTTTTAAGTCAATCAGTTTAGAAAGAAAATTATTCCGACGAATTTCTTCAATGCTTAACACGAAACATCAAGAATGAGATTTTCTCCCACAGCACTGACTTTAAAAAAATTAAGCACTTTGCAGCAAGATATGTTTAAATCTTGGTATACGTGTCATTGTGTATGTCATTTCCAAGACAACCTTTTGAAGACTTTGTTAAGTTTGTATTCCTATTGACATAGGAACGTTTTGGCGTTGGGACAGTTTCCAGAGGCAAACCATTTTACCAAATTGTCACTGTGAGAGGCTTAGATTTTCAAGGACGCTAAAAACTTAGCTATGTCGGTGTGTATCCACTCGGATCACGTAAATAATTCACTCGGAGTGAGTGGTAATCTCGGCCGTGCTGTGGATTTACTGATGGCTGAAGAGAAGAGAAGCGACCTCTGGTGGGAAAAAAATTTGTTGGTCTACAGTTAAACGTAAACTTTTCGGTCGGTAAACAGGAAATGCGAAAACTGACCTTCCGCCCCCCCCCTCCCGAAATGCCTCGAAATTTCACGTTATTGTGATTAACAATAACTTATCTAACTGAACGCACAATGACAAGCCATATTAGAATTTAGCAAGGAAAGAAAATTAGAAGACTAATTAATTTTATGCTGAATGCAGCGAAAACATTGACTACAAGCAATCCGCTGCGCTTTCATTAACAGAGAAGAGTTCGGCACTCCAAGAAATCGAAGCGTCTGCCAGCGATTAACAGCTCATGTCAAGCGGCTACCTGCTTACGACTGGTGCGTATCCATCGGTCAGTCGTGAGATCTATTTAACGCTCGGTTATTACAGTCAATTCGTACGATTTATTTCCAGGCAGCATAATTTTCCTTCTTGTAAATATCTTTTTTTTAAACTTTTCTTAACTGGATGATAATAAGCAGAACCACACTTTTTGCATCCTGCCATATACCAGTGGTTGTCGGCGGTAGATGGCGTTGGTGCAGTTGCGGCCAGTTGGTGATTGAATGGTGGAGACGGAGTTGTACAGCAGGTGCCCTTCCTCGATCAGTGGTTGGACTCATCGGAGGTATCGTAATAATAACGATTGGTTGTTTGTAGGACCGAAGAACCACCGCTCAAAGAGACCTCAAGGACAGGATGCAGAAAATTGGTTCTTCTTTTTTATCATCCAGTTAAGAAAAGGTAAAATAATAATAATAATAAAAAAAAGATATTTACAATAAGAAGAAGAATGCCGCAAGTGAATGAACGAATAACAGAATGCATTTCAATCAAACCAATAGAAATATTATTTTGGAAAGAGGATTTTGCAGTAATTTCAGTGCATAATTTATTTTTTCAATCACCGCACTTCCTTTAGCCTTCCATGATTTTTGCCCCTGCTCTACGAATTTTGCCCCGGTGCGAAATAATCTCCTAGCACAAAAGAAAACTTAAATGATTCGAACGCATGCCGTTTTCGTTCGTGGTCTAACGTAGCTGAAAGCATCAGTGACAAATACCACTCTCGTCTTAAGAATCTCCTTAAAACTCGCACCATGACACGAAAAAAGCTTCCATCGCGAGAATCACGGCAAAAAGATTTCGATAATTCTTTCGAATGTTTTGCAATTTCGAAATCAGAAACATTTTTAAGAATTATTTAAGAGTTCAGAAAACTTAAAGATAACAAGAAGTTATATATTTGGTTTAATATATGTACTTTTTTTATATACTTGGTTCAATCTTCGTATCTCACCTCCGGGTCTGGCTCCCGCTGACGAGACCTCAATAAAGGTCGAAACCAGTCTGGGTAGTGACCCTTCCCATAATGCATAGCATTATACATGTCCGCAAGGAAATGTGCTTTGCATTATGAGATGCTGAGGAAGTGATGAGAACCACCTTTGCCACGAGTTGCCCCAGTCCTGAAAGATACTTCAGGAGCAAACTTTGCTTACACTTGGATAAAGGATGAAACCAAGTATATAATTTCTTAGTATCTTTAATTTATAGTATAACCAAGTGGAAAACTTTCAACAGTTTAGAAAACTGCTGAATAGAAATAATCCAGTTAGTATACCGGATTGTATTAATTAATTATATATTTATTGATGGTTATGAATTTGGGTATTTTAAACGCAAAACTCCTGCTTTTTTTTTAATTAGATGTGACACGGAGTTGGAAACAGGCAATGAAGATTTACCCCTTTTCATTACATTAAAGGTTACACTATACATAAGTTTCATTAAATCCAGTACAAATATGGACCATTCCATGTCAAATGCATTTGCCGTAAATATGTTTGGGATCTCTGAATGAGCAGAGGCCCTAAACAAAGTAAATGCACTAAACAAAGGACAGTTTGTGCCAGCGTATATTTGAAGGCATTCTGTAACAACCGGTTAATTGCATGCTGTACTACACCAGGCACCGTTTATTATCAGAATTGTCCGAACTCAGACTGAACGAGAGAGAAGTTTTTAATCATGAAATTTTTACCACAAATCTCCTTAGCATGAAGTCTCGGTTTACCTCATCCAGTGTCGTGGAATGGGAGTAAAAATTCCGGAATTTTACTTTTAATGTTACGTTTGGGCAGATGGTGCTTATGAGAGTGCGAGGGACTCATTTGCGCAGACTGTGGAACGAGTCACGACCAGATTAGTTCCATTATACGCTGAAAGAAACGATAAGGAGATAACTGCGAGTTGGCTTTTGTTATTATAATCATATTAACGAAAGACTATTCTGATGAGATCAAGGAGTCCCCTAGCGGCTCGCGTGCCCCCCCCCTTCCCCCACACAGAATATGTCCCATGTTGGTGGATTTCTGAAGTGAGACCCCCACTCCTTAGTCTCCAGTTTCATTCGCTAAGATTACAATCAAAGATTTCATGAATCTATTTGCACACATTCTACTGAAGCGCTACTCACTCTATAAGAGTAAGAAAAAGTCACTGCTCTTATTCAACGCAGAAACTTCTAGGAACGCCTCCAGTCCGTGTCCTTTCCTCGTCAATTTGGAAAAAAAATAAAAATAATCTCTCCCTTCCGTAAATACTTCTCGACAGCTTGAGCGTTGCATTCACGTATCGCAGCCGCGTGGGAAAATGACTCCTCCGAATCTGCGTTTTCAGGAAATTTAATCTCGATTATTAGCGCCAAATTCAGCAGTGGAACGCAGCCTTTTACTTTGCTTATTCATACTTTACTAGTAAGAAGCTCCACTGGGTTTCAGAGGTTTCTCGTGCGCAGACGAGAAGGAAGGAGGTGCGTTCAAGGAAATATTTCTTATACAATTACTTAACTTGTGACATTTTTTAAAAGAACTAACCCCGCAATTCTAATTTTGCCATTTATTTACTAGTTCAAATTAGGATAGAGCACACGGATTCATTGAAATATTACTACCAATCCGGAGCAACACGCAGTCATTTCAGCTCAACGGAAAAAGGACGCATCGTGCGGAGAATGACTGCACAGTTCTGGTTCAGTGGGTCGATTGAAATGCTTTTTAGCACCGTACATAAACGTCAGCAGCATTTGACTTATGCCATTTCCCCCCACCAGTTGTTACATATAAAGAGTAGAGAAATGAAGACATTTAGAAAGGAAATACATATCTTGGCTTTGACGAAAATGTGTTTAATCGCAAGTTTCTCATGATATTATTTGCGATATGTTACAACGAATTATTTCCTTAACTTGTGATGGAACACAAGTTAACGAATTAATTTAGTAAAGAAGGATAAACATTGATTTCGTGGTCAAGTGATTTTCGTTTTTTTTCAGTTAGTTGGCTCAGCACGTACGCAAGCACACAATTCAGATGTTCACTGCACGTTAATGACATTATCATTGTTAAACTAGGACTTCGTTTTTTGTAAAAAAAAAAAAAATCGGGAAAAAACATTGCTTTAATTCAAAATGATGAATTCACTGCAGTGAAATGAGTTAAACAGTCTGAAGTGCCATGTCGTGTTTTATAAAGAAAGGGGAATGCTCAAAGAAAAAAAAGTTTATACGGAGAACTTGGGAGGGGATGAAGAGAGAGCGGTTTGATGAGAGAGGAACAAAAAGAAGTTAAAGTGAAAAGAACGGATGGTTTTAACTTAAATTGAAATACTTCCCAGAGTCATTGGTACCATCGTTTTATTGCATTCAAAATTACCGAATTCCCCCCCCCCCTTACTCTTCAGAAGTGAATACTTCGCCACAATACGATGCGAACGAAATTAGGTATTTTATATTTTGTTTATTTATGGGAGGGGAGTTCAAATTCTCCACTCGATTGAAAGGGAGTGAGTTCAGGAACGCAACGGCTCTCCATTAGAAACAGAGGCAGCGAATGAAATGACCCCTTTCGTTTGTTGCGATTAACCCTTCCTCTCCCACTCCCTTCGGGAATCTTCCAATCGTTTGGTTCGCTTGTGAGAAGGCAAAGATGCCGAAACTATTATTCGACAGCTTTTTTCACGTTGACGAACAAGAGAAAAGCTTCGGCGATTATGTTTTAATTTAGTTTAACAACAAGCGAAAAGCATTCATCGATCCCAAGTGCATCCTTCGAGTTAACGATCCTTTAAATCACCGAACAACAAAAGTTTCTTTTCCTGCACTTCCATCAGAATCCGCAGTTCTGATGTACTTCAGGAGGAGAGGATTTCGTGCCGTTAACTGCTAAAAGAGTGCAGTACCCGGTTTCACTTTCTCCCCACCCCATTTTCAGTCAATAGTGGTTAAAGGGTATTTATCTTGTACATGCACGATGTCACGTGCATGTTTATTGACACCGAATTTATTTGATGGAAATAAACTATTTTTAGAACGAAATTTCCTCCTCTGTGGCAGCTGATTTCGGGTCAACACAATCCCGCAGGGCTTGCTAACTGCACATTAAGCGATAAATCCCCTCTACCAGAACAGTTGCACGAGACAGTTATTCGCTTCTTTCAACGCTGAGAGTTTTGCGCATTTTTTGTTCCGAAGACGTTTCCACTCGTCAGAACAGAAAAATTTGCTGAAAGCTGCTTCGCTTTTGCGGCGACGTCCTTAAACTGCGATGCTTCAGTTTCAGCAAAACGACTGTCTCCGGGAGTGCTTTACGTTTCAATTTAAAATTTTAGCCACTCGAACGGACGGACACGTGTCGTCTTGATGACCTATCAGTCCCATCGTTCTCTTCAAATCGAGGGTTCCGGATTATTCATCGGGCATAATCAGATCGAAGTAATCCTGCAGTGATTGTGGGAAAGGAAATGGCTGCGAGCGAAAGGATGCGAATGACAGTAACCGAATCACGGCAGCTTAACGCGAGAAAGCAGTTTACGCTGGTTCTGCTGAAGGAAAATGTGGAAGCGAAAACACATAAGGATTAGCGCTTGTTCTACACCCGCGTGCGCTGCTCAAGATGCTCTTTCAGCATTTTAAGAAACGGTAGTCCGCACTGTGGGTCACCGAACACGAATTTGTTAGCCGCTTCATAAGTGCAATAAACACGGAGGTCGTCAGATGAGCGGCGTTACTGATTTCAGAAAGCCAAACAGTAATTGAGAAATTGGGCTGCGAATTTGAGATAACATCGTCGATAAGACCTCACATGGGCTGTCATGCGCAGGTGTGGTTTGCTTGTTTTACGATGGGTTTCTGCTACGGTGGGGACAGAATGCAAACGATGTCAGGATTGTGGAGTACGAAGACAGACTGAGAATATGTAGACTGCAGAAAACAGGAGAAAGAGGGGTGATGTGATTGAGACTTAAACTTCTGAAAGGGTCATACAAGAAATTTAGTTGATGGAGTTTTTCAATTTATGAAGGGTGGGGAAAGAACGAGAGGGCAGCTTTGGAATTTGAGAATGAATGCCGCTGATAAGATAGTGATTTTTCTCTCAGTTTTGCTCGACTGGGATGGATTGGCATTGGATGTTTTGTGTGCAAGTACTGTGAATGAATCCAGCAACAGGTATGACAAACGGTGCGGGTAATACATGGCCTCCCTCGATGAAGATCTCTTCATAATAAATTATGAACTGGAGTGGAAAGTCTTTATAATGCGTGAATACACCTCGGAACCAAAAAAGTTAGAATAATCAAAGAAAATGTGTTGAATGATTTCAGTTATAATTTATTGCACAGAAAATAATTATTACCAATTAGCATCATTTAAATCCACGTGCTTTGTGGAGTACATAACCATGTAAACATATAAAAATGTAATACAAATGATAAGAAGACTGTTAATCGAAAACATTCACAAAATTAGAATAATTTTTAACGTGGTTGAAAATATTCCAATTTTTCCAATCGGGTTTAAGGAGGAGAGCATAGAAATATCACATGTTTCAGTAGCTGACTCGTGTGGGGGGAAATCGTTTACGCGTCGATTACAGTTAAATTATACGTTTACATTTGCTATACGGTTATACGCAATTACACGTATAATGTAAGTAATTTTACGATTGCATTTACTAAACATGGGTCGAAAGAGTGACATACGAAGCTAAGCAGTGTCGTGTGCCGTCTCTACACAAAGAAGGCCAAACCCGACAGTTTATTGCTAAGGAATTGAAATGTTCTCGAGCAAGCGTGAGTAGAGTATTGAGACAGTATTCTAATAAGCGGAGTTTTCAAAATAATCGCTGCAATAGCGGTCGAAAGATAATGACTACACCAAGAGATGAGAGAAGATTGAAGAATATCGTGAAGAAAAACGACTTCCGAAGGGTAAGGGAGTTTCACAGGAGATGGAAAGGACGAGGTGTGAAGGTGTCTAAATCTACGACGTTGAGAAAACTTCATAAATTGGGTTTCAAAATACGTGTGCCTAAGAGGAAGCCGCTTAAGACTTCCAAGCAAAAGACAGCTAGAATGCGATGGTGTAAGCAAAGACTTGTGGGTCAAGAGGACAGGGAAAAGGTACTTTTTAGCGATAAAAGTATGTTTTGTTTGTT
This sequence comes from Typopeltis vanoorti, assembly GCF_054136105.1. Taxonomy (NCBI): domain Eukaryota; kingdom Metazoa; phylum Arthropoda; class Arachnida; order Uropygi; family Thelyphonidae; genus Typopeltis; species Typopeltis vanoorti. The sequence continues at coordinate 172,414,099 of NC_143552.1, read as the reverse complement.
TCATGGTCAGCAAGTGTTTGGCGTCTTAAGCATGAAGCATTTGATAAAAGATGCAGGAAACGTTTGGTGAAATTTAGAGCTTCTGTCATGGCATGGACTAGTTTGACCGCAGAGGGTCCAGGTTGGCCGTGTACGAAAGAGTCAATTGCAAAGTGTACCAAGAAATTATTAAGCACTTCGTTACTGGAATCGGAAGATTTATGTGATGGCGATTTCCTTTTTCAGCAAGATTCAGCTTCTTGTTACACTTCCAAGACCACTACTAGATGCATGGTCGTCGCGTGCGGGTGTGCAGGTTGTGCCCCGCACAAAGTCGCCTGATCAGGAGGAGCGCCATTTGAATACGATAAATAATAGTAAATTTTCATGCAATGCGTTTATTCATGAAGTAAAACTTTACATTGATTGCATGACATAAAAGTAGGGCGATAAAAATGAACAGTAAACTCAACAGCCGATTAGCCGCTTTGCTTTGACGTACCGCTTCATGAGTGTGCATCACACCAGGTTTGAACAGCGTTGTGATTTTTTTTGTGATAATTGAAAAAAAAAAATTTTTTTTTTGAGATGCTATATTTTATGTACACATACGTACATCTTGTATTTATATACTAAATAAATAAATTTTTGAAATTAATTTCATTTTAACTTGCAAATTCTATTTTATGGGGGCGCTGAAATGTAACTTTGAACAAAGGCACTCTTGCTCACGGGGTGGCGCTGACTGGATGGCTCAAAGAAAGGCAAATCAATGTAATTCTTTAGCCAGAGTCCTCACCAGATTTAAGCCCCCTTGAGAATTTTTTGGGAATTATGAAGAAATGTCCTCAAGAAGGTGCCCCAAGAGACAAAAACGAACTTCGAAATATATACACGTTAGCACAAGAATAACGTTTATTTTGCCAAATATTTCAGTCTGAATATTACAGACCATCTTCAGCGGCTACATTAGGAATAGTTTAAAAAAAAAAAAATGCCGCGACAACAAGATAATTCCTATGTGGCCACTGAAGATGGTCTGTAATATTCAGACCGAAATATTTAGCAAAATAAAAGTTATTCTTGTGCTAACGTGTATAGATTTCTAATCATTATGTCACAAGTATCGTTAAAAAATCAAAAATGAACTTGTTTCTTGTCAGCAGACCAAACGGGCATGTTTTGGTTTAAAACAAAAAGACTGAACCGCTAGTTCATAATATGCCCAACGTTTACGAACGGTCATAAATGCTAAGGGGATGCAACAAAGTACTAATTATGTTTTTCCCTTTGACTGTAGTTTTCGAGCATTTATTTTCGCATTATTATTTTAATATTTCGAAACACATTGAAATTTATTCTAATTTTGTGAACGAAAATAAGTTTTCTAGATTTAGACGATGCCGATTCATATTTGGTAATAATAGAATGCAAATCATTCAACACGTTTCCTTTGATTATTGTCATTTTTTGATTAAGAGGTGTAAGAAATTCACAACTTGGAATCCGCGACATTTCTGAATTGAAGAAGATGCCAAAAATTGATTTCTGCGAAGACTGGTCGTAATTTGTGCGCGGCAGATGACCGTGGAGTATCCGTGAACCAGCTGCATTAACGTGAAACAGTTTCTTCATTTTACTAATGAGGTTGTCATTTCTTTGTGTAATAAATTGTGTGCTTATTCGACAAATTCCTTTAATTCCTTCTTGGGAAAAGTTCTTGTAATCTATAGAGTTTCGGTCAGTTTACTAGCCCTTAATTTAATTTTCTAAATGTCGTTCGTAAAATTATTTTGCTTTGCTTAATGATTCAAAGGCTGTGCGTTTGGTAATTCCGTGTAACACGTTGTTGAGTGAGTGAAAAGTATGTTTTCAGAACACCGTTTTACTGATTATTAGCAACAAGGAGCGGTGGATGTCAGTGATCATAAGGAAATGCTTTGACGAACGACAACTTTGCAAGATCCTACACATTAGTTTGCTGTTTTCATCTTGTGATAGGTTCCTTCTTTCCTCGTGACCACACACGGAACTGATATGCTGTAGGTTATACAACCTCTCGTATGCGAGATCGATATTATATTAAAATAAACGAAATGCCACGTGAATTGTATTTTTCATCCCTCTACTCCCCTTTTCAAAGATGATCCACAGTTTCAGATATGAAATATTTTTTCAGATATGTGTGTGTCTTTTTCTTTTAAAGCAACTGCCTGAATTTGCTGAAAACAGCAGCAAGCTCGCTTGGTAAGTAAGTAAAACTAGACGTGTTCACTTGAAACTCCCTTGAAGGATTCGAATAGCAAGTGACATAAAAAAAAAAAAAAAGATTCTAATATTCACTTCTAGTTTCATTTCATGTTTATGGGCTTGAAATAATATTTGCGTATTATTTACACGTTCATAATCAAACAGCGGCTCCGTTAACCGTTTACCGGTTTTCATTTTACGCCTCGACTTTTATGTGAAATGAGAAGAGGCAACAAGTTTCTTTTTTTTTCCCTTAAAGCGACGGTTTCTGTAGCAACGTGTGACCGATTGTGCAGTGATTCTGCAGGAAAATGCAGTGGCGAATGACAGTAGCTAAGAAAGAGACATCCACCGTACTTGTCGAAATTTTAAGATCCCATTGTAATGCGCATCAGTTCAATCGATTTGCATTCCGACTTGGAAAGGCAGATTTTTTGAACTAAACTGAACTCGTCGATGAATCGGGAGCTAACCGAAGAAATTCTTTGACAAAGTCACGTCGGAAATTAGATTACTGCATAAATGCGACAAGACGTTACAACTTGGGGACAGCCAGGACGCAAACCCCTCCATCGATTGCAGTCAAAGCAGATTTTCAGTTTCTCGAATGGAAGTAAACATTTTTCTTTTGTGTTCGTCCTGAGGAAATGACAGCGAAGATGAAACAATAATAAAACACTAAGAGTCCCTGCTGAAATAAGATGCCGTTCTTTGAACGTAAAGTTTTGATTTAAATGCCGTTCATCGAGTAAATTTCAGCCGGACCCTTCGTATGGTGCGAACTCTTCGAAAGAAGCGCTCGTGCAGGCTGCCCTTAGCCCTGTCATAAGCGATGCGTTCCAGCTGGGTAAGATTTCGTTATTCTTATTAACAAAGAAAGAGAACGAATAAATCGGGGTGGGGGACACCGGTTTATCCCAGCTGAAAAAGCTTGAGGAATATTCACCGAGAGAATGGAGTTTTATTTACATTTCAGGGCAGAAAATTATTTCTAAACATGATTTTTTTTTTAAAGCGATAACGCACGACTAAAGAATTTGTACATCGAAGTTACGCAGTGAAACATCCGATGTAAGAAAGCCAACAGAATAAAATGCACGTGAGCAATTAATAATAAAATAATAGCAACAAGCTTTCGCTGAAAGCTGTTGAGTGCCTAAACAGAACCATTTTCAATAATAAAAGGTGCGCAACTAAGCGCAGGTACACGAAACACCCGTCTTTCAAAATACTTGTCCACAGTCTTCTTAAATTTGTGTAAAGTGGTTCTTATTATTTACCATTCGGTGTTGTTCTCGTCGCTCACTCCTGCTTCGTTTAAATATTCTTCTTACCATCCCGAATCATTTATTACTTAAAAACCCAAACTCGCGAATCCTGTGAAAACGTAAAAAAGGTATTCACTTAATTATTCGTTCCTTCAACATCTTCAAAGATTATAAATCCTCTTTTATTCGTCTTGTTTTTTCCAAAAGGTTTCTTCCCATGGAATCTTTCTTGATACCCTTCGTTCCAGGTGTCAACCAGCCGCTTTCCGCTGTACCTCGACTTAGATTCGAGTCCCGTCTAGTACACGACGAACCTTTATAGGTTTCCATCAGAAGATGAGTTGGCCATTCTCATACTGAGGTGGGGAGTTTTGTCCTTCCCACAACTCGGGTCATTCATCTCACAAACCGCCCGGAAGAACGCATTCAACTTACAGACGTAACCCACTCCTCAGTTGCCTTGGGAAAACAAACACTACCAATACTCTGTGCGTTTTCCAGCATGTCTTTTCTAAAAGAACGGCTTGCAGCATTTTAATGAGGTTAAATTTGTTTTATATGAGAATATTTCACATCTTACCACTATTTTTCTTAGGTCCTTCTACTCTTTCAATATTTCGAGTTTATCCTTTATGAAGTCAAGTTACTCTTGAATGTTGCCTGTGTGTACCACTCCACATATTTTGAAAGGTTAATTGCAATTCCTAAGACCAATGAAATGTCACATTTAAATCCCTCTGGGGCAGTAGTGCATGCTCTTCATTCCAACCAGGATCAGAAATGACCTCTCTCCACTAATTATCGGAGACGAGCCAAGTCAGAGGAAAAACCATTCGAAATCACTGTCTTATTAACAATCAGTCGAACCACTTCGGTGCCTCAACCCTCAGATGCATATTTCTCCGATTTATAAAATAAGGCGAGTGCCCGCTATCTGATGCTTCACTAAAACCGAAGAACGTCCAAATATGTCGAAACTGCTAATCACATCTGATTCTTGATAAATAGGGCGAAACATTTTAAATGTTTATGTCGTGCATCTAAACCACATGTTCTGATTTTTCGACCAGTTTCGTGTGCATTCCAGTGCACTTTCTTTTTAGGAGAGATGGGAAATGAAAAAAAAAACCATTCTGATGGTAAAACCAGTTAATGTCACGTCGAGGTGGAATTACATATTCCAGGATGGTCAGCTTTGAATGCCGACTTCTGTTTGGCTACAGTGGGATACTTCTGCATGAGCACCGCGAATCATCGATCAAATATAGATATTCATCCAACATATCCAGTTACATGATATCAAGGGCTTGGGGGTGGTACTTTTTTCTTCTACAGGTTATGCTAAGTGATTATCACTCGTTACTGTTTGATAATCAGTTGCGTTCTGCACTTCTGGCATTTCATCAAAATGTTGAAGTTAGGAGGAAGTGTTGAGATATTTATTGCCTTCACATGCAGCCTAGTCATTGAGGGATTGAACTGTTTGGCAAGAGAGAGAGAGAGAGAGAAAGATAAAGGTCTGCTAATTTGAAATATGGTTTAAATGTGGTGTGGAGCTTATGTTTATTAATGCCCCTTCATGCAGGATTAGATTCTTCTTCTTCTCTAGCATTCTGCAATTGAGTAGGTTCTTCTTTTAGTAACATAAACTTTCCTTCCGCTTTCTTCCGCTCTGAGCCTTCTCTTTCAAGTTTGTGTCTCCATTGAGCATGTCATCCAGCATTGCTTTCCTTACTCTTCCTCTGGGTCTTTTTCCGACTATTTTTCCTTCGATGGCATCGCTGATGATTCCATTCCCTCTCAGAATATGTCCGATCCGGTTTCCCTTGCTTCTTTTTATCCTCCTTAACAGACTTCTTTCTTCTTCTACTCTTTTCAGGACCTCTTCATTAGTTATTTTATCTGTCCATTTGATTTTTTTCCATCCTTCTCCAAATCCACATATCAAAGCTTTCCAAAATCTTAATTTCTTCTTTCTTCAATGTCCAGGTTTCAGATGCATAAAGAGAAACACTCAACACATCACATTTTATTAGTCTTTTTTTTAGGTTTCTGTCCATTTTACTTCTGAATAAATTCCATTTTTCTATTAAAGGCTTCTCTTCTCATCGCTATTCTTACTTTTATGTCACTTTTGCATCTTCCATCACTGCTAATAACACTTCCTAGATATTTAAATATCTTGACTTCATTCAATTTTTTCCCATTTATTCTGATATCCATATTTGCCTCTTTCCTTGCTATTTTCACCATCTTTGTTTTTCTGATGTTAATTTTCGTTCCATAATTGATACAGGATTCCAATAATCTGTTCAACAGATGTTGTAATCCTGTTTTAGTATTTGATAATAATGCCTTGTCATCTGCATATCTTATTGTAAATAGCTGTCTACCTCCAATCTTTATTCCTTCTTCCGAATTCTCCTGTGCTTCTTTTAGCATTGCTTCTGAATACATGATGAACAAAATTGGCGACAGAGCACAGCCTTGTCTTACTCCTCGTTCAATAATACCTGGTTCTGTTGTACCATATATGTCTCTCACCATGACAGTTTGTCCCATATATAGTGACATAATTAGCCTTCTGCCTTTCCAATCTATACCAATATTTTCCATTACTTCCACCATCTATCCCATTTTACAAAGTCAAAAGCTTTTTCAAAATCTATATAACAGATGTTAACTTCTTTATTCACTTCTAGACTTCTTTCACTTACTATTCTTAACAGTCCAATCGCATCTCTTTTCCCCTGCCCTTCCTGAAACCAAACTGATCTTCTTCAAGAAATTCTTCCGTCGTAGATGCAATTCTTCGTGTTAAGATTCTCATAAGTATTTTTGATGTATGGGAAATGAGGATTATTGTTCTAAAATCCTTGCAGTTCACTGAATTACTTTATTAGATTATGATAATTAAAACTAAAAGTGCTACCCTGAAGTCATCACAAATAGGAGGGACTGTTTTTTTTTTTTTTTTTTTTTGAATCAGCGAGGGCAATAAAACATTTCCCAAACCTTAAAAATATGGTTATTTCAATTTACTAAAAGTATGGAAGACAGCAGATGGCACTAATTAGGACTTTAGTTCTTTATTATACTGCTAAAAAGTAGTTCAAAATAAGTTTTCTATTTTTATTGTAACCTTGTGTAAATGGGAATGATCGAGCGGTGTGAACAACTTGGCTTCTTTTTCTTCGTTCCAATTTTTTTGGAGATAGTAATGAGACGTTGCAGGAAGGTATCTCTTTCCCTCTCTCTCTCTCTCTCTCTGTGTCGATTTTCTGTAGCCAAGTAGAAAAGCTTATTCTGCTGATCTGATTGGAGAAAGCGTAGTTAAAAAAAAGCAGGAATCTGTTGTCTACGAACTCTGCGGTGAAATTTATGATGAGATGCATGTTGTTACGATGATCGGTAATGCTTTGGATGATGATGCTGTAGTTTAGGTGGTCATTCGTAGTTCTTTGGAATAGTCATAAAAGCAGGCGTCGTGGACTACGAAATACCGAAAAGTTTGGTTTCGCTATGGACAACATCAAACTGCCGGCTCGCAACAGAATTGCATCACATCACTGATCATCGTACAATGTCACAAATGTCACCGACGAGTTTGAAAACAGTAGATCCGTGCCATATGTGGACATTCGTCGATCGAAATAAACCTGTCTATCTATCTATTCAGTTCTAAAGAAAACTACATATATTAACGCACCGTCTCAACATCATCCGTCACAAACAAATTGATACGGAAAGGAGAAGCCGATGACAAACTGCATCCGCCAAACCTTTTCTTTGAAAACGTTTTTATTGTAACAAAAAGTTACAATAAAAAGCAGAGAACATTCTGAAAGAGGATAGAAGGGAAAAAAAAAAGAATGCAGACGAGAGGCATATGTTCCGTCACGGACAAGATCTCAGATGTGTGAATAAGGGATAAAAGTCGCTCTCTCCCTGAACTTCAGGGAGAAGGTCAGAAAAAAAAAACGTAATCAATATAACAAAAAGCAAGGGATGATCGTGCATTCCGTTTGCGGGCTTTTATCCTAGCTCGCCCAGATCTCGGATGCTACTCTGCACATCGCTTCGGTACTCGCAATACAACGCGAAACGCACGCGCGCACTCCCCATTATTAGTGCGTTTTACATTCTCCACCGCCGTTAACGTCGAACTGCTTTCTGCAAAATCCAGTCGGTTGAGGTTTTCTACTTCACCGTTTCGGAAGAGGATGCTCTAATCACAGACAAGATTGTATTGTCTCGGCAACCGTCTTCAGGTGTTCATACCCGATACATGAACGTGCCGCATGTGCTGGAGTTATATTGAGCAAAACCGTATAGCGATTCCCTTGTAACTTTATTAGCCTTTAAATGCCCATAAGCCGACCTTAACAACGTACTCTGTTTTTATTTATTTATTTTATGTTTACTCAACTTTAGAAAAAATGCAACGAAGCTCTCATCATTACAGACAGAGGTTTGGCTTCTCTTTCCTTACTTGATAGAGCGCATTATTTCAACACCGGTAATTTTGTGGATCTTCGTATGTTGAAATGGCCGTTGCAATTTACACTATTTTTTATGAAAAATAGGAATTTATATCTTCCTTAGCCTTCTCAGCCAAAACCTTTTCATATCTTTTTTGCCAATCTTACAAACTCACTGCTGTTGTTGCAAATGATTTGTCCACACAGTTCTTCGCACGTATTGATATGCACGGACGAAAACAAATGCAAAACAAGAAATATTTCAGAAAATATTTTTTTCTAAAATATTTCGGAAATATCTGGGCTCGATTCCCATCTATGACGGGAGGAACCTTTGCCTGGTCTCTTTCGACTAAAGGTGAGTTAACCGGTCTCATACGGAGGTGGTAGATTTTTTCTCTCGTCACTCGATTTTTTTCATCCTTCATAACAGGCAAACCGGTCCCGTGAACACACGCAGCTCCGCTCATAAATACTTACGGCAAGGATGGCAGCGGGAAACCACCTTGCTCATAATCATCCCCCTAGCGTGGTACCCTATAGCTACCCCCACCAGCCGTATGGCCGAGGGAAGAGGAATTACTTTCTTTCTAAAATATTTCTTGTTTTGCGTTATCGGTACAATATTCTTTCAATTTTCTCGCATGTCAGAGAAACATTTTTTCGCGCAGTTCCTCAGTCTGTTCTTATCCGAGCAGTTTTCTCTTCGTCGGTTTCTTCGATTGTCGTTATGCAGTTCGGGTTTCTCTTGGAGCGCTGCGTTGCAACTGAAAGCATATGCTCCCTAAACAATTACCATTAATACAAGGAGGGGAGGGGGGTGGAAAGTTCTGATAAACGCCTAGAATCAAGATACTATTAAAGCAACTGATATAACCAGAAGAAAGAACACACCAGCAGCAGAGTCATCACGGGGATTTTTATTCTTTTATCCTCTCGTGTGGTGATATCAGCTACTGTAACATTATTTCGGTTTTAGGTGTTTATCGGAACTTTCTAGACCCCCCCCCACCTTCGTAATCCCACACATTCTTCATCTAATTTCATTCCCTTAGTCGTTCTCTCAGCAACTGATAATCTCTCTGGACAAATTAAACCCTTGCCTTTTAGCTTTTTCCCCGATACTTCCTAACTACATCGTGATCAGCACTTAAGAGAAGTTCGGCGACCTGAAGATTAATTTCTAAGGTTCCTAGTGCTTACCACATCCCCTTTGTTCCTCGATCTAGTCGCATTTTGTGCGTTGATGAAAACAAGTCTTCTGGTAGATCTTGAAAATAAAAACTGTTCAGTTGCATGTCACACGACAATCCTCATTCTGAAAAATTGAAATCTTCCATTATTAATCAATTTGCCAACACCTCTCGTCTGTTTGGAAATTCCTGAAATGTCGTCGCCTCCTTTCTGATCGAACTCCCGATTCGAGTTAAATTCTTGATTTTAATATTGCGCCAAACAGATTCAGTAATGAAATCGCAATTACAATCATTTTCTGTGATTTTCCAGATTGTATTCGGAAATATCGAATCTGGCTTTTATCATCCAGTAACTTAATTCCCCTCAGTCTTTAGATGATGTAAGTTCCAAATTCATATTCCTGACTATCAGAGTGACAGCAATCCTGTTACGTACCGATTCCTGCTATTGATGGCTAGCCGAAATTGGCTATTGGTGGTTTAATTCCTGCGCTCATATGAAGGCACCCCGCCCACTCTCGTTCCAAGTTATAGATCGCGCATCCAACTGTAAACCTCCACGGAAGAATTGTTTGTTTATTCAAATTTGAAATTCCTGTCCTCGTTAATTTTGAAGAAATCCCGCATACGACAGGTGTGGTGATGGAGGAAGAAGAAATCCGTGAACATGTTTTCTCAAACAGTTGAGTTCATTAATAAAAACAGTATTGGGGAAGCTCATTCCAAAGAACAGAGAAAGATGAAATGAAGGAAGAAGATGAGAAATTAGTTCCATATCTTTGGAACATATCGAACTAATTTCTAATTATTACGAAGAACACGAGTGGCTGCACCAATAATTGCAGAGAAATGGTGGCGGCCAGTTCAGAAGCACAGACCACGAAAAAAATCACGCAGAAACGGCGCCTCGATAAGAAAGTGAAGGATTAGAGGAAGTCGAGAGGCCATTTGTTATGTAGATTGTCCTCTTCTCCATACAACCTAAAACTCAAAGGTTGTAAGTCCCCAAAGCGTTTGAGTTTTTTCCGCTGAAACATTTGTTCTTGTAGGACTGTTCAGCGTGCAGTGTCCATGATCTTTTAGCAGCAAGGAGACGCCACGAATTTTAGCCAAATGAAATTAACAGTTCGGGTTTTCAGTATTGAGGAAAGGTGCGACACGCTTTGAGTCTGACTGAAAACTCGTGCAAAAATGCTTTTCATGCGCCGATAAAAATGAGAGGGAACATTGCCTATGAACATTAATCTCAAAGGAAGATAATCCCATGGTTTGGGGAATGAGCTTGTATGAAATGAAGCTCGAGTGATAATTAATCAGATCGGCGTGGCCGTCAGAATTAAGAGAGCACCGAAGGAAGAAATGAAGGAAAAAACAAGATAATATTGAGCCCCAGAGATTCCATTTTCAGGTAACCTTCCGCAGGGTAGGTCTGGTTTGAAGAATGCGCGCGTTCCGCCTTTCAAGTCTCATCTTGCGTAATGTGCAGTTGGGAATGCTCAGGTGGGCGGGAATCGCAGACGATGCCAGCGTTTGGTAAGAATTATGCATCCCATTTCGATGCCCGTGCGTGACGGGACACATCTTTAAATGTTTCTATTGATGTCACTGATATTACTCATTCACTTTCAAAAGTTCCCTCAGGATTTCCTTGTCTGTCATTCTCAGCTGAGATTTATCGCATTCTGCCACAACTTTCCCTGTTTGCCCCCCGTAACAGATGCGTGTGGCGCGATTCTTTTCTGGACTTAACTGTAGTCCATCGTTTCTAAGTACTTTTCCCAAAAATAAACTTGATTCTTACAGCATTTCTACACCACTTTTAAGCAGGGTTTTTGAGATCTTCAGTTAATAGGTGAGCTCTTGTGTTCCCCGCCCCCCATTGTCGTGCTCGGTAGAATATTGGATAATTGGAAATGAAACCAGGCGGCGCTTTGCTCATCGTCATGCGATTCTCCATTTGGCTCTTTGGTTTCCTCGTTGGTCATGTCAGCGGTGTCGACGTGAATTACTCCAAATGCCCTTTTGCACTTCCAAGGAATTACCCCCCCCCCTATTTTTTTCTTATCCCACCCAAGTCGGGCGTATTTCTCCAAACACCTACTTTCGTTTTATCGGAATGAGCGAAACTTGCAATGCCGAATCGATCGATTTTTTTTGAAATATGATATGAAGAACTTCAGACTTTTGCTGAGCCAGTTGCTTTTATTTCGATTCACGCGAATGAGGGGGGGGGGGAATACAGAGACGCCAACCGTCATAATTATTTATTGAAAAAGCTTTGCCGTAACCACTCGGACTGGCTAATAAATTTTGTGATTCAGCATAATAAACTGTTTAAATTTGCCATTGAAGTGGATAATTTCATTGGCAAATTAATTCGAACTGATGGTAAAATTGCCTTCGCTCTGAATAGAGGGATGGAATTTGGTAATTAAGTGTGTCTAGGATCTTTTAAAACACATCGATTTTAAAACACATGCCATTTTAACAGCAAATAGGCGAAGAAGTTTAAATCAGTTGGACGTGCAGGAGCGCCGATAAGTTTTCATCCAATTTCGATTCAGTTCCTTCCACTTGAAATGGTTTAAATAAATTTCATTTTAGATCGTGAAAGCGATCACAGAATAACTGAAATAAAACAAAAAGTTAACTCTCAGCACTTTCAAAAGAATACTTAATGTAAGCAGTGAATCAGGGCGCGATGTGTCGTGTGTACTTTAAAGGAGCAACTCGACGGTTCCGCGCTCTAAATGACTCGAAGAGATTTGCAAAGGGTAACTCCATATTCCATTCCTGGTCCTTCGCCAAAGCCGTCTGAGAAACGTTTGTCCATCTGTGCATCCTCCTTTATCTAACCCCAACGGTAGCATTACGACATCACCTAAACACAGGGCTGTCTTTAGGTGATGTCTTGGCTTCATTCTTCTCTTCAAACGACTACGTGGATGACAAATCACTTTCTTCCTTGCCTAGAACATTGCATCTCATGCCTCCTGTGACCGTCCAGAAGGAGACATTCCGAACCTAACGGAATCCCACCCATTGTGCTCAAGAGATATGCTCCCCTCAACACCAGTTCTCTCATCTATTTACTAAACTGTACTAAGTTTAGTAAATATACTCACTCACCCTTCGGTATGAAAGCTCATACTACCAGTTTACAAAACAGGAGAAACGTTTACCATCAAGCTATCAAACCTATTTTGCTCTTACATCGCTTTTTTTCCTAAAAAATCTCTCGGATCGAGCCTTGCCTGTAAATGGTGGATGATGTTCTCTTCTGACATTCCTATCAATGCCCGTTTGACAGGGCACGGTCATTTCACCCCCCCTTTTTTGTGGATTTATATAAACGACTTGCTCTCATTCACTGCAAATCCTATTCCTAGTTTTGCTGATGACTCCACTCATCCTACTCATATGAAAGGCCTTGCAGTACTTAATATGGCATCTCCTACAATGTCATGAATACCGATCTCCACAGTATTCTGGATTAGCGTGAAAGCAACCTACTCGGCTTAAATGATTCCAAACGCAGTCTTCTTCGTTTTCTAGTAAAAGAGACCTCACACCTCCTCCACTTGCTTTTGATAACACCCAGCCGAGCAGCAAAGAACAAATTTCTCTCTTCGGACCGACTCTCACCCGAAATCCTTCCTGGTACAATCATCGCACTTCTTTAGCATCTTCGCTGAAACTTGGCATCCTTTGCCGCTTAACATGGTGCTTCTCTGCCGAACGATTATTTACTCTGTATAAATCCCAAATCCGACCAACATTGGAATTCTGCCCTCATGAATGGGGTGGTGCACCAGAGTCTCAGTTCCCCATAAAAGTTCTTGATGCTGTTCGGAAAAGTGCAGTTCGCTTGATAAATGACCTTTCTCTTACAGTCCCTCTTCAGCCGCTTTCCCATAGAATATCAGTTTCTGCATTGCGTCTCTTCTGCAGATATTTCGATGGTCATCAGGGAGAGCATCCATTTTGCCTCGTATTTCTGCCAGATCTCGAACTATAGCCACTAAGCATTTTGTTACAGTCGAACTGCATCCTAACCGAACCTGCTACTGCCGATCACCTTTCATTCATTCCACCACAATTGTGTGGAACAATCCCCAATCCTTGTATTTTAAAAGCTGCTGCATTCGTTCATGTGCTGTTGAAATAAGTACTGCGACGCCTTCCGGTTTACAATGAAACGTACTGGGATACATACTAGTATTATTTAAACGAAGGGGATATTAAATCCCACATAATTTCAAAGCCGAATAAGAAACTCAAAGATTGGAATCAAAGAGTTTCATGCCGAATATAGTAAACTATAAAAGTATCGGCGGATACTAGCGTAAGCCAAACTACGTAGTACAAACTAGGGCAACTCGTAGCAAAGGTGGGTAAAGTTCTGATCACTGTTCTTAGTATTTCCCATAATGTAAAACATCTCCTAGGAGATGTCTGATGTTATACATTATGGTGGAAGGTCACTACTCAATCCGGTTTCTTATTCGGTCTTGAAACAATGTGGTATTTATTATCCCCTTAATTTAAATAATTTCACATCGCCGAAGTGAAGCCTGTTGGCTCTTTATTTAAGAATTATTTTTTATTTTGAAAAAACTACCGGAAAAATTGCACAATTCAAGAAGCTGTTGAAGGAGAGTATTTCTGTAAAAATTCGACTAGTGCGTCTCTTAAAAGATGGATTTCATGAAATGGAGAACCCCTTTGGCCGCATACTCCAGGTTTGTAATTGTGACCAGACTAATTTTGCTTTTAAAATTAAAAGGATTGAACAGATTTTCTGTTGATTCTGAATACCAGATGTCGCTAAATTCCACCAAGCCAGAACGGAGTTCACAATATCGGTTGGAACAATACAGCAAAAAAAAAAAAAAAAAAAAGAAGAAGAAGAGAAGCATAGTTATTAATTTTAACTTTTGTTGTTATTTGTGGTTTCATTAAAACCTAAAGCGAACCTCAATAGGTGATCTCTTGCGTACAAACTACATTTAAAATTCTGTAATATTCCATTCTGCCAGAGCGTGGTGGTCGCAATGCACGAATTTGGTGCATCTTTTGTGTTCGTTCTCTTCCCTTACTTTTTGCTCCGGTGCAACAAAAATGGAGTGATCGAGGAGTAACATCGCATGCAGATGGAAAAGCGAATCTAACACGTGCGTCTGCATGTCGAGAAATTCACCTAAAAATCGAAAGCATTTTTATAGCGGAAATAATTTCTAACTCGCGGTGTAAACGCAGTTATTTTCGTTTTTGTCGCTGGAAAAGATCTGTTTCGGCGTTTCTCACATTTAGTATTTAGAGAAGATTTCCTTCTTAGCATATTCTTAGATTTCGATGACAAGCCCGAGCGAGCGGAGAGCACTTTATCCGTCCAACCAAATTGGAGTAGATTCACGAGAGTGCGGGCATTCGTGAGCGTGTTTAGGTGGCAAATGGATTCATCGACTAAGCGAGACCACCCCTGTGAATTAGTACAGGGGTGGCTTCAAAAAGGTCCATGTTTGGCCTTAGGACAGGGTTTATGAGCTATCGCTACCTGAACGGTATCCCGCACACGCTAGGATAAGTTTACAACCTCTTTCGCGAACGCGGTTCACATAAAAGAACGGGGAGTGGGAGTCGCTAGTCTAATCTGGACTGGAGTAGCGTGTCTCAAGGTGAAACCGTCTTGAATTTCATCGTGGTTAGGCAACGCATCCTATTTGGTTTTACTAAAAGGTCATTCTGCAAAGGATAGCTTGCATACTTTTTACAACAAAATCTTCCTGTGACGGTTTGCCGCAAACTTACTAGCCAGAACCGTTTCATATTTTTGCTTTTCGTGGAGAGCAATTCTGTATCCTCCTCGTCTACAAGAATGGAAAAGTAATCATTCAGGGAGGCTTTGTCTTATTTGCCTTCTTGGCAAAATCGATCGACATGTAAAGTTGCTCGACTTTCATTCCTTGAGGCACTTTTGTACGCGTTTTCTTTGCAGTGTGATAATCGTTTTTATCGTTCTATGCAGTTGGTGGTGATCACCTCCCCTTTTTAATCCCCTGCACATTTGTATATTTGAACTAACCGGAAGATGTCAATTTCAGCCGTAATACAATCAGTACGACTTACTGTTTGGCATTCTCTCTCTCTATCTACGTGAACTTATCCACATTTTTATGAATTAACGTGATTTTTTAGTAATAACCAGTCCGTGTCTCGAACAAAATAACGGATGCTTACAGCGATCGACAATAAAATATATCTTGAGAAAATTGACATAAACTGGGTTTTATATTGGCCGAAGGATTTTAATTGATACTCCTTCGGCCAGTATAAAACCCAGTTTATGTCAATTTTCTTACGTTTAGATGGTCGAAAAGAATCATCATAAATATCTTGGTTTTTTTTTTTTTACTGCTTTGCTTTTCACGAGGTTTCGTTGAAGGTAAATTTTGTAAGACCTTCGGTGAACGTTTTCTTCGATGCAGATTTACAGACTCCAGCGATTCGATGCAATCTCAGAGATGGGCAGAAATTGCACGGGGAACTTATTGATTCGTGAGAGTTTTTCTTTTCTTTAGTGCCACTAATATTCTGGCAGAAAGCAAGCGATAAGCTGAGAGGCTCTTTTCAGTTGTTGCATGGCGGAAGATGGCTTCACGCTAATAACAGTAACGGAAGCAGAAAGGTGGATGACACTTATTAAAATTGAGTGTCGTATCTTAATAAGGTGTCCTTTGAAGTCGGCGCAGGCTATTGACGAATATGAGGAATATTCAACGGGAGAGGAATTCTCTCCCGTTGAATATTCCAAGATACGAATAATGATTACAAGATAGCGATGAGCAGAGATTCAAACAGAAAACAATTTAGCTGCACTCTTGCTCTCTCTGGCTTAATTTAGGATTAAGATTCTAATAGGAATTATTAATTGCATAACAATCTTAGACTCAACTTACACCTATTTTATACAAAATTAATTTCCTTATCGTGCTAGTTCTGCGGTGCAGTACTGAGCAAGACGATTTTCACTGCAAGGGTTTCGACAATGACCTTAAACGCGATCTGCGATTCTAAATATATTGCTCCGTACTTGGTATAATAAATTACCGCAAAGGTACCACACGCAACCTTGAAGCGGCATCCAACCGAAGATGAGAAGTATGCTATATTAATACGTGAATGAGCCCTAAGGGGGGCATTTACATTCATGCTAATGCTCGAGCCGAACTTAAGAGGCCGATATTTTTCAGCAGAAATTTGGTTATACGAACCGTTCACGTATTGACTTTTGCAGAATTTGGCGAATAGTTTTGGTCCTTTTAACTTCGATCAAAAATATTAATGCGAACTTTTACTGATATTTAGCTTTTACAATTTACAAATTCCTGTCAATTTATCAACGATTGCTCAGTTGCAAGCGCACTTCTGGTTAGTTAGCTACGTATCTACAAGCACGGATCGCTTGTCATCTGCTAGTGGTATACCAATTAAAAAAAAAAAAAAACATGGGTAAACAGCAGTCCCCTGGTTCTAGTGATGATATTACTTCGGTTCGTTTCTTTCCTGATTTTGACTTGAAGTTCAATAATTCCGCGTGTGTTGCAAATTCTGGTGCCCACCAACGGAGAGCGGATCAGTGTGGGTGCGTGCTCTTTCTCTTCCCCTGCTTCATATTCAGATAGATGAGATTCGATAAAGGAGAATCTCCCTCTTGTGAAACCGATAAATTAAGTGATTCACTTGAGTGATCGAAAAGGAATCCTCGCCTTGCGTCGTCAAACTCTTCATAAATTAGTGGGTGGAGACATGATGAGAAACGCAACAGGGGCTTAATGGGAAGAAACGTTTAACAAGGAAAACTCGACTAACCAGATCCTGTCGGCGATTCTTTTGTCCTTGAGGCTGGCTATCAAGGTGACGTTTCCAGTTCTGAAGGTCGTGCACAAACGACGCTGTGAATGTCTCGAAACTGAAGACACTGAACGTCAATATGAATTAAATACCATTTGGATTCTTTGTGCATTGAGGTTAAAAGGTTTTATGACCCATAAAACCCTCATCCTGAAGTACTAACAACTCACTTAGCAAGGAAGCGTATCGTCTGGGAGGCTTTTCTTCAGCTGACATTAGCTCATAACACTTAATGCGGTGAACTGAGATGCGGGAGGGGAATAATAGTTTATTTTTACCGTTTTAACAATAAAATATGAATTACAAAGAAGTCTTTTGTCTCCTCAACAAAACATTTGGATGAAATGTTCATCAGCTCGTGCGCGGGGTTTCAAGAACCAACGAGCTCTTTTCTGCGGTGAGCTGTCAGTTTTGGCCACGAGCCGAATCTTTTCCTCAAAATATCGCAGCAGTCTGAATTTGATCACTCGGTTATCGTTCTCTGCGGCAGTATTTTTTCAAATACATTGAAATACACGGAGGAAACAACGCCTACGGGATATTCTCACCTGGCGAATATCTTACGGCAATGCTCGAATGGACATCCCATCATAAAGCTCACTGCAGACGCGAAATTTCCAGCCCCGCATGTTATCCGGTTGAATGCAGTTTCCGTACCTGTATTACGTTTATGCATTTAAGGTGGGGTAGGAGGTCACGTACCTGCGAGAAGAAGCGGAACTTATTTTTAATTGCGAACGTTCTGAAGCGCATCGCTAAGTAAGAAATTGCCGTTTTTTTCTTTCTTTTTTTTTCCTTCTGTGCTGACGCGGAGTCTTGAGATGAAAATGCAACGGGAAAGATGCAACTCTGGCACTTACCTCTGAGTCGGTGCTGCATCCAACAGGTGCGACCATTCTCTTCTATCTTTGCCTCGATTCTAACGACATACTTACCGGTTGATATCCGTGCCACTACGCTGCACGGCATAGAGCGGCTGAAGACCGAATAACTCCATATTCCCTGGACGGAGAAAGCGACATCTAGTGATATAAAATCAAACTACAGTGAAATAAATCTCATTTGTCGCCATAAAATCTTTTTTCTGTTCGTGTTAAATATAGGAAGACGACCGGGAGTGAGTGGATGGCGTCACACCCGACAGATTTTGGGAAGCGCGTTCATCCAAAATGTTTCGCAAATAGTTTCAAGCAAACGAAAGAAGAAAGTTATTATGTAAGTAATGATGTAGCACCGTAGTTACTCGAATATAACTCGCATTTTTTCCCAAAAAATTAAGCTAAAAAATCGTGGTGCGAGATACATGCTGGGATTTTCGGAAACTAAAGTTTTTTTAAAAAAAACTAAATTAACGTTTATAATTAAATCCTCATTATAATTTATAATTGCTCACATTATTTATAAAATGAAAGCAATTAAATTTTAATTATGAAAGTTATTTACGCGATTGGCCTCTCATCACGCGATATATTTGAATCTTTAGCGACAATGCTTCGGGAATTAAATTATTTCTGGCGAAATCATGTCCCAAGCTCTCAGAATCTAGTTGCGCAACAGTTCTAATGATGGTCTGTTGATCTCAATCCACCCCCGCATAATCCAATATCGAGTAGAAGTCAATCCTCTCACTCCCACGTTTCCTCTACTGGTTGCTTCCGTGTTAATAATATTTGCGGTATTAACAAAATTAGTAATTTTGTTAATACCGCAGCAGTCGCGTGCACAGTCCCTGTGCACGCGACTGCTGCGGTATTAACAAAAGATTCAAAAGGCAAACCGACAAAATTGTTCAGTTCAAATGCTGATTCTCTTCAAACGAATTCCAAAATATCTGAAACTGCCATAACAACATTCGCTGTCTATTTCTGAAAGTTTTAAACTTTTCCGTGTGTCAATTATACGCGAAACTTCATAATTTCTTTTTTCGTAAAGTAAAATCAAGGGTGCGAGATATACGCGAGGGCGATTTATATTCCAGTAAATACGATATTACTTCGGTTGCATTTTCCATTTTTTATTCTCTTTTTTGAAAAGCACCTGTGGAAGCTTCGAAACCTGTAGCGCAATCGGTTTTGCGGGATGTGCTAAGCAACAGATGATCCGGTTTCCTGCTTTGGACATCAGACACTCTCATTTCCCGTGCACCTCTCAACTCAAATTAGCAGGCTGGTGAAGTGACTGTCGTCATTACAGATCCAACAGCAACGTAACAATACTACAGCATTGGGCAGTTGCCAAAAGGCACCAGTGTCAGAGGAGCGGAAGTGGAGTTTGCCAATTATCGAACATGTCACACTATAATAGCTCTTAACTACGAATCTGCCCAAGGGCGTGGAAAACCAAAGTGCTACTAATATGTAGTATCCGAATTTCTAATAAATTGCCATATCTGCACATAAATAGCCAATATTTGAAGTGAAACACGAGACGCATGCTCATCTCATCTCATCTTCCTTATACCCTCTTTTACCTTGCGGTGTCGAGGGTCCATTGATCATCGGACCTCACTCCGTTTACAGGATAAGGTGGTCAGCCTTATGCCTCGGTGTATCCGATGGCCTGTACTGTTGAGTTCTCAAGGCCAGTTTGCCTGCTTTGCGAGATGTAAAACCCCAGAATAAACTGGGAAAAAACCCTGCTGTCCACGCCCAAGACTGGCTAACTTGGCTATGGCTGAGGAAGATCCTTCAGCTCCTCACGTCAACGACGGGAATCGAACCTAGGACACTCCTTCCCCAGGCATATGGTTGCAAAGCGCATAGCCACTAGGCTAACCGCGCGAAATAATCTTTTATTGACATAAATGTTTTGCTGTCAGTATTTTGTGTTCTTACATTGCAGTATATATAAAGTCGTTATTTACTCTTTGTTCCCAAAAGGTCAGTTTTATCATTTTTTACTGTAGCGACATTAGTCTATTTAATTTGTAGGGTGCACAGAAAGCATACGCTGTTATAGCGTATCTTAGTATATTTTGACGTAGTGCTTTGTATATTAGTGTTTTTAGGCGTATGGGAACTATGTCTTTTAACCTGTAGAGTTTGCCACTTATTGTTCGGAGTTTGTTGTGTAGATGGTTTATGTGGCTATTCCAGTTCATGTCTGCATCGAAGTAAATTCCAAGGTATCGTATTGTTTCAACCTGAGTGATTGTAGTGGTTTTGCTGTTCTGTCTGTTTTTTATGTTGGAAAGTGGATGTTGGATGGTTATATATTTGTTATCAACTGGTCAAATCAGTGGATTTCTGAATATCATCAATTTTGTATTTTCTGAGTTTAGGTGTATGGAGTTTTTCGTGAGCCAGTCTATGATCAGATTTATATCATGTTGCATATTTGTTGGGGCTATGCTTGCGTTATTATGGATGGATATTATTGCTGTATCGTCTGTGTATTGGAATATCTTACATTTGAGTGGTAGCTGATTAATATCGTACGTGTAAATGTTGAACAGAGTTCGGGAGATTACAGCTCCCTGTGGTACTCCACAGGTTACTGGTAGCGGTTTGACCAGATACGTGTGATATGCTTTCTATTTTGGAGGTAGTTTGTGAACCACCTGTGCAGAGCCCCGTCTATTCCAACATGCCTCAGCTTTTCCAACAAGGTTTGATGTGTAAGTGAATCTAATGCTTTAGTTAGATCAATCAAGCCATTGCAAATTTGTTTTTGTCTAAAGCGGTATTAATTACTTTTGTAAAGTCTTCCAAGAGAGATGTCGTTACCTTATTTTTCTGAAAACCATTTGTGTTTTGGGGATAATTTGAAAGGTCTCTGTCTATGCTGTAAGTTTCTTCAGTACGATCCGCTCCATAATTTGATTGATAATTGGTAATGTTGCTATGGGTGTGTAATTGCTGATTAAATTTCTTTTTCCATGTTTGTATATGGGTGTGATTATGGAGGTCTATAGCATAATTGGTATATGTCCTGTTTTAAATATTTTATTTATTAATTTTAGTAGGATAGGACTGAACTAGTTGCATGTTGCTTGGTATCCTTTAGTCTTATACCATCAATTCCTGCACCTTTGTTTGGTTTGATTTGATGTATTGCAGAAAGAAGTTCTGCTTCTTTTACGGTTGGGAACCATAATTTCTGTTTTGATTGTGTGTCCAAGTGGAGGATCACGTTTTGTGATTGGGAGAATTTTTCTGTGCAGTTCTTGGATGGAGTCTGCAAAGTATTGGTTAAAATCATTTGATAGTTGTTGGATAGGTTTTGCTTCTTTCATGAAGCTGTGTTTTATGGTTTCGTAGGCGGTGGTGTTGGGAACAGAATCTAGCTTCTCATTAATCAGATGCCAGGTTTGTTTCATGTTGTTTTGTGCAGAGGTTAGTTTGCCCCTTTAGAGCTTCTTTTTGCAATTTTTATATGTGTTGTAAGTCGATTCCTTGTTATCTTATATTCAGTTTTTAAAGCTGTGTTATTTCGATATCGTTTTAATTCTTTTCATAAAGCTTCCTTTCTGTGTATTTCTAGGATTAAGTTTTGTGTTATCCAAGGAGTTTGTGTTGTTTTTGAACGAATTCTGACTTTCTTTGTAGCTTTCTTCTATATTTTCTCCAATTTGAGTTTAATGTTGTTGTATAAGATATCTGCCGAATCTGATGCCAGGTGTTCCCAGTCTGTTTTTCTTATTTCGTGGTTGACTATTTCTTCGTCTGTTATTGTTTTCTGTCGCTTTTCTTCTGTGAGAGATTGCATGGATATTGTCTTGGTGTGCAGGTTTAGAGCACTGAAGTAATAGGCTGCTACTTTGCACTTTATGACTGATGCAGTGTAACTGTTTGGTGGTGCTCGGACATTTATATGATCTAGACAGGAGGCAGTGATAGTATTTCCGAATATTTCTTCTCTAGTACATGATGTTATTGTTGATATTAGATTATACATGGATAGCGTGTCTAGGTACAGTGTTGTTCTGGTTTTCGTTTGCAATATTTATGTTTATGTCGCCAATTATCATTAGGTGTTCGGTTGAGCATATTTCTTGGCATGAAAGCCAGCAGTTGAGTTCGTGGAAGAATTTTATCATGTTTACATCTCCAAGAAGGGGATGTATGATGTGTTTATGTCTTTTGGCATTAAGGGTAAATATGAAGATTAGTGATCAGAGCTTATGCCACCTTTACCACGAGTTGCCTTGGTCTTGCACTACCTGTAGGATCAGCTAGACTTGCATCACTTGCAGGCGCAAACCTGACTTGTTTGTCTGTTTGCTTATTTGGGAAATGGAGTAAAACCAGGTTTAAAATTGCTTGGTATTTTTAACATGCATATATATACATGTATATGTGTGTATATATATACATGTATATGTACCTCATTGTTAAATGAATATATGCTGTATTATTATTATAATTATTAATACATTATATTGAAAAAAAGAAAGAAAAATCTGTACGAATTTCACTGTTACAAAAAAAAAAAACAGAATTAAACCTGTTGTAAATATGTAATTACAATAAGTAATCATAATGTTAAAAATAAAAAAAAGATTGAATTAAAATGTAACAAATGCATGTAATGCAATGTAATGTATGAATCGTATGTAATCAAATGCATGTAATCAAATGTATGAATCATATGTAATCAAATATATGTAATCTATGTATCATTTGTAAACAAATACAGGTAATGTAATGTATATACCATGTGTAATCAAATGATTGTAATGTAATGTATATATCGTATATAATCAAATGCATGTAATTTAATATATGAATCATATGTAATCAAATGCATGTAATGTTTGTATTTCAATCTACAAATTCTCAATCTGTCTTCATAAGATGTATTCCACAATCCTGATATCATTTTTAGCACTCTACTTTGTTCTCTCTCCAAAAGCTTTTGTCGTAATAGCCATAAAAAATACATCGCCTCCCCACCTCCCAAACAACACAATAATGAAAGAACCGTTCAACGCAGCAGCGCATTGTTTTTATTTCCAGAAGGGGATTCATCACATCAAAGGTAGGAAGCAACCGCTTCTGATAATTTATGTTTTCGATCGTAACAAAAGTGAATATTATGAATCAGAAATGTTGTGACGTTTGGGAACTGGAACTGGAAATTTCTGACTTAAACTGTAAGGTATGTATGCAGGTGATCAAATCATCACAGGATCAGATCTACCTCGTAAAATATGGACGGTACTAAATAGAATTCGGACAAATCATGGCCATGTGGAGATACTCTCTATAAATGGAACAGACAAACATCTCCAGAATGTGACTGTGATGCTCCACGGCAGACTATGCAACATATTGTAACAGAATGCATCTTCCGTGCTTATCAAAATGACTGGAATGACTGTTTACAATTGGCTCCTGAAGCTGTGACCTGGATTAAGAACTTAGATCTGAATTTATAATGATATATATGTTTCTTTTCCTTATTATAACATATTAAGACTTTTACTTTTAACTCTTATTTTAATTTTCCAACTTCTTGGATTACACTTCTTATGAATGATTTATTATTATTATTATTATTAAAAACAGAGGGCGCTGTGTTGGCAAACGAACGGGCGCACGGTGATATCGCTGCTCCAGTTTTTTATAGTTTTAAAGTGGTTCCAACTCCTATTTTAAGTTGAAAGTGTTCCCAAGTAACCCTACTAATCACGCCGAAAACAGTGATATAAAATTCAACGAGATCGGCTAAGAAGAAACCAATTTTTTGAAGTGTTGAAAAGTGAACAGAGAGGCCCGTGGTCAATAACAAGGAAGAACAAAGGACGGTCATCTTTAAAATCACGCCATACTGCCTAAGGGAAGAAATGTGAGTCATGAAGTGTATCAGATGCCTGGAAGATTTATCATCCGACGGAAATAATATAACTTGTTCGAAATGCAGTAGGATTCTACACTTAAAATGTGCCGGCTTTTCAAAAACAACCTGGCAACGTAAATCCAATGAAACACGCGAGGAATGAAAGTGCGTACTCTGAAGGAAGAACAAAGAAACGCACCAAAAGTAGCCACCTACGACGCAGCCAATTATATCGGAGGCCAAATCAGATGACAAACTGAACAGACAAAAAACTGCAGGTGAGTCCTATAGTTTCAACTCTTTAAATATACTACAAAGCCTGTGTAGCTCAGTAGAAGTGGCGTTTGCACTCTACAGCGCTTGACCGCACGAAGAAAGGATTTGGTGGTTCAAATCTAGTCGCCGACTAGAGGAACTTTTTCTAAGCCTTTTGTCGGCCGGTTCCCGAGTTAGTCGATCTCTGGCACGGGCTAGCGGGTTTTTTCTCCCTGAAACTCGGGTTTTTCTTCCCGTAAACTCAAGAAAATCGACCGTAGAACACACACTATTTTCAGACATTAAAAATATTGTGTTAGGGTTAGAGACCACGAGATGGTGGAACTAGCTTCCGCCTTCTTCACTGCGTACCGATGAATCGGTGATAGCCTTGGCCAGCTATCTTTCTGATTGGCTACCATTGGAGATTGAACTGCCCACTCAGTCTCCAAAAAAGTTAGATAGGGTAAACGGCACCGCCTACTCCCTATACAGGAACAACATAGGTGTTAGCTGATTTTTTTAAATATACTAATAGGAAACGGTCTAGAGACCATAAAAGCCAGCTTAGTAGACCTTGTGCAAGAAGTCTTTAATAAACAGAACGAACAAGTAACAAACAAATCGAGCGAATATGAAGATTTGATAAAACATAATAATTTAGCAGTATAGAAGTGTTGCAAACGGTAAAAAAAACATTAAAATGAGCATTAACGCACTAAATGACAGGCAACTCAATTCGATGAAAGAGACATCCGAACTCCGTCAAGAACTTCATTCTCTAAAACTACAATACAAACGTTTAAATCAGCAATAACATAAAGAAGACCTTGTCATAAACGGTTTTCCTGAAACTGCACCTACAGAAAACCTCAGTGATTTTAAAATTAGCCCATTCAATTGATATCCCCATACAGCTTAATGACATTCAGACCGTAAATCGGATTCCTAGGAAGAGCAAAAACCAAGGCTTGCCAATACCTACACCAGTCATAATTGTTTTACGAGCAAGTCCACAGGAGACATTCTCATAAAAGCCAGTAGTCAGAAAAAACCAATTGCTAAGGACTTGAACGCACAGCAAGAAAATACACCAATCTTCCTATCCGAATATTTAACACCATTCAACCAGAATCTGTTGTACCAAGCAATAAAAGCAAAAACAGAAAAAAATTACCAATTTTTGTGGACCAGAGATGCCAAGATATTCATAAGGAAGTCACAAACTTCAAAGCTGATACAAATGAAAAGCTCAGAAGACATAGAAAGGATGCCACTGTGAAAAAAAACCTCCTAATTAGCTCAAAATGAAGCCCACTATAAAAAAGAATGTGAACCATCAAGACAGATGCAATAACACAGGATATATCAGCAATTTCACTTTAATCAGACCTTTCAGATCATTCATTTGACCTCCCAAACACCTGCCTACTTCCAACACAACAACCAAATCAATAATAAAAAAAAAAATTAAAAAGAAAAAAAAAAAAAATATATATATATATATATATATATATATATATATATATATATATATATATATAACCAGTGTCATCCTCAGATAAGCTATTTACAATGTTTCGAGGATGCAGTTGAGACATTACATCCCAGTAGTAGTATTTATCTAACATTATTTACTTAACATTCTGTAATGAATACTAGTAGTAAACAGAAAACATGATAGTAATACTTCAGTTATATATTTAAATTTAAAATTATATATTTAATTTAAATATTTAAATTAAAAAAATATTATTATGTAAACTGCAACATAAGTAATATTGTTTAACTTGTGAGTTATTAAGTGTAAACTATTACTATGATTATTATTAATGGTAATAATACACGCTTTTTACTCGTGTCAATGAGAAATTCTGCAAATGATAATGATAATACGAGTAATTATAATTTTTGCTGAACCATTTGCAAGAAAAAGTTGCATTGTTGCCTAAATTTTAATGTATTAATGTAAGTATTTGAGAGATAATAAACTATTATTATTATAAAAAAAAAATAAAAATAATAAAAAATTATTATTCTGTATTCAAAAATTCTGTACAATCTTTATTGTAAATATTAGAAGAACATGTGTTGCAAATACATAATATAAAGGCAAAAAAGTATTTCTAAAAATTTTTAATTGAAATCCAATGTAGAAAATGCAGCACTTAGCACTGAATTCTGTAAAATGATAAGCTGCAATGTCACTCAAGATGTCTGTTGTATGTGTAAATATTTTTGCAATCAATAAAAATATTATTATAAAAAATATTATTATTATTATTAGAGCCTGTGTAGCTCAGTGGATGTGGCGTTTGCACACCACGGCGCTTGGCCGCACGAAGGAAGAGTTGGTTTCGAGTCTAGTCGGCGACTAGAGGAAATTTTTCTAAGGCTTTTTTCGATTGGTTCCCGAGTTAGTCAATCTCAGGCACAGACAAGTGGGTTTTTCCTCCCGGAAACTCGGGTTTTTCGTCCTGTAAACTCAAGAAAATCGACCGTAGAACCCACATTATTTCAGACATTAAATATATTGTGTTAGGGTTAGGGACCACGAGATGGCGGCACATTTGAGCCATCTTTCTTCACTGTGTACGGCTTAAGTAGTGATAGCCTTGGGCCATCTATCTCTGATTGGTACCAGTGGAGATTGAATTGCCCACTCAGTCTCCAAAAGTTAGATAGGGCTAAATGGCCTCGCCTACTCCCGTATACGGGAATAAAAAGGCGTTAGCTGATTTATTATTATTATTATTATTATTATTATTATTATTATTATTATTTTATGTTTTTTCGTGTATAAAAGCATACACGAAAAAGAGAAAGCACACCACACGTATAGGATCAGCTTACAGCAAAGAGGTACCAGTAACCTGTGGAGTGCCACAAGGAGCTGTCCCACCTCCCATTCTATTTAACATATACACACACGACATAAGCCAACTCCCCCTAAAAAGTAAAATCTTCCAGTATGCAGACTACACGGCCATAGTATCCATTCACAACAACGAAAATATCGCTTACACAAATATGCAACACGACATCAATCAAATCACTAACTGGTTAACTGAAAACGGCATATATATAAACCCTGGAAAAACAAAGGTAATGGTATCCAAAACCCCCCGAACCCTGCCCATAGAAACTAAGTATCTCACTGACCAACATTCATCCTCCTATACACAAAGCGCAGAAATTAAAATCACAACCATCACACAGGTGAAAACAGCACGCTATCTCGGACTTCACTTCGATGCTGATCAAAGTTGGAATAGCCATACAAACTACCTACATGCCAAACGTAGGATAATAGCAAGCAAACTATACAGATTAAAAGACATTTCCCCAACCCACATAAAAATAGTAATCTATAAAGCATTATGTGAAAACATTTTAATATATGCAATCACATCATATGCATTCTGCGCAGACTACAGACTTAACATCAAAGAAACCTGGCATCTGATCAATGAGATGCTAGATTGTGTTGCTAAAACAACCGCCCCCGAAACCATAAAACACAGCTTCATGAAAGACGCAAAACCTATCCAACAACTAGCAAATGACTTTAACCAATACTTTGCAGACTCCATCCAAGAACTGCACAGAAATATTCCCCCAATCACAAAACGAGACCCTCCACTTGGACCACAATCAAAACAGACATTATGGTTCCCAACCATAAAAGAAGCAGAATTTCTCTCTGCAATACATCAAATCAAACCAAACAAAGGCGCAGGAATTGATGGTATAAGATATAAGACCGAAGATTGACAAGCAACATGCAACTAGCTTAAGTCCTATCGTGATAAAATTAATAAATGAATATTTAAAACAGGACAGATACCAAGTATGCTAAAGTCCGCCATAATCACACCCATATACAAAGATGGAAAAAGAAATTTAATCAGCAAATACAGACCCATAGCAACATTATCAATTATCAATCAAATTATGGAGCGGATCATACTGAAGAAACTCACAGCATACACTGAGATCTTTCATATTACCCCCAAAACACAATATAGTTTTCAGAAAAATAAGGCAACAACATCTTTCTTGGAAGACTTTACAGACGTAATTAATACCGCCTTAGACAAAAACAAAATTGTCATGGTAGTCTTTATTGATCTAACTAAAGCATTCGATACACTTACACATGAAACCTTGTTAAAAAAGCTAAGGCATGTTGCAATAGACGGGCCTCTTCACAATAGAAATAGAAATCACATCACACATATCGGGTCAAACCGAAGCAGAGAGCTACCAGTAACCTGTGGATTACCACAGGGAGCTGTACTCTCCTCAAATCTATTCAACATTTACACGCACGATATTAACCACGCTACCGGCCAAGACGTCTATAGACGTTCACTTTATCATGGATGCGAAGTGCTTATTAAAATTGTAATACCATTGTTATAACAATGAAATATATGATGGATACGAAGCGTATGCGGATGCGTATTTGATCCACAACGGCCGGTAAGGTGGTTAATCAGCTACCACTCAAAGGTAAGATATTCCAAAACGCAGACGATACAGCAATAATATCCATCCATAATAACGCAAGCATAGCCCAAACAAATATGCAACATGACATAAATCTGATCATAGACTGGCTCACGAAAAACTCCACACACCTTAACTCAGAAAAGACCAAATTAATGATATTCAGAAATCCACTGACTGGACCAGTTGATAACAAATAATATAACCATCCAACATCCACTTTCCAACATAAAAAACACACAGAATACAAAACCACTACAATCACTCAGGTTGAAACAATACGATACCTTGGAATTTACTTCGATGCAGATATGAACTGGAACAGCCACATAAACCATCTACACAACAAACTTCGAACAATAAGTGGCAAACTCTACAGGTTAAAAGACATAGTTCCCATACCCCTAAAAACACTAATATACAAAGCACTATGCCAAAATATACTAAGATACGCTATAACAACGTATGCTTTCTGTGCACCCTACAAATTAAATAGATTAATGTCGCTACAGTACAAAATGATAAAACTGATCTTTTGGGAAAAAAGAGAAAATAATGACTTTATATATACTGCAATGTCAGAACACAAAATACTGACAGCAAAACATTTATGTCACTATGCAGCTTTGCTAAAACATTATTTCGATGCCAACTACAGCAGCGCTTCCCAAACTGTGGGCCGCGGCCCCCTTGGGGCCGTAGGTTTTGTTGAGGGGGGGCCCGTGAAATGATGAAAACAAATTTAAAATGTTTTAAGACTAATTAATTTTTTTTATTTTAAAAGAAACGTATTTAACTTTAATTATTTATTATTTCTTTTTTTTTATTTTTTATATTTTAATATCAAGAACTGTTGATATTGACTTTATATACATATCAAAATTCGTTTTATATTATCACTATCACCCGAGCTAGTTTTCTGTTACCAATAAAAGTTTCGCATATACTTCACACATGAAAAAAAGCTTAAACAAGTTCATGTGGGGAGATAGTAACTCGCTTGCAGTGGTAAACAACACGCCCTCCCTAACAGCCACTATACTGTGGAGGCAATAAAAACAAGTACTTTTATTATGCCAGTGAATAAGGTATGAGCAGTCTGTGTAATATATTTCTCAACAAATAGTGCAATTACAGACAACTGGGATAAAAACACTAATAAATGAATCACTGTCCCCTCATACAGAAACTATGCTGTATAGACTGAAACAAAACCATATGTTGCATGGGCAAACACAGTATCTAACTAAAAACTATTGTTATTAATTAGATGTGCGTGAGTTCGATTTCGCAAGGCAGCAATAAAATTCAACCGAACGTGTTAAAATTCGTAAAAGTGTTAAAACTAAGTAATATATATACACATAATGAATGTTATGGCAGTTTCACATATGGAATTCGGTTGAAGAGAGTTAGCATTTCAACTCAATTGTCAGCTATTCTTTTATCTTTCTGTTGCCGCGAACTTTTGATAATACCTCACCAATCATATGCACGTTTTAATAATTTGCCTTTGCTGGCTGAATTACCTTAAAGGGAGAAAAGTCACAAAAGAGAAAAATGTTCCTGGTCCGGGGATTCCCTTATTCAGGTAATATTCACTAATTTCCTGTTATCAGTCTGTGGTGTGCCAGTATCGGTGAGTGGTGATATTATTTGATCTATTCTACGTTAAAAAAATTTAACCCTGAGATGGAGAAGTGGCTGATAAAAAATAAAAAAAAATCCCGCGAACAATCAGAAGAAGCAGAAACATACTCAAAAAAAAAAAAAAAAAAAAAGGATAGTATTTCATATTTTACCAGCCCGCATCGTCTTCAGAACCAAACGGTGAGAGGCAAAAAATGTAATATATGCATTTGATTTTTGCAATATTCGCTGTGTAAGTTTTGTATTGAATATAAATACAATAAATATTATAATAATATATCTCTATTACGATTTTGTTTCAAGGGGAGCCGTGAAATATTTTAATTTTTGCAAAAGGGGCCCTGACATCCAGAAGTTTGGGAAGCACTGAACTACAGGACAGTCAGTCAGAAATACATACCGTATAACAAGACCTCAGATAACTAATTATATCACATATAAATACAATAATCACTACGGAAAGGCCACGCGAAACTTCTACATCCCAGACATGATAAACAAATTACCTTTTGAATACAGAAACCTTACAAACTACAATAGCCTGAAAAGAGCTCTAAGGACATACTACGAACAAGAAACACGCACCCAAAATACCAAACAAACTTAATGAAACACAATATATTCGTTCAGGCTTGCAGTTCAGCGACGCATCAGTACATTCCAAGTTATTGTGTGTGTGTGTGTGTGTGTGTGTGTGTGTGTGTGTGTGTGTGTGTGTGTGTGTGTGTGTGTGTGTGTGTGTGTGTGTGTGTGTGTGTGTGTGCGTGCGTGCGTGCATGCGTGCGTGTTTGTTTGTTTGTTTGTTTGTGCGTGTGTGTGTGTGTGCGTGCGTGCGTGCATGCGTGTTTGTTTGTTTGTTTGTTTGTTTGTGCGTGTGTGTGTGTGTGTGCGCGCGCGCGCGAATTTCTCAATCAAAGATTTCGTAGCTTCCCAACACAGTAAAAAAAAAAACAATAAATAATAACCAACTGGTGTCATCCTCAGATAAGCTTCGAGTATTAAAGCAGAGAAATTCGTTCTCATCCAAGATGTATCATACGTAACCAAGTGCATGTAATGTACGTATCGCATGTAACCCAATGTGCGTAATGAATGTATTATATGTGAACAAATGTATTTAATGTATGTAATAACTGTAACAAAAGAATACATTATAGAGTGATTATATCCATTGATATCGTATATATAGAGTGCAAAATTGAAAAAAACATCTGTAATAATCATCATTATGAATACTATAATAATGTACGTTGTAAACAGCCATTGTTATTATTATTATTTAAAAATACTTTATGTACGAGAAAGTATTTGTTATGCATAATAGTGTTCCTATAATGTATGTAATTTATCTGAGAAATAATAAAATGTTAAATGTTAAAAAAAATAATAAATTAAATTATTATTATTATTATTTTGTATATTTTGTATTCAAAAATTCTGTATAATCTTTATTGTAAATATTAGAAGAACGTGTTGTAAATACATAACATAAAGGCAAAAAAGTAGTATTAAAAATTTTAATCGAAATTCGATGTAGAAAATGCAGCACAGCGCTGAATTCTGTAAAATGTTAAGTTGCAATGTCACTCAAGATGTCTGTTGTATGTGTAAATATTTTAGCAATCAATAAAAAATATTATCATTAAAAAAAATTATTATTATTATTTTTTTTTTATTACGCGAAACCTCCATAGAGTCCAAAACCTCATCGAGAGAGACCCAATTTATTATATCTCTCATTGACCACTTAACAGACAAAGCACTCGCAACTAGCTCTGGCAACCCATTCACCACTCTCCAAGCAAAAAATCTAGTTCTCCCAAAAAATCAACTTCCAGGGGTGAACCCTTGTTCAGGCCCCTATAGCCAAGTGCTGAAACGTTTCCCCTGCATCAAACTCTTTAAGCAACTTAAATGTTTCTCTCATATCCCCTCTTTTTCTGAAATCAACCAACTTCTGCAAACCACATACCTTCAATCTATCCTCATAGGGAACATTCCACAGGCCACTCACCATCTTGTTCAGTCGTCAATGACCAAGATGGTGAGTCATTGACTCACTGAAGAGGATTCAGAGTCTCTGAATCAGACCTGAATCTGAATCTGAATCTGAACCAGACTTGAGCTCAGTAATCCAAATGTGGCCGTATCAAGAACTTATAAAGAGGAATTACAACTTCCTTATCTCTACTTGTTAATGTTTTCTTCGCTGACTAAGTAATCTTATGGGCTACCTTAGCAAAATGTCCTTTAAAAACCTTAACTCTCTGTCTACCGCCATCCCTAAATCTCTCGCTTTGTCGGTTTCCTGGAGTACATTGCCATCAATGTGATAAACGACTTGTAATCTATTTATCTCAAAATGCATATCTTTACATTTTTCGACATTAAACTGACACCCATTAACATACTGACAGCCTATTTAAATCTTCCTAAATGCTCTCCACATCGCCTTCATTAACAATTACTCTATCTAATTTCGCATCATAAGCAAACAAGTGAATTTTTCCTTTCAGAACATTTCCTATATCATTTATGTACAAATTAAACAGTACTGGCCCCTGAACTGAACCTTACGCACACACACACACACCACTAGTCACCTGTTTTCGCCTCGATTCTGACCCTCCATATACCACTTTCTGATATCTGTCCACAGCCACCCTCTTATCCACATAACCAGTGCCACATCCATCCCTATTTGTTCTAAATTGTGTAACAGAGTTCCGTGTGGTATTCTGTCAAATGTCTTTGTAAAATCCAGCAGAATCATTGTGTAGCCATTCCTTTATCCAACTCAGCTGTTACCCTATTATAAAAAGTTAGTAATTTACTAAGTCATGAGCGATCCTTCACAAAGCTATGTTGATCCTCATACAGTGTCATATTTCTATCTACCCATTCTTGAATTGTCCCTTACACAATGGAATTATTTTGCCCTCTTTCCACTCGCTTGTCAGAGCTTAGACCTCAATTAAACAGACCAGTCAAAGGCAGCCAGTTTTCTTGCACATTCTCGCAAAACCCCTAGCTGACATCCCATGTAATACCACATCTATATTTGCATTGAGATTTCGCAATATCCACAGAACCATCAATTTATCTGCCTCTGTTCCCACATAAGCTCTGTCACATATGGTAAAGCAGCAACCTCACTAGGATGAAATATGCTTGCAAAGTGGTCACTCAGTAACTCAACTATTTTATCTGCTTCTGTCTCCTCGTGACCATCATCACCCACTAATGTTAATTTTCCATAGTCATTCTTCCTCTTACTTGGAACATAATGAAAGAACTCTTTGGGATTTCCTTTGGCCTGCTTGGATAGATTCTTCTCACTCGTAATTACAGTTCACCAGTTTGCTGTTCACTTTTCCCTTGATACCCTCTTCTTCTGCATTTCGTGCTTAATGATATTACTCGTCTATCTAACTCTTACCCGATTAACCCTCCTTACCCTAGGTACACAATTTAATACTGCTTCATCTAGAAGACCCTTAACTATATCCCATGCGCTACTAACATCCTTACCCTGCAGTGTTTTATGCCATGCCATAGATTTGAGCTTCTTCCTACGCTTGTCATCTCGGCTGTTAATCTCGCCTAATAATAATAATAATAATAATAATAATAATAATAATAATAATACAATACTGAACTTCGACACTCGTTAACTCCATAGCATACATCGTTGTAGTTATCCAGTACTTTTTTCGCCTTACTGTACAACTTCGGGACTGCTCCCAACCCCTAAATCGATGAAAATCGATTATATTTATTTAAATAATAAATATTACCGACAACATATAAATATACGCAAAATGTGTTAAATTTGACACAAGACCTACTTCCCCAAAGGATCTTTTAATTCAGTATTAACATAAGAAACTTATATTCAAAAATAATACTAAAATGAATGCTAATATAAGGTTTTCAATAAATCAATGAAGAAAAAGAATACGCTCTAAATCAAATGAAACAGGTAAAACACCAGGCCCTGACCAGATCCCTATTGAATTGAAAAAGAAAGTAAATGAAAATACACTTAATGACCTAAAGGTTATTTTAATAACATCTATGATGCAGGATACATCCTTGATGATCTAAGGAAATCCATCTTTGTCACTATTCCCAAAATTCCAAGAACTTTTGAATGTTCAGAATATAGATTAATAAGTGTAACAAACCATCTTACAAAATTGCTACTGAGAATAATCCTAGAAAGAATAAAAAGCACTTTTTCAGTAGAAATAGAAGACACTCAGTCAGATTTTCAAAAAGACAAAAAAAGTTACAAGAGAAGGAATTTTCAATTTGAAAACATTATGTGAAAGAAGCCTCGATAACCAGAAATGCACATGTCTTTGTTTTGTTCATTACACCAAAGCATTTGATTCAATAGATCACAAGAAATGAATACATATCCTGCAGAATAATGGGTTAAAAAGAAAAGATCTACGTATAATTACAAATATATACTGAAATCAAATGGCCTCAATAAGATATAAAAAAAGCATATTCTGACAACTTCGAAATCAAAAAAAGGAGTAAGGCAAGGATGTATCTTATCACCTTTACTGTACAATATATACAGTGAGCAAGTTTTTAAAAATATTTCAGAACTGAAGAGTGTAAAACGTCGGAGGTAGGAACTTCAACAACTTCAGGTATGCAGATGACACAGTTCTTATAGCTGAATCTGAAGATGATCTTCAAAACTTAGTCACAGCAGAAGCTTACAACAGAAGCTTAGACATGGAATTAATTATTAGCCAAAAGAAAACAAAGTGCGTGATTATATCAAAAGAACGAATAAATAAGAAACTGCACAGAACTCTTTACCAAAAGAAAATTGAACAGGTTTAGTCTTTTATGTATTTGGGACAAATGTTTACAGACAGAGGAAATTCACTTAAAGAAATAAAAAGAAGAATAGAGATAGCAAGAAAAGCCTTTATTGATATGAAAACTGTCTAACATCCAGAGACATTAACATAGACAAGAAAAAGATTAATAAAATGCTATATCTATAGTCAAGCCTTCTCTACAACAGTGAAACTTGGATTTTAAATAAAGAAGCAGAGAAAAAATTAGAAGCTTTCGAAATGTGGACCATCAGAAGAATGTTGAAAATACCATGGACAGAGAAAATAAATGAAAAACGAAGATGTTTTAAAGAAAGAAAAATGAAAAGAACATTAAATAAAATAATTAAAGTTGAAACTTAAATATTTTGCACATCTAACTAGACAAGAAGGCATTCAGAAATTAATATTAGAAATTGGATGGAAAAAGAGGGAGAGGTAGACCCAAGAGAATGTGGTTTGAAGACATTAAGGACTGGACTGGCTTGAAGTACCATAAATGTTCCAGAGCAGCAAAAGAAAGAAATGCGTTCCGTGACATGGTTGCCAACCTCCTTCTAAGGGATGACACTTGAAGAAGAAGAAGAAGAAGAAGAAGAAGAAGAAGAAGAAGAAGTAGAAGAAGAAGAACTACTACTCAATATAAATATTGATTGTTTAATAATGCACATTTTACCAACTCGGTTGCCTGGAGATTTTGTTCGTCATACGCTGCTGCGCACTCTGCTTTACAGAATTGTTTTTATTTTAAAGGCAAGCAAAGAAAGTAGCACGAACTTAATGCGTGCCTTCTTTCCAATAAAACACAGAGGCTTTGTAAAAAATATCTCATTCCATTGATGAAAAAATATTTCGGCAAACTAAGTCCGCAGTTGACTTCCAGCAATCAATGAATTTATTTGTAGGTTTATCAGATGTCACATAAGGGAAGTACCTTTTAACTAATTTGTTCGCTTATACTTCCAAAATGAACTTAATATTTATATCTCCTGCTAGTTAATAAAATACAAAATTGGAAATAAAAAGACACACGAAATTCTAGAGTTGAATTTAAGTAGTCTTAAGATCGCAATTGCTTCCCAATTATTTCCTTAACAGCCTCTCACGAAGGAATTAAGAGTATTCTAATTGCAAGATAAAAGACAGAAAACAGCGGTAGATGTTGTTATCGTTGAACATTCGGAGAGCAGTACGCGCATTTCATCCTCCCGTACATTAAGAAATTTAAAAAACAATACCTCCAGTCAGGTTTCTAGAAATTAAAATCATATACACTGCTTAGAAAGAAGCCAACGGGCACCACATGCCAAGGAGAATCGTGCCTACCTGTAACGAGTCAATGTTTGTTTCCTGTAAAAACGGG
Source organism: Typopeltis vanoorti (assembly GCF_054136105.1). Taxonomy (NCBI): domain Eukaryota; kingdom Metazoa; phylum Arthropoda; class Arachnida; order Uropygi; family Thelyphonidae; genus Typopeltis; species Typopeltis vanoorti. Next base: position 172,377,586 of record NC_143552.1, on the reverse strand, counting down.
ACAGAGGACAGTTACGCAGTCAATGCCACTGTGTCCTCGTGAAGCCACTGCGAGAAGGGAACTAACGGAGATTGAAAGGGGCGTTGTGAGAGGATGCTCTGTTGCAGGCCTACATATTCGGCCAGTTGTTGAGCCATCCCAGTTCAACAATCGTTGATGCCATACTGAGAGGGAAACGTCAATTCCAGTGTTTCTCGTAATGGACAATCGACTCACTCACCGAAAGGTCCCGTAGGGTACTACGAAGGATAATATATGTTAAACTGCCATCGTCGGCCGACACGTTGAACGCGGAGTTCCAGGCATTAACTTGAACACGAATCTGCATAAAATCATCGAGAGCCGAGGATCACAACATGGATTTCCAGGGTAGAACCACAATCCACATTACCAACATGCAGCGTCGTCTTTTCACCGGTGCAAAGATGCAAAGAGCGTGCACGAGTGGGAGGAGGAAGCTCGGTAGGAGTATTACGAGCGACGAATCAGGCTACGCCCTCTATCGAGAGCAGATGGACGTGGGTGGGTGGCGGATGTCCGGTGAACGTCTCTTACCAGAGTGCGTACCCCACTTATGAAATTCAAAGGCGGCAGAATGATGGGATGGTCCGGAGTTTTCCTTGTTTTGCCTCGGACCACGCACTTTGTACGCCATGAGGTATGGGAGCGTTTTGGACGATGCAATGCATCCTGTTTTATGGTGTTTCCACGGAAATCACAATGGTGATTTCCGTAGAAACGCAACAGTGCAGGACCTCATTACAGCACAAATGATCCGAAATACCCATTCATAACTATCAAAAGCTCGTGGAAAGTATGCCCCGTAGGTCCTACATCTTTTTAAGAGAGGATCATGGCTCTTTGTTTCTCATACTATGGAATGTGTTGACTTCTTTCCCGGTACTGTTGGTTGAGAGGGAGGATAAAATCGTCTCTCTCTCTCTCTCTCTCTCTCTCTCTCTTTTCCACTATTCGTAAAGTTGCATTAATCGTGTATAACATGCGAAGTTTTCTTTGATTCTGAAGTAGTCTTATGTTACATTGCTAGCTTGATGAAGTACTTTTTTTTCATTTTTTTTTAAAATTCAGTTTATCTTTTTTTTTTTTCGGACTGTTGTTTGATGGCTTATAATTAAGTGAATGCATCATAGATATGAATGAGCCGATAGGCTTAAATTTCTCTTGCCATCACTGTAGTTTGGTGATGATTTGCATCGGTCGGTGGGAAACGACAATTCTGCTTACTAGCGGCAGCAAATGGCACGAGAGAATTCCCTGTTTGGTCTCTTTAAAAGAGTGTCAGATCGTGTAACAATTATCACGTGCGCCTCACTCAGTGTGTGTGTGTGTGTGTGTGTGTGTGTGTGTGTGTGTGTGTGTGTGTGTGTGTGTGTGTGTGTGTGTGTGTGTGTGTGTGTGTGTGAGCTTCCAACCTTTGGTAAGCGAGATTTGCATACTAAAAGTGAAAAAGTCGACCATCCTAAAATTATTTTATGATTTCCCGAGTTGGACCCGCTTCCCAAATCTGGTAGAAAATGAAACTTTTCGGCAGTTGTTAGCGGAATCACAGAAAGTGCTGACAAGAAAGGCTTATTCTACTCCCGATAAGAACACACAGAAGACAGCTCATTCTCCAAACGATGGAGAAATTAGTCGCTAAACGTTTGACGGAATATTCCTTCGCATTCCGTTCATTTTTGTGACATCTTAATGTATTTCAGATTTGGATCACCATCCAGCATTCGTTTTATTTATATAACAAAGCATGAACTCGTAATTAATTTTAATTTGCATAAATCTAACAGTTTTCAGTTACTGTAAGGGTTTGCCAAAAGCAGGATCCGATTCAAGATGTTAGTTTTCATTCAAACCGATGCTCTTTTCCTTGATTTTCTAAATAAATGTGTCTGCATCACAGAACTGAAAGAAAAGAAGAGCGTTCTGGCATCGTAGATAGTCGGCTTCTCAGCCTAAATGCACGATTGGCAGCACAACCGTTTTCATTATCAGCAGGAGATTTTCCCTGGAACGCAGTGAATATCCAAAAAGATATTAATCCGACGCTTCGTGTACTTGAAATTCATTTCATTACGCCCTAGGGAGCTGTACATCACGCGCAACTTCTCTTCCTTTGTGTTTTGCCATTTCCGTCAAAGGAAACGCACGGGGTAAACCAACAAAGGCGCCGTTCTTAAATGTAAACCTCTCGTAACAACTCGACGCAGGCATCTCTACCTCTGTTCTTTCTATTTTCTTTCTTTCTATCTTTTTTTTTTTTTTTTTTCACTGCCACCGTTAATACTTGTAGTCGGTTCCTAGACGACGTGCAGCACTCCCCTCCCCCTAAATCGCCAATTACAGCAAACATTGCAAATCTTATTCCAAAAGAAAGGCGACGTGTCTTTCAGAAGCATACTTTGAAGCTGCAAATCCTCTGGAGAGCAAATTCGCTTCCTTGAAAGGAAAACCGCTCACGGCTGCAGTTCCGTCGTTTAGAGTATCCCTCGTTGTCTTCTATCGTACTGCCCATAAATGCTTAGGAGAGTGCAGAGGTTTTTTTTTTTTTTTTTTATCGGCAGTCATGAGCGCGCAATATGAACGCCCGGTAAACCGAACACTTTTTTTGTCGAATTGTTTTGTTTCTCTTCTTTCCAATTGAAATGCCGAACAGTTGAGTGTTGTGTGCTGCACGTGGCAATAAACAACTACAGCGAGATTACTCTGTGAAAGAGTAGCAGCAGCAGCGGCTGCCACTCAATTTTTAAGTAACGATTCTGTTTACTGACCCTCGCTCTATGCATGTGCATCCTTTTGTCATTTTCCTCGTCAAATACTTCGGATGGGTCGATTGAGTCGGGCCGGTTGGAAAAATGCATTTTTACCCTCAGCTGTGCCGCATCCAAATATTTCAAATCGGAGACAAATTTCTGTGCCGCCTGATTCCAGTCTGAGGGTATTTATCCTGATGTAACGGGATAATTCGATGATGCTGACCGGGTGGTATTGGATGACGTCAGATGCTAGGTTTTGGTCCCGTGGAAAATACTGAAAGAAAGAAAAAACATTTAAACTCCTCCCACACAAACTCCGTTTGAATCGTCACTCTACCGTTAATAAGATTACAAATACTTCGTTCGTGTTCTACTCGTCATATATTTGGGCGTATCACGGTACGAATGAGTTTGGATAGCTCCGAAAGCTAAGTTGTTTACTTTTAATAAATAGCGTTTTTATCAGTTTAAATTTGTGTTGGAATAGACTGTATTGTGGCTGTAATTAGTTTAAGTTAAAAGTTGTGTTTTAAATATTGTTAATTTAGTCTTTTTCACGGTGAATTACGCAGCGTAACACATGGCACCGATGGGAAGTATAACAATGGCGCCATTGATTAAAGAATATAATCCAAGGGATTATATGAAATGTAATCCCTTTGATTATATCCCTTTGATGAGCTGTTTACATATGAAACGTAAACAGCTGGAATGTGGTTTTAAAGCGATGCTGTTGGGAAAGTGTGCCGAAAATGTAATGGTGCGAGGATCAAAAGTGTGTCTCAGGTCACGAGACTGAAGTAGTGGGTGGAACTCAGAATACGCTTGAAAATACGTGTGATGTAAAGCCAGATAGGATTAAGGAGAGAGATTAAATGTGACACGATTGAGAGAGAGTAAAAGTGCTCAACGAAAGAATAGTGCGACTGATGTAAAGAATGAAGAGTTGGCTGCAACGAGGGAGACAGCTCGGTTGCGCGGAGTGATACACAGGGTCAAGCAAGAGCTGGAGCGAATGCAGAAATGTCCGGCGAGTGGGTCGGCTGATAACAGAAAGAAATAAGTGCGAGATAGGGGAAATGAGGGCTTGACCAAGAGCGGAAGAAAAATCAAGGAGCGAGTGTCGAACAGCGATTCAGCCATAAAAGGTGTGATCGAAGAGAGTTTGACAAAATCGTACTTTGCGGGTGCCAAAAGTAACGATGTTATTGAGGTTATTAGAGCACTAAAGAATAGAGTGAAAGAGTTGACTGTTTCGGATGGAACACGATCGAACGAGTTGAAGAGGATTAAAGTATGGCATGAGAGAGGACACGAAAGAATTACTGGAGAGCAAAAGAAAAGAGTGAGAGAGTTAAGCGTCTGTTGCTGCAGTGTGATAGAGTGGAGTTGAGTAGTAAATAAATCGATGCGGAGGTCATGCAGGAGGAGTGCGGTGAAGTTTGTTAATGTGTGGAGTGCGTTTGGTGATTTAATAGCGAAGAGATTCATACAATGAAGATGGTTTGCATCTGAATGGATTTGGTGTTCGGAGACTGGAAAAATTGTTGCTGAATGAAGCGAAAGTGGAAGTGCAGAATCAGGGAAACGAGAGCTTTTAGGTGTGTGGGGGGGGGGGGTAGCCGTTGAGTGGATATGCAGACATCAGTGAGACAACTGAGTGTTAGGATATGCTTAAGTTAGAATCACTTGCAACAAACCAGAACGGCATACTTAACATAACACGTCAGGATAGCAGTCGGCCGAAGGGCTTTTGAAGTTTATGTACACCAATGCCAAATGAGCATTCGGAACAGGGGAAATGTTTGGCATTCGTTAGTTCATCCTGGCCAAACGTTACTGGAATTAGTGATAAACAGAAGATGATATAGTTAGTGGGAGAGAATGGGAAGCATATTGTGTTTTTATGGAGGATAGAGAGCAAATATTGGGGAGGGGTGTTATTGGAAGGGTGGGAGATTGAGGCCAGCAGAACAAAAATATACATTTGGATGCTGCTATAGACCAGGGGATGGAAAAGATGATAGAGATAGTATGCATCGCGAAATAAACTAAATGAGTGATGGAAAGGTAAGTATTATTGGAGATTTCAACTATTTAAACACAGATTGGAAGGGGAGGGGGCACATGGGAGGAAGATAATGGAATTTATGCAGCTACTAAGGAACCTGAGAGAGCATCATGAAATATACTTGTGAAAGGGCTCGGTCTAGTAATTGCCGTTGAGAATTTGTCTATAACGAATCTGACCACGGTGCCACCCATTGGTGAGAGTGATCATATAGTCTTGGCCTGGGAGGTGGCTATATGTGGGGAATTTTCAGTTAAGATGGGAGTATATGTGGAATTATAGGGCTGTCAAGTATGGCAAGCTTAGTAGATCGCTTGGATCGGTGCCATAGCATGTAAAACTACAAGACCTGTTGATGTCGATAGCGAATGAGAAGTAGTAAAGGAGTGTCTGAGGGAGATAACGGCAGACTACATATCGAGAGTCCGGAGAGTAAATCAAGTGAGAGTCGTTAACCTGGAGCTGCAAAAAAAGAAATGTTATGGAAGGGATTTAAGGGTAAAGCTGACCTGCAGGCACATGAACAGTACAAGGCAAAGGGCAGAAGGGTAACTACGAGTACTGTGGAAAGAAAGCCAAAAGCAGATAATGAAAGGAAGTTAGCCATGCAGGCTAAAGAGATTCCCAAACAGTTCTTTCGGTATGCTGCAAGTAAAAGAAATGGCAGAATGACTTTAAGGAATGCCGATGGCAGGGTGGTAGCTGAATCAGCAGATCTTGTGAAATTACTGAGCGAGCACTTTGCAAGTGTATACCGTACTGATATTGCAAGTTTCGCTCTCTCGTTCCTGCAAAATCAATAAGGTTATACGGAAACTGAGGTAAATGAAATGGAGGTACGTAGCATATTACTGAACTTGATGTGAATACAGCTATGGATTTAGATGGTATACCAGCTCGGGTTTATACGTGAAGCAGCGAGGGAATTTTCGGTACCCTTGACCATATTATTTAATGTAGGTCTCAACTGTAGGTTAGTCCAGAGGCGGGGGAAAAGAGGGGAAAATACTTCCGTTGCATAAAGCAGGCTCCAAGACTGCCGTAGCAGAACACTGACCGATCAGCATATCAAAAGTTGTTGTCGAAGTATTGGAGAAGTTGGTCAAGAGCAAAATAAAGGAATGGATAGATGATATGGGATACTGTATAGGAGGGACAGCCTGGCTTTGTGAAGGGTAGGTCATGCTCAGTAACTAACGCTCCAAAAAACTATCAAAAGAAACTTAAGAGATGGCTACGGTGTGTGGATGACGTTTTTGTCATTTGACCAGGAACGACAGATAAATTAATTATTTTTAAAGAATATCTTAACAGAAGAACGACTCTCACCTCAAACTATGGAACTACTGAAAAAGAGAAAAGAACTGAAAAAATCTGAAGAAAATTTTCTAGAATACAAAATTATCTGTAAATGAGTCTAAAGAAAAGAATTCCAGAAGACTACAAAGCTTTCAGGATACATAAACTAAGAGAAGCAGTGCAGGCAAAAACCAACCTGAAAAACAAAATAGAGATAAACTTTTCATCTGCTTTACAGGATCAAAATGGAGAACATACTAATACAAAAATGATAAAAGAAATTGTGCAGAATTTTTATAATGATCTCTATGCCAAGTTTCAGAACCTATCATTCCAAAACCAAACAATATACCAGATGTACTTCCAGAAGAAATAGAACATGCCCTTAAGAAAATTAGTAAAGGTAAAGCCTCAGGACTTGATCATGTTAAGGCCGAAGAAATTCAACAAGGTGGACCAATTATTTTCAAAGCGTTGGCTGCCAGATTCACGTGGTACTTCAAAGAAAGAAAGATTCCAGAGGAATGGAAGACCTCAAAAACCATACTTCTATTCAAAAAAGGGAACAAGGAAGACATAAAAAACTATCGCCCAATCTGTCTACTCTCTCACATATATAATAGCATGAACAGAGTAATACTGAACAGAATCCAAAACACTCTCGAAGACAACTCCAGTACAGAGCAGGCAAGATTCAGAAGAGGCTTCTCCACAATAGATCATATCCAGGTAATTTCACAACTAACAGAAAAATGCAGAGAATACCGAATCCCTCTATGCTTCCTCTTTATTGATTTTAAAAAAGCATTTGATACTATAGAACACAATGCAGTCATCAGTGCCTTGCTGGAAATAAATGTGGATCCTACATACATCCACATGATAAAAGAAATTAACAAAAATCAGACCACACAAATAACCCTATATGTTCAACCTATAAATATAGATGTAAAGAGAGGGGTTCGCCAAGGCGATGTGATCTCCCCTAATCTATTAGCAGCCCTTCAGAATACATTCTGAAAAAAAACAGACCTAAATGGAGGAATAAGCATAGATGGTGAATATATGCACAAACAGCAGTAAGATAGGCTTAGAAATGAATCTAGAAAAAAAAAAGGATCAAAAACATCTACAAAGTGACAGTCACCTATGTATTGATAACATCCCTATAGAACACGTTGACTCCTACAAGTACTTAGGACAAACAATAAAAATGAATAACGATTTATCTGAAAAATTAGCAAAAAGAAAGAAAGATGCGTGGCTATCATTCAACAGACTAAAAGAAACACTTACTGATCCAAATCTTGACATCTCTGCAAAGGCAAAACTATTTAATAGTGACATTCTTCCATCACTCACATTTGGATCAGAAACATGGACACGACAAGAAAAGAAGTGACTCTCAGAATAGCTCAGCGTGCAATAGAACGTATGATTTGTAACATCAGCAAAAGAAACATGTTAGAAACACGGAACTAAGAAAGAGATCAGGCATAAAAGATGTAGGAACTGCAGTATATGAAATTAATATGAGATGGGAAGGTCACATAGCCAGACTCAGGGATAACAGATGGACATATAGAATACTCAACTGGCAACCAAGAATAAAGAAAAAACCAGGAAGACCACCTATAAAATGGGAAGATTCCACACTAGTGAAATCTATAGGTATAACATGGAAAAGAGAGGTTCAAGATAGAGATCGTTGGAAGCATCTTTGTGACCTGCACTCATGGAGAAATCCTGAGTGAAACACTGGTCCATCAAGGTAATCAAGGTGATCTTAACAGAATACAGCCAAATATAAAATTCACTTTGGAAATAGAAGAACATAAAAATTACCTTTCCTGGATATCCTCGTAGAAAAAAATGAAGAAGAAAAAAATTTGACCTTTTCCGTTTACAGAAAATCGAAAACTACAGGGATATTTCTTAATGCAGCCTCACACCACCACCGCTCACGAACAATAGGTGTAATAAAAACCTTGAGAGACAGAGCATACAAGATATCCAGCACGGAAAAGAGCGAAATGAAGAATTACATTACTTAACACAGTGCCTCACACTTAATGCATTTGAGCCAAAAACAGTCAAGAAAATCCTGAACTCAGCGCCCACAACCAACGCAGGAAAACAAGATTTCAAGAACGCAATCTCGCTACCATACATCAAAACTGTCTTTGACAGTTTTGATGTATGGTAGCGAGAAACCTTCGCACCATCTCATAAAGGGGCCAGATGTCTATCAAATCTATTGTTCTTGTGGCATTTGTTATATAGGCCAGACGGGAAGGTCAAGAGAAATCCGTATGGCAGAACATAAAAAAGATATAGAAAAAATAAGAGAACACAAATCAAGCCTAGCTTTCCACACAACTTCAACTGGCCATAAAGTACTTTGGGGAAAAACGATCATGTCCTGTTATATTGAAAAAACTGTTTCGCAAGGAAATTCAAGGAAGCGGCAGAAATGCTTACAATTCCTTCACAGTGCAACAAAAACTAAGGTTTGATATTACACCAAGTGTGGTCGGCCTTCATGAAAAATCTAACTTTCTAAGATCTCGGACATAACACACACGTGAAGCACAGAACAACAAATAACAACGTTCCAACAAACATTCAAAAAATTGAAACGAATGTTTCAATTTTTTAATGTTTAAATGTTAATGTTACATTTGAAAACATCCAATGGATTATGAATTTAATCTTTGTTAGTTGGGTTTAACTTTTTTTATACGCCAATGCCCCCGATGATGTAAGTCTTACGACTTACGAAACTTGTCGGGTTTTCACGTCTCCTGCTCGTATTTAATAAACATGTGGTTTCAATACCGGAATCTATCTCTCGAACTACTGAACCACAGAAACCATCTCACACAGTTGCTCTTTATTTGCTGCATGACGTGTTTATTTTTTCTTAAAATACTTCGTTTTTTGGATTATATTAAAGCAGATTTTTGTGTATTTCTTGTACTCAGTATATTCCCTTATATATCATAGAATAGTGCAATATGAACAGTACCATAAAAATGCGCCAATAACTCACAATAACAATAGAGCGACAAAAACCGAATTTTTTGAAATGTTTATCTCATGCACTAGAGGTCGGTTGATCAAAGTATAGTACATTAGTACTGTATATGTTTAGTGGGTTGGGAAAGGAGGAACTTGTTTACATTTGATTTAAAAGACTGTTTACTGTATTCCTTGGTAAACACAACAAGGGGAAGACTATTTCATAGGTTGCAGGATGAAGAGGAGGAGAAGAAACTTGTTCTGTGCGTTTCAAGGCGCATTGCGTAGGGATGTTGAGCAGCAGCTGCACGTGTTCCAGCAACCTTAGTACTAAGTGGGAGAATTACTGATGCTATTTCAGAAGAAAACTGCCCATGGACATATTTATGGAATGCACATATGGAAGAAACCAAATGCCTGTTCGAAAGTGAGAGGAGTGAATTGGAAAGAGGTGGGTCATTAATATGTCTAATTGCTCCACTCTGTATTGAATTTTTAAGGGTCTTGCTCCAAATGTGAGAGCAATATTCAGTAGCTCGGAGGAGTTGTGATTTGTATAAGGTTAACAGCTGTTTGGAGGTGAAGAAAAGTCTTGAGAGAAAGAGAAATCCCATTTTTATTATTATTATTATTATTATTTATATTTTTGAAGCTGAGGATGCAACGGCTGTGATGTGTTTATGTCAGGATAGGCTTGATGGCAGGATATATTCAAGATGAGAAATCTCATCTTGTCTGGAAATTTGGATCATATCAAAAGCAAACTGGGGTAAAAATGGTTATTTTTTGTGAGAAATAATACAAAACTGGGTTTTATTTGCATTGAAATTGACCAGGTTACCTGAACCGTAATGGCGGATGGCTTCGAGATTAGAATTGAGGGTTGTGGTGGTTGCTATTCTGTAGGTTGAGGTCAGTTGTGTAGAGTAAGGTTTATCAAATGAAAGGGAGCTGTCCTCTGCAAAACTGTGTATTGGGATGTAGGTCAACTGATATAGATTATTGATATATATATAGCAGGAAGAGGAATGATGAGAGGACAAACCTTATGGAACCCCGGCATTAGTTGAATGGTGAGTGGATAATGACCATCCACCATCACACATAGTGTGCGTCCAGACAGAAAGTTGGCAGTCCAACTACAGAAGCCCCGAGACATATCAAACGATGGAAGTTTGCTCAGGATTCCTTTGTGCCAGACACGATCAAAGCCTTGGAGATATCAAGTGCAACTCCTTGAGATTCACCAAACTTTTCCATGGCATTTGTCCAGAGACGTATGAGAAGATTGACTTTTGATCAGCACCGATGGATTCCATGCTGGCGATCGTTTATTACGTGGGTGCGTTCAAGGTAGTGTAGGAGTTGGGAATTGATGATTTTTTCCATTACTTTAGACAGAACCGAGGTGAGTGAGATGAGGAGCATTGTGCGTTCGGCATCTGGAATGGTTGGGGGTTATTTACATAGTAAGTGGCACTGGAGAAAATCAATTTTTAAGAAGAGGAAATCAAAGAGCTCAGAGGCGTTGGTGGCATTAGGGGAACAAAAGAGACAGCAAAAATATTTTGGGTGCGGAAGGGATATTTTCAGCTAAAGAATATGAAAGGTCGGCGATTCTAGATTGGGTGCTCTCTGGTAAGGCAGGTCAGAGCGGATGTATGAGCAGACGACACCTTTAGATCGAAAGGAGTTAAAGAGTGTCTAGATTGGAAGGTCGAAACGAATGGTGCTTAGGAGAGGTGACATTTGAGTTTCTACCAAAATGAATAGCTGGGGTTTGGTAGACTGAAGATGGTAGTGGACTCTGTTAAGTTTGGAGTTGAAGCCACGGATATTGGTGAAGTGGATATGCAAGGTTCTGTGAGGTATATATTTGGCTGCAAGGGTCTTGCACGTTTCCTATTCAGTGCCTGCATTCTGGTCTCCATGGCGGCTACTAGTGGCGCCACTTAATTTTTCTACGTTTACACGAATGGTGAATTTGATTGAAAGTGGTTTCCTAATGAACAGAACCATTCCATTTCGGAAACAGACGAGGATATCTAGAAAAAAGTAACTTTGAAAATATCAAGATTAAATAAATCGTGAGACAGACTATGAGGTAATTGGGAAGAGGTGAAAGCGATTCGACTGGCATCGGAAGGACAAGAAAGAGAAATAAAAGACAGTGAGTCAGATAACAAGGTGTGTGACGATAACCACCTAGAAGAAGTCCATTATAAAAAAAAGAACGAGAGTTGTGTGGAATGGAGACTGAATTACAAAACGTCCGTTTGGTTTGCCGTATCACAGCGTCATGTTTGTATGCTGCTAAAATTAAAAATGCAAGTTAAAAACAGACAAAAAGAAATAGAGGGTAGCTCTTGTAGATGAAATCGATTTTTTTGTGTGTGATAAATGTAGCATTAGAGGAAAAACATGAATTAATCAGGATTGAAGAGCGAGAAAATAAAATTCCTTAATATATTATTAAGGTATGAAGAAATTGAACTAAGAAAGAGGCCTGCGATAGAAAACGATCCTTAGCAATGTAGAAAGAATAGGTTCTGGTTTTTGGATGTGTACAGTGTGAGTTTGATGGACGAATGTATTTATAAAAGGAAACTGCCTGGCATTTGTATGAGGGGGTCCATGGAGAAATGTATAGGTATGGAAAATATGAGCTAAAGAGGGACTAAATATTGCTACTATGTTAATAATCAGAAGCTCCTTAATCGTGGATGCCATTATGATGAAGATGGTGTTTTCTTCCAGTAGAGACTTATTAAGGACGTACAAGGACAGTATTTCTCTATGTGGTTCCAAGCCACGAAATATATTTGGAAAGTTATGGAACGTCTTTACTGCAGGAGTTGTTCTTATTTAAGCATTAATTACAATGGATTCACAGAGTAACTCCTGCTGACTTCATCAATTCACTCTTTGTTTGCCAACAACGAACCTCCTGGAGAACAGATTTGGTCACTCATCTAATGTTTTGATTCTGAACGTGGCATGCTACAAGGAACGACAGTATCGGAAGATACTCCTCCTCACAAAATGCAGAAAAGAATACTCGTAGAGCATATTTTAATACCAGTTAATCTAGAACCTTGCTCTAGAGACGCGACATCGAACTTTTTTCCAAACCACTTTGCTCTTCCGATAAGCAGGATGTGATCGCAGACCTTACGCTCCACTCATCTAAAGGGAACCACAAACTGTCACGTTCCTGACGGAACAAGGACTCAAGTTTAGTTGCTATTTGCTCGATATCAACTTCTTGCCTTACCCCAACAGAGAAATAGGTAAATATTGAGCAGTCTAAAGCCGTGAGTGCTTCTAATTTTCCTAAATCAAAAAAGCGTGTTCATTCTTTTTAAAACATTTTAATTTGTTTTATTAGTAGAATTGTGTGTGTGCGTGCTGTTTTTATTTGCGGTCATAAAGAAACACCAAGTTGCATTTCAGACTGAACTGTCGCTCTCTCCGGTAACATCCGAAAGGTTAATTTGGGACTGTTTCGAGCACTTTTAGTGATTCACACGAACGGATTAAGGAGCTTTTGCAGCATCCTATAATATTCAAAGGGTGCACGGTAGCAGATTTCCGTAAGGAGGAGCTCGGATAAGGAGGAAATTGGAGGAAATGAACTTCGGTTTACGACTGTGTCACCCAAAGTGTGGCGCGACAACCTAGGTGTATCCGAAAGGTCACTTAGGAGTACGAAAATGTTTTTGTAAATTTTGGCTACGTTTGTTTCAAATTTTGTATATTTTTCGCAGTGTGGTTGCAGGTAACCGCGTGAGTATGCATAATCATATTCTTCAATAATTAAAAAAATGCAAACGAAGTTTTAAACAAAATACGTCTCTTGGCAGGTGTCGAATGACCTTCCCAACTAAATCTTCTGGTTCAGGACACGATCGTTTTGCATCCGCTTGATTGGTGCTGTTTCCCCTGAAAGTTTAAATTCAAATCGTTCGAGCCACGTGGTTGGATCTTAATGCTAAGTTGGGAAGTTTTCATGTCTTGGACTGAAATAACCAAAGCGATTTTTTTGCCCCCTCTTCGAGCATGTGTGTACATGTTTAATCACGTTTGTGTCACAACTTATATTCTTCACGAGGATTCACTTCTACGACTTAAAATAACACATATAGTACTGGATTCGTTACTGTAAACTGTTCTTTTTTACTAAAATTTTCAATCTTTGTTTCCGCTTGACGTTGGATTCGCATAACTAAAATTAAATGTAATAATATAAGCAAATGATAAGGCAAATGTTGACAGATAAAAACCTTTATAATTATTAATGTAAAAATGGTATATTATTATAATTTCTGCCAATTTGCCTTTTCTAGAGATGGCAGGCGGGTGTTACTAAAATTTCAAAGGAATAAGCGAGTACTGAATGTTTGGAAATTGATTCAGGAGATATTAAAGAGACGGAAAACACACACACACACACACACACACACACACGAAAAAAAACATACGCCTAAGTTATATTCTAATTTTACACAAGAAGATTTTTTGTGAAACAATTCACAGCTTAAAAAAAAAAAGTGTTATCTCGGATACTAAATATCGAATGACTGAGGTAATATTTATATCGACGATTCTTTATCATCGCCCATCGTTTCTTCGTGACATAACTTTGTCGTGGTAAGTTTAATATTCGTTTGCTAACCCAACTTATCTTTTTTGCTTTCGACAGACGACAACTTACGAACGCTATAAACAGCGACACGCAGATGTGAGCGACACAGAATGTCTTCATCATAATGAAAAACAACAGCGCTCTTTTTATATTGCATCAAGACGTGTTAGAGGTCAGTTAGAGAAGGTCCAAGCCGTGAGCAAAACGATCTACGGCGACTTTGTCTACTAAACGTACAAAACTTTGCAGAGTCCGCGGTCGTGCTAAGATTTTTGTCGTGTCAGTGTGGGAAATTTGTAGCGATCGACAAAACTTCCAGCTAAGCGTGTTTGCTAGTTAGTGGGGATTGGTGGATCCATTCTCGCTTTCATTCGTTTTCTAAATGCCGCTCGATCAGGTGAGGAGAGTGCTAGTGCTTCCCTCTTTCGGTGAGAAAATGAATTGCAATAAAATTAAATTTCCTTCTGTTAACACCTGACCAAGGGAGAGAGTCGAACGGGTTACCGCTCAGTTAAAGGAGTTGTTAGCCATGAAATGAAGTAAACCATTAATGAATAAACGTATTCATTAACTAACAATCCAGTACGGGACTTATTTCTTCTGAAAAATTAATCCATGCAACAGGACGGTGCTTTGCTCTGAACAGAAATTCATAATCTATAAGCTTATCTTTACTACAAATTTAAAATTAAAATTTAAATTTAAATTAGAGATTTAAAGTAATCAATTTTTCCGAAAATTATATCTTAAGAAAATATTATAAGAAATAACCCCAAAATAAATTCCTTTGAAATTCCGTGAAAAGGACGTCAATGATGAACGCTCAGGACCAAGTTTCTTTGATGGATGAGTTGATACTGGAATGGAACGATGGGTGATTGACGGATATCAAAAAGTGCTGTAAAAAATAAAAAGGAACAAAGACCTTCGCCAGAGTGTATCCTCTGTTACCAAATTTCGTCGGAGATGTCGCAAAATAGAAAAACCTACTTGGCAATTGAGGCTTCTTAAGATTCTCGTTTAAGATTGTTAAATAAAATAAAATCACTAATCGCGAACAAAATTAAACGTCACCTCTTTATTAAATAATTTTCAGCGCATGTTTGTGTCTCAAAAGCATTACGCGATTTATTTCAAAAATCAATCTTCAGAAACGGGCGTCAAAGCAAATCCCTTCATCAACAAAACTGTGAGAAGTGAGGGCGTTGCTAGTGAAAAGGGAAAATTGACTCCTTCGTCCCATTTCACCAATTCGTGTTTCTCGTGTGGCATTCCACATATCGTGCAATATCATAAGATTGAAGATCTTTTCTAAGAACAATATTGCAAAAAAAAAAATAAGCCAAATCGTTACTAAGAAGTTTAGATTTAAAATAAATTAAAAGATCAATTCTTGAAATCGTTATTATAACCTTAATTCTCAAGAATTTGGATTACGAAAAGTAGGGATAGCAATGATTGAGGGGGTGCAGAAGGCTGGGGGGTTACTAAATGATAGACAGATTGCAATAATTCTGTTAATAAATATTTCGACGCTGTCAGTATAACATTATCTAATACAAAAGTGGACGAGAGGGGTGATGCATCGGTCTTTTGTCCTAACCTAATGCCCTGATATATGAGTTTCCACCTGACATAGTTGTTCACTGAGAAAATTCTTGCCCACCAATTTGAATATTTACAATTTTCAACTCGCTGAGAACCTTCTTCTAAACTGCTCGAATATTTCAAATAATCAAGAAAAATATCCATAGATCGTGCTATATTATGTCTATAAATTTCTGTGTATGTGTTCAAATGATGGTCTTGGCTGTTTTATAGCATATTATATGATTTTTATTCCTGAAAAAAAAATTAATAGATCAGGTCATAGCATAGCATGTAGATTGATTATTTTGAAACTTAATTCAGCTTACAGTTATTGCTTAACAAAAGAACTGTAGTTGGGAGGAAGGAATTGGATTTTATGCGGTTATTAAGGGACAACTATCTACGGCAACATGTAGTGGAAAATACCAGGGAGCAGAGAGTGCTGGACCTAGTAATTGCAACCGAGAATGTGGCTGTAACGAACATGACCATGTTGCCACCAATTGGTGAGAGTGACCATAAGGTCATGACTTGGGAGGTGGTTAAAGGAGTCGAATTTACAATTAAGACAGGGTACATGTGGAATTACCGGGCTGGTAAGTATGACAAGCTTATGTGTGTGCTTGGCTCAATGCCATGGCATGTAAAACTGCAAGGGCTGAATGTTGATAGTGCATGGGAGGTGGTTAAGAACTGTTTGCAGGAGGCAATGGTTGACTGTATACCAGGAGTCCGAATAATAAATCAAGTAGGGGTTAAATGGATGAATAACACTATTAAGCTTGAGCTGCAAAAAAAGAAACAACTATGGAGGGAATTTAAGGAGAAAGGTGACCGGCAGGCGCAGGAACAGTATAAAGCTCAGGCCAGGATGGTAACAAGGGTGGTAAGAAAAACAAAAGCAGATTACGAAAGGAAATTGGCCATGCAGGATAAAGAGAATCCCAAACAGTTTTTTCAATATGTTGCAAGTAAAAGGAAAAATGCTCATGGTAGAATGATCTTAAAAAATGTTGAGGGTAGGGAGGTAACCGAATCAGTCGATATTGTGGAATTACTGAGCGAGCACTTTGCAAGAGTATATCATCCAGGTGGTGAATTTGCAGAAATGGAAGAACCAACAGCTTATACTGGAATTGTGATGAAGTAGAGATAACTAGTCTATTACAGAACCTCAATGTCAATACATCTGTGGGATTGGATGGTATACCAGCTCGTGTCGTACGTGAAGCAGCTAAAGAATTGTCAGTGCCCTTGACCATTTTGTTTAATTTGAGCCTCAGGACTGGGTCAGTCCCAAGGGGGTGGAAAGAGGGGAAAATAGTTCCACTGCACAAAGGTGGTTCCAAGGCTGCTGTTGAAAATTACCGGCCAATCAGCATAACAGGAATCATTATCAAGGTCTTAGAGAAAATAGTCAAGAGGAAAATACAAGATTGGATAGAAGAAAATGGGATACTGTATCGGGGACAGCATGGTTTTGTGAAGGGTAGGTCATGCCTCAGTAACTTGCTCACGTAGTATAACACAGTGACGGCTGAACTGGATAAGGGTAATGGGTTTACAGTGATTCTACTGGACCTTGCTAAGGCCTTTGACAGGATACCACATGCAATTCTAATCAGTAAATTGCAGCATATGGGAATGGACATAGGGTTGGTGAGATGGATAGGAGGGGGGTTGACGGAGAGATATCAGAGAGTGGTTTACTCAGGAGTAGAGTCCACAAGACGGCCTGTGACTAGTGGTGTGCCACAAGGATCTGTTCTTGGACCACTGCTGTTTAATTTGTTCACAAATGATATAGGAAAGGATCTGAGAGGAACAGTTCATTTATTTGCTGATGATGCGAAGTTGGGTAGGGCAATAGTGAATGCAGATGACATCAAAATTTTGCAGGATGATTTGGATAGATTGGAGGTCTGGGCTAAGGAGAATGGATGTCAATTTAATGTGGCAAAATGTAAGGTTATGCATTTTGGGGTGAAAAGATTGGCGGCAGTTTACTTCATTGGTGGAACCGTGCTCCAGGAAATTGATGAGGCACGAGATTTAGGAGTGTTGGTGGATAAGGAATTGAAATTTAGGGGACACATTGCAAAAGTGGCCAAATCAGCTCATCAAATCACTTGGTTGCTGAAGAATATGTTGACAAGCAGAGACAAGCATGTTATTGTTCCTCTGTATCGAGCCTTGATAAGACCCTCATCTCGACTACTATGCTCAGATTTGGTCACCTAGGTTTCTTCTTGATGGGGAGGAGGTGGCGAGGATCCAGAGGCGAGTGACCAAGATGATAGCAGGTCTGTGGAATGAACCGTATCAGAATAGGTTGAGGATTTGTGGGTTGCAAAAATTGGTTGATAGGCGGAGGAAGGGAGATATGATTGAGACATTCAAATTACTGAAGGGTTTCTATAAAATTAATTCAGAAGATATTTTTGAGAACAGGGCTGGTTGTGGGAGGACTAGGGGACATCCATGGAAACTGGGCAAAAGTGTGGTTAGTAAAGGTGTTAGAGCTGGGTTCTTTACTTTTAGAGTAGTGAATGAGTGGAAAGTGCTCCCTGAATCTGTGGTGGATGCTGTGACTGTGAATGAGTTTAAGGCGAGGTATGATAGATACTGTATGATTGTGAAATAGTTGAGATGAATATGATTTGGGGCCTCCCTCGATGAGTCTAATGACTCCCTGGAGTTGCCCGTAATAATAGTAATAATAGTAATAAACAAATCTCGAATCAACTTAGGATCAACGATGAATTGGTGCTAAAAAAATGACTTAGTCTTGATGGTGATGCTACACTATATAAACCGTATCATCATCATCATCTCATCTCATCCGCTTGATAACGAGTTGAGTCCACTAAGAAGAAAGGTTCTTCACTTATCGCGATCTTTAGCCATCTTAATCATGATTCTATAGCTGGGTAGATGAGAATGTTCTTTCAGCAACTTTATCCAAGTACTTCTTGGTCTGCCTCTAGGTCGTTTTCTTCCTATATATATACATTCAGAGCTAAATATGGGAGTCTATGAGGGGCCATTCTCTGAATATGACCAAACCATCTCAGTTGATGCTTAATGATTTTGTATCTATTATGTCATCTGGGAAGTTCAAATCTATTCTGACTTGATCATTAGTCTTGTGTTGCATGCAGTGGTTGTTATTAATTTTTCTGAGCCATTTCATTTGAAAAGCTTGAAGTTTCTTGATTGGTCGTTGAGTTAATCTCCAAGCTTCTGAAGCATAAGTAGGCGTTGGGATAATAATTGTTTTATATAATTTTAATTTTAGACTCGTTGGGATTTTTTATTTTTCCATAATTTGTTTAGTTTATTCATGTTGGTCCAACCTGGGTTTAGCCTGCGTTTTACTGTTTCCATATTGTTGAGGTTAATAGATATAAAACTGCCAAGATAAACATATTTATTAACTTGTTCCAGCAGGTGATTTTCGAGATCTATAGAAATAGTTTCTTCTTCTCTACCTATCTTCATTATTTTTGTTTTATGATGATTTCTTTTCATACCATAAGTTTTACAAAAATTATTTAAAATATTAATAGTTGTTTCTAGCTGTGGTTTAGAATCTGCTAAAATAATGATATCATCCGCATATTTTATGTGATTAATGTTGGTACCATTGATTTTTACGCCTGGTTCATCATCTATGGTTTTACAGACTTCTTCTAGGTGCTAGAAGAAGTCTGTAAAATGAATAATTTCAATGCTTTATCATCTTCCTAGAATCTAGGAAGATGGTAAAGAGTTGAGATGAGAGAAGGCATCCCTGTATTACACCTTTCTCGACTCTGAAATTCTCGGTTTTAATGTTGTACGTTTTAACAAAAGCTTTGGTGTCTCCATAATAATTTGTAATAAATGTTAAAATATCAGAATTAATTTTTACATTTTTTAGGATAGCGATCAATTTGTTTCTATTAACTGAATTAAAGGCTTGCTTAAAATCTATAAAATAACAGTATACGTGCGGGATGTATTCCCAATATTTTTCTGCTATATTATTAATGGTGAAGATATGGTCTATAGTGGATATATGTGGCCTAAATCCTGTTTGGTTTTCCTCTATGATTTTTTCTGTAAGCACGTGTGTTCTCTTTTGTATAATTCAGATGAATAGTTTATGACTATAACTTAAGAGTGTTATGGGTCTATAATTTTCACATATTCTTTTGTCAGTTGGAATTACTCCAGTATAAATAATTTGATAAATAAGAGATTAATGGCTTCCTTGCCACCATATTTCCATAGTTCTGTAGCTATTTCATCTTTACCTGTAATTTTTGAAAGTTTCATTTGGTTTTATTGCATTTATAATTTCTGCTGAGGTTAAGGGTGGTGTCTTTTCATATATCCTCCTTTCTGTTATACTTTCCTCCTCCTGTTCTTTTTGAAATAATGTTTGATAGTAGTCCTTCCAAATTATTTTAATATTTTGTATTGACCCAGTTTCTAGATTGTTTTTATCTTTCATTGTTAATGGTTTATCATTATAGATCTTAGTTAATTTTTTGATAATTTTGTATACCGTTTTATTATCATTTCTTTTATTAGCTTCTTCGCACAGTTTTGCTTTTTCCTCCAACCAGTTATTTCTGGCAGATATGCACATTTTATCAATTTTGTTTTTAAGGTTCTTAAATTGTTGTTTATTTTCTTCTGTATTTTTTATATTTATATTTAGAGGAGAGGGCGATCACCTCATCTCAGTCGAGGCGTAAACTTCGAGAAATTTGTTATCGTCGGTGAAAGTTCATCCGGATGCGAACTTCCGCTGGGAAATGTGAGGAGAAAAGGATTCGACAATAAAAGGGGGGTTTGTTCCCCACTTGGTCATCCAGTAGCTCGTCGGGGAATATTTTCTGCTTCACGACAAGCGGAACAGCTGCAAAAGACAGGTGGGGGAAGGTGTGTCGAACAGCACAGCCGCGGAGATGAACGAAAAGCAGTCCGGCGTTCAGCACGTGCGTCGCAGGAAGGGATGCGAGGACGATGGCTTGTGTTATTAGAAGCACTTCGGCCGAAGCTACGGAGACAAATGTGTTGTGAGGGTTCCTTTCATAAATAGTCTAAGAAAGAGTGCTTTTTTTTCGTCTTTTCCGCAGGTGTGTGCTTTAATTCCTTGGCAGCTCTACTGACTGCGGAAGGACAGGTAATCGATGAGGGGTTCGTTAGGCTTTGGTTATCTTTGTAGGGAAGTCAGCGGTGCTGAAGTAGGTATTCAAGTCGCGTCGCGTTTTTTCCCACTATTTTGTTTCTGTTAAAGTCCTGCCTTCTGTAAGTAGTTTCGTGGTTGAATTTTAATTGAACATTAATACCGTCTTCGGTTATTTCTTGTACGGAGAGGGTGTTGTTGATAATATATGCTTCATGTCTTATTTTCTTCCTGTTAGTCTTCGTATGTTATGTTTAAAGATCGTTTCACTTTCTTATTAATATTTCTTATAGTTGATATGTAATGCGTGTTTCTGGGTCACGGCATCCCCGTGTACCCTGGCCCGTATTCATTAAAAGAAACGCCGCAGCTTCAAATGCAACGTATTGGAACCCTCTACCAAACTTCTGTAAACGCCGAGAGGTCTACCATAGAGTTCCAACCAATACGCTGCATTTGTAGCTGCGACGTTTCTATCGGATCGTGACGGGCAGCCATCGTGGCGATGGCTGCCCGTCACGATCCGGTATCACGTTCAGTGGCATCGACACGTACCATCGCCAAATGAAAGGTGAACAAGGAAGCGCGTGCATGCGTATAGCGAGCGACCAAATTCTACCAATATCTTAGTCTGAACTTCATGCGATGCTGTGAACGACTTCTTTCGCGAATTTTCGCTCGGGAGAGCAGAAGAAAGTGTTCGCTCAGAGAGGAACGAGAACAGAACCTAGACGGGGAGCAGGAGGAAGTTTCGAGTGGTGTGCGGTGAATAAACGAACCGCAGAGAATCTCATCGGAAAATCGGGCGCTTCGTAGCCGATCTATTTAGGAAGAAGAAGAAAAGCAACTTTGATTCGCTTTTCCAGACGCTTCGTTCTCGGGTAAACGCAGCTCCGTTTGCGTGAACGGCAGAAGGGGTGAACTTCGGTCTGCTGTAAGTAACTCAGTAGAACGAGGTGGTGCCGACACTTATCGTTCAGTGAATGTTTTAGCTCTTCGTTCTTTGATTGCAGGGATCAGCTTGAGAATCGCAAAACGATGGAAGTTTCTTCACCGCTCTGAATAAAGCGGAGCGTTTCCTTCGACCCCAGTTCCCTCACGCATCGATCGCGTCGTGCAGGGAGGGAAAGAATGGAATGGTCCGAATAAAATGCAGAGCAATTAACACTTTTGTTTATTCGCCTTCTCAAAAATTTATTTCGTGCTTTTTAATGTTCTTCGCAAAAAGAGAGGAAAAAATACTAATTTCATTCTGGCTGTCAAGACTAGAAATAACTGCGGACGGAACAGAACGCGCCATGTTCTGTTGCGGTGGGCTTGCTCCCCTCGAGATAACGCAAAGAATATCCGACTCGAATATCTTTCAGAATCGTATTCTTGTAAGCTCGCACTTCTGGCCTGCATTTTCTCCATTCCGTAGGGACTGTGCAAATCATTGCGACGATTAGTGACGCCGTGTTAGGCCTCTGCGAGCGAAACGCACTTGGACAGGTAGTCTTATTCCTGCTGAAATAGCGATCGGTTTGCGAAAGACAAGTTTATTATAATCTTCCTACTTTATTACAAAATTTCGACAATCATGTGTGTAACTTAAGAGCAACAGCTCGTCCAAGTTACGATGTGCATAAAGTTACAAAACGTTATGTAAAGCCTTATCATTATATGCACACGTACATTCACACTATACACTATAATAACATAATTGACAGGAGACATGCTAATATGGACAGAGAAAGTGCATAACATTAATTAGGAACAAAAAAACAAACAAACTGGATCTTTTTATTAGCTTTTTTTTATTATCTGAGCCTTTTTTCGACCGGTTCCCGAATTAGTCGATCTCTGGCACGGGCAAGCAGGTTTTTCCTCCCGGAAACTCGGGTTTTTCGTCCTGTAAACTCAAGAAAATCGACCGTAGAACCCACATTATTTCAGACATTAAATATATTGTGTTAGGGTTAGGGACCACGAGATGGCGGCACATTTGAGCCGTCTCTCTTCACTGTGTACCACTTAATTAGTGATAGCCTTGGGCCATCTATCTCTGATTGGTACCAGTGGAGATTGAACTGTCCACTCAGTCTCCAAAAGTTAGATAGGGCTAAATGGCTTCGCCTACTCCCGTATACGGGAATAAAAAGGCGTTAGCTGATTTTTTTTTTTTTTTTAATATGAAAAATCAATCATTTATACAATTATTTTGAACAAAGCTTCCTCATTTCTGTGGGAAAATAAATACTCTTTGATTAGAGTTTTGTATTTGTTTGAATTAGTTTCATTTCTTATTGTTAAAGGTGGTAGTGTGTTGAATACTTCTGGCGCTAAATATGTACAACGTTGGTGTGTTGCTTCTTTATTTGCTTTTGGAACTAAATATTTTGGGCCCTTATAAGGAAAGGGTTACACGGGATAAAATGACACTGCCAAAATTACACAGGAAAGAAATTACACCAGGATGAAATTACATATGGATAAAAATACACTAAGAAAAATTTACACAAATTTGAATATTCACACCGAAGCTTTTTACTTTAGAGTTTTAAAATTTTTCTGATGAATTTTATATTTATTTTCAGATAAGAGTTCCGTTTATTTTGTAATATTTTATATGACCTGCCTGTTGACTTTAATTCGATTAAAATATTATTGGTGTTTTGTTGTCAAATTAAACACAAACTTTCTTACTATTGCAAAAATTACTTTTATTTTAAAAAATAATAAAAACACAAACGCTAAGTCATATAAGCTATCCAAGGTAAAAAATCCAATCGTCTACTAGAGTCGTAATTTTGTACAATATTTGAAATACGTTGCTTTAACGAAATGTACCTACGACGTCCTGGGTTTCTTTTGATCAGTTAAATGCTGCAAAGATAATTCTTTAACAATGTTTTCGAAACAGTTGGATGGGAACACTGAAAGAGCGACTGAAGTCCATAGTGCCATCCTTCGATACAATTTGTAGTTCTAGCTATACAGTTGGCTGCAGAATGTCTACGGTTCCAAGTAGAAATATTGAATAGAGGTTGTCTATAAGTGCCGTTCCTGAGCTGTCGACCTCGAATATACGTACGTTCGAAGTAAAGGAGAACTTGCTCGGTTTGTTCATTATATTCGTCTAAATTAGAGAACAGATCAGCAACTTCTAAAAATGTTTCTAACACTTCTTCTTGTGGTAAAAGTGCAAGTGATCGTAACATTTTAATGTGTACTGCAAATGACTATTGGATTCATATAGAGATTTTAGTCCACATTCTATTTACTTTGCGTATAATAGATTGTGATAAGTGGAAAAAGCAGCCACCAATTTGGATTATTTATTTCGATGAATAATCCACTTAAAGCACTTCTCTGGTATTTCAAAATTTTTGTTATCTGGATTTGACGGAACGTTTCCGATTGTTTTAGCTTTGGATCTATTTAATCGCCTCGTCATGGAGCTATTCTTCGGTAGGCGCATTTTTTATCCGCCTGATACAGTCACTAAACTGTTAGCTACAATTGCACGAGCCGTTGTGCCTGGATTCGACATTTTTCTTTTCATTTGATTTGCAAGTTGATGAGCTTCAGATTCAAAAGTCCTATTAACATGACAGTGTTCTGAAGACTGGCGGATAATCTTGTCTCTGGTATGGAGCAGCGATCGTCAATGTAGAGTTCTAAACTTTGCACAACGCCAATGAATAGTTCCGATAGGAGTTTAACGGTGACGAACAAACTCAAATTCTTTGTAAATTATAATTTGACCACCTTCATTACTAACGCCGTACTCAAAATCAGCCATGGGTGAATTAAAAATTAATTTTAAAAAATTAATCGCGAAATTTATTACTTCGCACGTTATACACTAGTTGTATTACGAGTCACTACACTAGAACTGAAGAATGTAAGACAAAAATTTACTTACATACCTTCACCTAAACAATTCTTAGAAATTCTTGAGCAGCTCATGGTGATTAAGAATTGTCGATTGGTTTTACCTTAGGAAATTATTCCTTGTAAATCTGAGGTAAGTACTAATTAGGGTAGCTAATCACTACATCATTTTGAGTTCCAACTCAACGACCTCCCTAATCCCCTTGCCCAAATCTGCACTAGTGATTTACCCCTTGATGGTTATAAATTTTGTACAATTTTTGGTAAATTTTATTTTATGTGTAATTTTTTCCTGACACGTAAGGAAAACATCTTGTTTGATATTTACGCATTCGTTCTCGTTTTTTATTTTATGAATAATACTACCCTATAGACCAGTGGTTCTTAACCTGGGGTGCGAGAGAAGTTTCTAAATTTCCATGGAAACTACCGCCTGTGAGAAACTAGAGAACGCTACGTCGACTTTTGGAACCTCACTCCTACCTTTTTGCCTCAGCCCATCGCACCTACCAGCACATGCAGCACAATAAGAAACTGGTTGATACGCGCACGTGTTCGCATACTCTGAGTACAAACGTTAACGAGGCGGAGTTTGAAATCGCTTAAAAGCAAGTGATACTTACGCCTCCTCTTTCAAAAAAGGAGCCTCGCTTCAAAAGTATTATTATGAATAAACAACAACATAGCCATTAAAAACTGAGATATCGTTTTGTATGTAAATGTATGTGTTTATTTTTCAATAAATAAATTATCTTGCAATGGATGTAATTTCCTAAATAAAAAAATAGAAACACATTTTTCAAGGGGGTGCGAGAACTTATTTTTAGTTTAAGGGGTGCCGATCACTAAAAAGGTTAAGACCCACTGCTATAGACATATAAATATCTAAGGGATAGTATGGTGTATTTATTACACATTGCAGTATCCTTATATTTGTTTCTAGTTAAGATTTGAATTGCTTTATTCTGAGTCGAGACTAAAGGTTTCAGCGTAGTGCGATAGATTCCTCCCCAACTTAATATACCATATTGTAGTGGGCTTTGAATCCAGGCAGAATATAATGTTTTTAGCATATTTAAATTTAAGAATCTGTTTAGGTAATATCCTTACTTTCTTTACGACATCGGTAATATGCCGTTTCCAGCTTAAATTTCTATCAATTTTTAATCCCGAGTAAGTTATTATACTGACTTTTCTATTTCCTCACAGTTGCAATTTGAATTTATCCTGCAATTCCAATGCAAAATTAAATCTGCAGTAAATTTTGCCAGTTGTATTTCGCAAGTTAAAATTTATATATTTCTCCTGCAGCTCCAATCATGCAAAATTAATGAGACATTTAAAAGTGCTACGAATGAAGAGTCGGAAATAAGTAAAGAAGAGCATTGAAATAGGTTATGGAAACACAGAAGAACGAACTTTAAAAGAAAGAAAAAAAACAATCGTTAGCAACACCTCAAGAGCAGATTGCTAGCTAAAGCAGATCCCATCTCTCTGTGCAGAATTAACCGTACGTGGATAAATGGGACATCTCCGACAACCTCCTCTCACTTCCTGCATTTGGTGTCTCCGCAATGAACGGAGTGCTGCTCATTCGCCCGTCAGTTAGGTGCATCTACCGGATGCCTCTAACACAGGGGTGGGGAACCCCTCGCACGCGGGAGAAATTTCGCCCGCGAGTCTATTTCAATTCGTCCATTTGCATTTATGTACATGTAAATATAATTTAAATTTATAATTTTATTTAAATAATTAAATATACAAAATGAAAAATAACTATATTACATAAAATATGATCGTCGTACGTCTGGCAACCATCAAATCGAGACCAGCCATTAAAATAAAAAGAAATCGGGAGCATTTCTCGCGGGCAAAGTTCAGACTTTCTCTGATTGGTTGCTTCCCAATTACCGCATGACATTTTCCCGCGTGTCAAAACATTATTATTATTATTTGACATCTCCAGGGAGTCCAAAGACTCGTCGAGGGAGAGTGGTCCCTTCCAACTACTAGCCTTACTTAACTGAGCCATGAGTAGCAGGGGCTCTACCAATCGACCAACCTTTGCCGGCAATTTTGAGTTTGTTTTTCTCGTGCAGTACTGCGAGTGCCTTGTAATTAACCCAACTTGATTCAATTTATTTTTTTTAATGACAAGTTGTAGTGAAAAGCGTAAAAGAAGTGGTGAATGCGATTTGTTTTGTGAAAAATGGACAGAAATGTACTTCTTTATTGAATTAATGACAAGAACATTTGTCTTATTTGTAACGAACATGTTGCAGTTTACATAAAATATAATCTTGAACGACAGTATTTGAGTAAGCATAAGAAGTATGAAAATTTAAAAGGATCAGAACGTTTAGACAAGGTAGCGACTTCGAAAGAAAATATGATCAAAAGCCAATCTCTTTTTAAAAAGCGTATTCAGGAAAGACCATCTGTAACTCAAGCTAGTCATGCGTTGTGTGAACAAATTGCTAAAAAACTTAAAACCCATAAGGAAGGTGAGTTTGTGAAAGATCCTTACTGCCGTCGAGATTTTATGTCCAGAAAAACTGAGTTTATTTAAAAATATTAGCCTATCAAGAAGAACTGTTTCTGACCATATTAAAGATATCGCTGATGACATCCAAATACATTGAAAGTAGATTCAGCAGAATTTGTGTTTTACTCATTAGCCGTCGATGAGACGACTAATCTGTCAAATGCTGCACAAATGGCTATACTTATACGGGGAATAACTACGAATTTCAATATACGAGAAGAATTTCTGGCTTTAAAATCAATGAAGGGGACAATTAAAGGTGTAGGTTTATTGAAATGGTCAATTCAGCATTAAAGGATTTCGATTTACCGTATGAAAAACTAAGTGGTCTCGCTACAGATGGTTCTCCATCCATGGTAGGTCGTGAAAAAGGGCTCGTGGCTCTGATTAAGAATGAATTTAAGAAACGTCAATGGAACCCAAATACTTTGTGTGCCACTGCTTCATTCATATGGAAAACCTAAGTGCAAAGTCACTCAAGATGAACCGCGTCATGTATGTAGTAACAAAGCCATTAATTTGATAAAAAGTAAAGGGTTGAACAACAGGGAATTCAAAGAATTTTTGAAAGATCTTGAAGCCGAATATGGGGACTTATTGTACCATTGTGAAGTTAGGTGTCTAATTAGAGATCAGATGCTCATTTTATGAACTTAAAGACGAAGTGAAAATTTTCTTGGACATTAAAGGTGTCCCCATTAAAGAATTGGAGGATGAAAAGTTTCAAAGTGATTTAGCATTTTTAGTAGACATAACTAGTCATTTGAATAATCTAAATTTGAAATCACGAGGCCCCAATCAGCTAATGACCTCTTTTGCTCACTCCTATCAAGAGCTTTGAATCGATGCTTCAATTATTTCTTACCCAACTGAAAAAAAAACCGCTTTACCCATTTTCCAAAATTAAGAAAACACAATCCAAATTCGACAAGTGAGTATGTTGATGAGTGTCAAAGTGTTTTGAATCAATTTCAAAGGAGATTTGAAGATATTTAACTCAATTCTTTTGATTTTTTTATATTTGAAACACCTTTTGAATATACTCCCTGAGGAAGCTTCCAATTCCTTGTAATTGGAGTTGATTGATTTGCAGTGTGGTAACACTTTGAGATCAAAATACATATGACTTTTACAAATCTGTTGATTCTGAGAAACTCCCTTCTTTAAAAAATAACGCCTTGAAAATAGTTTCTCAGTTTTCTACTACTTATCAATGCGAGCAACTTTTCTTCAAAATTATGTCTGGCAAAAAAAATCGCCTTCGTACAAGACTCACTGACGAAAATCTCGCCAATGAACTACGAGTAGCCGCTCATCAAGGGCGGCTAATATTTCTAAGCTTTCACTAAAAAAGCAGTTTCTTTTTTTTTTTTGTGAAAAAAAAAAAAAGAAACTGCTTTTTTTTCACTAAAAAGTTTAAGATACACAATTGTAATAAAAAGATGCATCAGAGGAGAACGTTGTACGTTTATTTATTGAGATATATACTGCACACTACATACACTATATAAGAGTTAAAATTTGCCAGTCGCCCGTGGAAGTTTTTAAATTAGCAATTTTCGCCCTTGATACTAAAAAGGTTTCCCACCCCTGCTCTAACACGACGACAGCACCTCGTCAATTCCGGGGAGAATTTGCGAGCATCAAGAACGAAGGCAAAGTGCGGTTCGAAATGACTTCCTTTGGACCCGCTTTGCAATTAATCTAAGAAACGAAACGAAAAACAAAAATGTCTCAGCATTGACACGATTGAGCGTCACGGGCGACGTGAAACAAACAACTCAAGTGCGAAACGATCCCTGAAATTAATCAAACGCACGTCGAATCAACGCAGCAAAGGGAAAATCGAATTCCCTCACGGTGGGGCCAGGGTTACGCTCCCCCACGGTAATTAAATGCGATCTTCCTTTCTGTTGCATGCGCAGCGGGAATCGCTTCGGTAGTGCAGCTCTCCGGCTGGTCTGCTCTGAACGTGCTTCTGCTCGTGGCTCCAACTGCAGCGGAACATTTCTGCCGTGCGAATGCCACGGGTAAGCGCGGATTTCATTTTGCTTCCGAGTTGGAACATTTTGTGTGCGAAAGTGCGACTGCCTTCCAAGCCAATTGAAGCATAAACACCCCGTGGGTCCACCGAGGATTTTCTTTCATGTTTTGATCGATTTTTCTCGTAATCAGGGAAGCCTCCCTGAGAAAGAAGTGGGGAGGTTTTTTTAGAGTTCCTTCGGGTTTGCTTCCAGGAAGCCAGAAGGAGCTCTCAAAAAACTTCCGATCTCACGGCCGCGATGAAATTCCTCAACTCCCTCGATGAAGAGTTGGATTTTTGCAGTGATGACATCAGTCTTCGGGAGATCGCCACCAAGCACACGAAGGAACTTCGCAATACTTTCAACTGCCGCTGTTGGGGATTTTCTTTTCTTTTTAGTAAATTACGATTTTAATTACTTAAGTATAAAGAGCTAATAAGCTTCATTTCGGCAATGAAAACATTACTTAAATTAAGGGGATATTAAATCCCGCATAGTTTTAAAACCGAATAAGAAACTCAAAGATCGGAATCAGAGAGTTTATTGCCGAATATAGTAAACTATAAAGAATCGGCCACTAGCGTTAGCCAATGCAAGTGATCCTAGTACGTAGTACAATAACGGACGACTCGTTGCAAAGGTGGGGGAAGTTCAGATCGCTATTCTTAGGTATTTTCCATAATGTAAAAACACATTTCCTAGGAAATGTATGCTGTTATTACATCATGGAGGGAGGTCACTACCCAGACCGGTTTGAGCCGGGGTGAAAGTGAGGGGAATCCCATCTTTGGCCTACGAAAAATGGCGGGGTCAGAGTGCCCCTAGTAGGAAAGAAAAAGAAGGGAGGGGAAGTGACAGTGAGGATGAGGTGGGGAAATGAGGGGGGGATGGAAAAGGGGAAAAGGAGAGGAAAGGGAATAGGATGGGAAGGGCGGGTGGGGAGGTGTGGAGTAGGAAAAAGGAAGTGTAGGCCTCAGCTCATATCTCACATCTATCTAGCTCCTCACTATTAGATGATACTGTTTCACCCCAGCTGTCCCTGGTCTCAAGATTGAAAAGACCACGGAGGTAGCCGGTGCCCAGGTGACCTGCCCCTTCAGGGCAGCCCGCCTCGAGTAGGCCTGCGCTGCCTGGGTTTTTCCTCCAAACTACTTCCGTAGGGAACAGAACAGACCTCAGGGGGGCAGAGACCAAGTAAATGACTCAGAGTGGAGCTGCTGCTGCAGATGGAGATCTTAAAGCAGCAGCAGGCAGAACTTGATGTTGTTGTGTCTGACATTACACAGGATTGGAGGTGAACACCACTTGCTCTTAAAAAAGAATCTCCTTAAGGAACCGTAGAACTTGTAAAGAACGATCATGGAGAGATCCAACAGATTGGGAGGATTAGTAGGATTAGAAAATTTCTTTCTTACCTTCCAGATGTGGTATTTTAGCTCGTTAATAATGAACACCACTAACTTCTGCTTGTTGTTAGCTGGGGGAGCGAACTGCAGGAAGATGACTTGCTCCTGCAGCAGGAGGGGGATGCGGAGCACGTCGCTTAGCCTCCTCCAGATGAAGATGGAGATGGGACACCGATAGAAGGCGTGCTCCACAGTGTCCAGGCTCCCGCAGAAGTCACAAAAGGGGTTCCGGGTGTTGTGGAACCACCAGATGTTGATGTTGACTGGAAGGAGTCCATACGGAATCCTCCATGCCAGGTCCTTTCTCGACGGGTAGCCTCGATGTTTGGAGAGGTGGCCGAAGAAGATCTCGTTGTGGTTGATTCCCGGATCCGGAACATCGGTACGAACGATGTTGAAGAAGTGTTCGTACCAGGTGTAACTGTTCCCGATCGCGGCGATGTTCACACCCGACGAGCGGAGTTGTTGCATTAGCTGGCACAGTCTGTTGTAGTCCTCTGGAACAATGTCCGCCTTGGGACCCTGATGGACTGGGATCCCAAAAAGGGGAAGCTTGTGTCCCAAGAAATACCGCACAGGGTAACTGCAGGGATGTGTAGTCTGCAGCACCCTGTTTAGATGGAACGTGGTGTTACTTAGGTACCTCATGTTGAAGGAGGGGAGCCAAAGCCCCCCCCCCTTTCTCCGGAAGTTGAAGGATGTTGAGGCCAACTTCCTGGCGTAGATTGCCTTAGAAGAACTTCAGGGGCTTCCTGTAGAGCCGGATTTCCTGATCCTCGCTAATGTTGGTGATGTTCAGTCCGTGCTGAAGCGCAGGGCAAATGATGGTCTTGATGACGGTCGCCCTGGAGGAGAGTGACAGCTGTCCATTTTTCCAGTCCTTGAGACTCTCGACGGTGTTGTTGTCGAGATGTTCGATGTTGGGCTGTTCTTCAAACGGGACCCCCAGGATGGTGAGTGGGTCGGCAGTAGGGACTAGACCTGCAGGGATGTTGTGCAGGTCCCAGACTCCGTACAACTTTATTTTGGTTTTGTCGGGGTTGGATATTATCCCCGACACATTGAACTTCTTGAGGATGTTGAGGAAGTTCAGTACGGAGTCGATATCCCTAAGTGTGCCCACCACGTCATGCGCGTAGGCGATTACGTTGGAATCATCCGTGGTGAGAGGAAGTGGAATTCCTCTAACTGCATGAGAGTTGTTCACAGCCCGCAGGAACGGTTCAAGGGCTAGAGCAAAGAGCAGCGGACTGAGGGGACACCCTTGTTTGACCCCTTTCTGGATGGTAATGGGGTCAGAAAGATGTCCGTTGATAAGGAGGCGAGTAGAGCTGTTGTTATAGCCTCCTTTGATGATGTTGAGGAGTCCACTGCTGACCCCGACTTTCTCTAGGATGTTGAAGAGAAAGGAATGCCGGACGCTGTCGAACGCTCGGTTGAGATCAATAGTCAACAATGCCATGGAGTACTGCTTGATGTTAACCAGACGTAGCACTTCTCTGATGAGGATGAGATTGAACTCCATCGATCGACCAGGAACACCATACACTTGTGTGCTTTTGATGATGTACCTCATCCCGATTTTCAGTCTGTTGTTGAGAACACGGGCGAGGATCTTATAATCCGTGTTCGACAGCCTGATGGGACTCCAGTTTTTGATGATGGATGGGTCCCTGTTGGTCTTCGGGATGAAGACGGTATGGCATTCCAGAAATTCTCGCGGCATGTTCCCGGTATTAAGGAAGATGTTGAAAACTGCCACGAGAATGGGGAGGATGTGGTCCCAGGCCTCTCGGTAGAGTTCCGTGCTTAAGCCGTCTGGCCCAGGCGCTTTCTTATTATAGCACTGTTTGAAGGCTGCTGTGATTTCGGCCGTTGTGAATGGTGCATCCAACCCTGCTTGGATGTGCGCAGGGAAGAGGTCAATATTCCAACAGGAGTAATCCAGGGGGGTACTGTTGTCCGAGTAGAGTTGACTGTAGTACCCCCAGAATGCATTCATGATGTCGGGTGTTGTGGTGTAGTCACACCCGCCTTCACTGATGGTGGTGATGGTTCGCTCCTGCCGGAAGTTGACGTATCGCCTGTTGTAGAAAGCGGCCGATTGCCTATCTTCCGAGCGGAGGTGGAGACGGATCTTGATGTTCTTTTCTTCCACCTGCTTTTGCTTCTCCAATTCAATGTCGAGATTAATGTCACGGATAGCGTTGTGACATGGAAAGCCTTGACGTTGGCTAGCCACGAACCAGCTCCTCTCCTTGTAGAGGTCACGGAGCCGAGCTCTTCGTTTTAAGGCACGTTCCTGGCCCTATTTTTTCATGTTTTCTTGGATGGTGAATTTAAGCCGTGCCCAGGCGTCCCAATCCCAGCCAGCGGTGCTCCAGGTGGAGCACAGTTGATTAAGCTTAGCCGAGAACAGGGACGGGAAGTTTGATGGTAACTTCCAGGGGCACGGACCAACATCTACAACTTCTAAAGGATGGTACCTGAGCACGACTAACTTATGGTCCGAGATGGAAAAGTTGACTGGAACGTGCCTTATTGTCTCGGCTCTGGAGTCAAGGGATGATGTTAGGTAAAGGCGGTCGATCCGTGTGCCGATGCCTCGGCCCATCCAAGTATAATCCCGACGGTAGGGGTTATGAGCCCTCCAGATGTCCGTCAATTGGAGGTTCCTTAATTGGATTTCAAATTCCCCGTAGCCAGCAGTACCTGTGTTGGGAATTCCCCCTACTTTATCGTAGGCCGGGTCCGCCACACAGTTAAAGTCCCCCATCAAGATGACGTGATGGGCGCCGTACAAATAGTTGTGGAGCGACTGAAAGAATGCAGGTCTTAAGGTTGCATTTGCCGGGGCGTAGATGTTAATGTACTTGGTGGTACAGCCCCGGTACTTCCAGTCGACGGCAAGGACTCTCCCTTCTGTGTCCCTCTGGATGTTATGGAAGGCTCCGAGGAGGGGGGCTAGCATAAGTACCCCGACCCCGGCGCTGTTGTGTGTGTGCCGAAGCTCCAATAAGACGTGACGGGGTACTTATGGCTCAGTTCCTGCATGTCCCTGAAGTGGAAGAAGTGAGTTTCCTGCAGGAACAAGAGCCGGATGTTGTGGGCTAGCATGATGTTCCATACCTCCTGTTGTTTAGCTGGTGAACGGAACCCCCTGATGTTGTGGGGTTGCGACACAGAAGGGCGTAGGCGGCACTACGATGTTTTAGGTATTTATGACCGGCGTAAGTCTTTGATACGTAATTTCTTTACGTACCTAGTGAGGTCGTCGATCTGTTAGGGGGGAGGTAGTATATCCCGCGTCCTGCAGACCGGCTTCCAACCTTGTACGCGAGCTCGAGAGTATCTCGAACTCGTGCTGTGTGTTCATAATTCTGAAGCTGACGATCTTGTTGTCTTTTACTTCATATTTGTAGAGGTTGAATTGGGAGCCGGTAAGTTTTTGAATTTTAGAGTTGTCGCTGTGTTTGTGGTAGGAGGGGATTTCCACCTCCATCTCCGATGTTGTGGAGTCAAGACTTCCCTTAGAGCGGCTTCTTTGATGTTTTTTCTATAATTTGGGAGAAGCCGCTTCTTTCCTTTTTTTAGGGAGGTCTTGAGGGGGTAGAAAATGTTGTTCCCCCTCTTTTGTCAACTCTACTGCAGGGGGGATGCTGGTTACTACAGGGGGGGGATTGTGAAACGTCTACAGACGACACTTCCTCTGATGTTGTTGAGGGGGGGGATAGCAGGTATTACGCTATCCATTGCATCGTCTGTCCCCTCGGATGTCTGTGGTTCGCGTTCTTGTTCCGATGGTGGTGGTGGTGGAACTGTAGAACTGTCCGAGGGGGGACTGCTTCCTCAGCAGATGTTGTTGCTGGAGGGGAAACAGTCTCTTCTGCTGGTGTTGTTGCAGAGGGGCGTTTCTTAATTGTCCCCAAGACAGTCTGTGAAAAGGTTTTCTTCCCGATGGTGTTGGGGAGTACCGGACATCCACCGGCGTCTTTGGCAGGCTGCGATGGAAGTGTCTCAATTGGCGCTCCTGCCCTCTCTGCAAAAGTGCGCAGAGAGCAAGATGTTACGGTGTGCTCGGTGCTGGAGCACTTTCGGCAGGGGTGTGGGCACTGGTTGGAGATGTGCCCGACGCCGACGCAGTTGAAACACTTGGCGCGAGGGCAACCGCTGCCCAGATGCTCGATCGAGCCGCATCGCAAACACTGTCTTTACATTCCGGGATAGTTTACGAGAATACGCGACGTGCCGATGGTGACTAGATTTGGCACTGGTTGCCGCATGTCCATGGTGAAAGTCACTTCCCCGGAGAACCAGGCGGGGTCTTCCTGGCAGACGCTCTTCTTAATATTACTCACTTTCCCCCACTTGTTGAAAGTTTGCGCGAGCACGTCGTCTCCGGTCTCTAAATATTCCATAGGGAAGCGGCTTATTCGGATTTGTCGTACTTGTGATCTGACCATGGTGGGGATCACCTGCTTCCCTTGGACTTGAAAGCCCTCTAGAAGTTTCTCTCGTTGACACGTTCTTTACAACAAACAGAAATCTCCCCCCTCCGTAAGAGGTGAAGGAGAAGATATTCTGTGCTCCCACGGTCTCCTGAAGTACTTTTGTTAACACTCTTGGGTCCTCCAACCCTGGAATCTCCACTCCTAGGGTCCGGGTCCTGGGGGGGACGAGGATCGTCTTACTCATGTTGGTCTCTGCGTCTGAAAAAAATAAAAAAAGGAATTAGAGTCTGCAGACTCCGAATTAATCCCGTAGTGCCTTAAACGCACTACCAGCAAGTTAGTACAGTTAGTAAAAAAAAGCAAAAACGTAAGTACAACAAGATAAATAAATAACACTATATATTAGTGAAAATCCAACAATAAAAAAAGGCTATCCTGATGCACTGGCAACGAAAAGGGACGTCTCGTCAGTAGGAGTCAGGCTGGGAATTCCATCTCAGGGCAGCCCACCTTGAGTAAGCCTTCGCTGCCTGGGTTTTTCCTCCGAACTACCTCCGTGGGAGACCAGGGAACAGAACAGACATCAGGGGGGACGCAGAGACCAAGGAAATGACTCAGAGTGCAGCTGCTGCTGCAGATGGAGATGTTAAAGCAGCAGCAGGCAGAACTTGATGTTATTATGTCTGACACTGCACAGGATTGGAGGTGAACACCACTTGTTCTTAAATAGGGTGTCACCCAGAGCCTCTCTTTCGAGATATAAAAACCTCCTTAAGGAACCGTAGAGCATATAAAATACGATCCGGGAGAGATCCAACAGACTGGGAGAATTAGCAGAGTTAGAAAATTTTTTTCTTACCTTCCAGATGTGATACTTAAGTTCGTTTATTATGAAGATTATTAACTTCTGCCTGCTGTTGGCTGGTGGAGCAAACTGCAGGAAGATGATCTGCTCCTGCAGCAGGAGGGGGATGCGGAGCACGTCGCTTAGCCTCCTCCAAATAAAGATGGAAATTGGACACCGGTAGATGGCGTGCTCCACGGTGTCCGGGCTCCGACAGAAGTCACATAGTGGGTTCAAGGTGTTATTGAACCACCATCGGTTCACATTCACTGGAAGGTGTCCATATGCTATCCTCCATGCCAGGTCCTTTCTCGACGGGTAGCCTCGATGTTTGGAGAGGTGGCCGAAGAGGATATTGTTATCAGCTCCTAGATCCGGATCGTCGGTATGAATGATGTTAAATAAATGTTCATACCATGTTGAACTGTTCCGGATCGCGGCGATGTTCACACCCGACGAGCGCAGTTGTTGCATTAGCTACCACAATCTGTTGTAATCTTCTGGAACAATGTCTGCCTTGGGACCCTGGTGGACTGGGATCCCAAAAAGTAGAAGCTTGTGACCCAAGAAATACCGCACGGATGTGTAGTCTGCAGTATCCTGGTTAGATGGAACGCGGTATTACTTAGGTACCTGATGTTAAAGGAGGGGAGACCAAAGCCCCCCGCTTCTCCGGAAGTTGAAGGATGTTAAGACCAACTTCCTGGCGTAGATTGCCTCAGAAGAACTTCAGGGGCTTCCTGTAGAGCCGGATTTCCTGATCCTCGCTGATGTTGGTGATGTTCAGGACGTACTGAAGTGCAGGGCATATGATGGTTTTGATGACAGTAGCCCTGGAGGAGAGTGACAGCTGTCCATTTTTCCAGTCCTCGAGTTTCTCGACGGTCTTGTTGTCGAGATATTCGATGTTAAGCACGGGCTGTTCTTCAAACGGGACCCCCAGGATGGTGAGGGGGGTCGGCAGTAGGGACGAGACCTGCAGGGATGTTGTGCTGGTCCCAGACTCCGTACAACTTGATCTTGGTTTTGTCGGGGTTGGATGTTAACCCCGACACTTTGAACTTCTTTAGGATGTTGAAGAAGTTCAGCACGGAGTCATTGTCCGTAAGAGTGCCCACCACGTCATCCGTGTAGGCGATTACCTTGGAATCATCCGTGGTGAGAGGAAGTGGAATTCCTCTAACCGCATGAGAGTTGTTCACAGCCCGCAGGAACGGTTCAAGGGCTAGAGCAAAGAGCAGCGGACTGAGGGGGAACCCTTCTTTGACCCCTTTCTGGATGGTAATGGGGTCAGAAAGGTGTCCGTTGATGAGGAGGCGAGTAGAGCTGTTGTTGTAGCTTCATCTGATGATGTTCAGGAGTCCACTGCTGACCCCGACTTTCTCTAGGATGTTGATGAGAAAGGAATGCCGGACGCTGTCGAACGCTCGGTTGAGATCAATTGTCAACAATGCCATGGAGTAATGCTTGATGTTAACCAGACGTAGCACTTCTCTGATGAGGATGAGATTGAACTCCATCGATCGACCAGGAACACCATACACTTGTGTGCTTTTGATGAGGTACCTCATCCCGATCTTCAGTCTGTTGTTGAGAACACGGGACAGGATCTTGTAATCAGTGTTCGACAGACTGATGGGACGCCAGTTCTTGATGATGGATGTGTCCCTGTTGGCCTTCGGGATGAAGACGGTATGGCATTCCAGAAATTCCCGTGGCAAGTTTCCGGTGTTAAGGAAGGTGTTGAAGATT
The DNA here is from genome assembly GCF_054136105.1 of Typopeltis vanoorti. Classification (NCBI taxonomy): domain Eukaryota; kingdom Metazoa; phylum Arthropoda; class Arachnida; order Uropygi; family Thelyphonidae; genus Typopeltis; species Typopeltis vanoorti. The sequence continues at coordinate 172,340,112 of NC_143552.1, read as the reverse complement.
GCCACGAGAATAGGGAGGATGTGGTCCCAGGCCTCTCGGTAGAGTTCCGTGCTTAAGCCGTCTGGCCCAGGCGCTTTGTTTGTACGGCACTGTTTGAAGGCTGATGCTATTTCGGCCGCTGTAAACCGTGCATCCAACCCTGCTTGGATGTGCGCAGGGAAGGAGTCAATGTTCCAACAGGAGTAATCCTGGGGGGTACTGTTGTCTTGATAGAGTTGACTGTAGTACCCCCAGAAGGCGTTCATGATGTCATGTGTTGTGATGTGATCACGTCCGCCTTATTTGATGGTAGTGATGGTTCGCTCCTGCCGGAAGTTGACGTAACGCCTGTTGTAAAAAGCGGCCGATTGCCTATCTTCCCAGCGGAGGTGGAGACGGATCTTGATGTTCTTTTCTTCCACCTGCTTCTTTCTGTCCGATTCGATGTCGAGATTAATGTGACGAATGGCGTTGTGACATGGAAAACCTTGGCGTTGGCTAGCCACGAACCAGCTCCTCTCCTTGTAAAGGTCACGGAGCCGAGCTCTTCTGAGGAAGGCACGTTCCTGGCCCCATTTTATCATGTTTTCTTTGATATTAAGTTTTAGTCGTGCCCAGGCGTCCCAGTCCCAGCCAGCGGTGCACCGGGTGGAGCACAGTTGGTTAAGCTTGGCTGAGAACAGGGACGGGAAGTCTGGTGGTAACTTCCAGGGGCCCGGACCAACATCTACGGCTTCTAATGGATGGTAACTGAGCACGACTAATTTGTGGTCCGAGATGGTAGAATTAATCGGAACGTGCCTTATAGCTTCGGCTCTGGAGACAAGGGATGGTGACAGATAGAAGCGGTCGATTCGGTTGCAGATACCTCGGCCTGTCCAAGTATAATCCCGACAGTAGGTGTTATGAGCTCTCCAGATGTGGGACAACTGGAGATTCCTGATGTGGGTTTCCAGTTGTCTGTAGCCAGCAGTACCTGTATTTGGATTTCCACCTACTTTATCGTAGGCCGGGCCCGCCCCACAATTAAAGTCCCCCATCAAGTTGACGGGATGGGCGCCGTATAAGTATGGATGGAGCGACTGGAAGAATGCAGGCCTAGATGGTCGGTCTGCCGGGGCGTAGATGTTAATGTACCTAGTGGTACAGCCCCGGTACTTCCAGTCGACGTCAAGGATTCTCCCTTCTGTATCCCTCTGGATGTTATGGAAGACTCAGAGGAGGGGGGCTAGCATAAGTACCCAGACCCCGGCGGTGGTATTTGTGCCGAAACTCCAGAATGAATGGATGGGGTACTTATGGCTCAGTTCCTGCATATCTTTGAAGTGAAAGAAATGTGTCTCTTGCAGGAACAAGAGCCGGATGTTAAAAGCTAGCATAAGCTTCCACACCTCCTCTTGTTTGGATGGTGAACGGAGCCCTCAGATGTTAAGAGAGGCAACACAAAAGGGAGGTGTCGGCATTATGATGTTTTTATACCCGGCCTAGATTTTTGATGCGAAGCTGTTTTACGTACTTGATTAGGTTGTCAATTTGCAGGGGGGAGGTAGAATATCCAGCTCCCTGCAGACCGGCTTCCAGTTTACCACACGAGCTCGAGAGTACCTCTAACTCGTGGCGAATGTTCTTGATCTTAAAGCTGACAATCTTGTTGTCTTTGATGTCATAGTCGTATATGTTAAACTGGGAGCCGGTAAATTTTTTGATTTTTGAATTGACACTTTCCTCGTGTCGGGAAGGGGTTTCCACCTCCATTTCGGACTCCGATGTTGTGGAGTCCGTGCTCTTCCTGGAGTGGCTTCAATGGTGTTTTTTTTCAGATTTTGGGGAAGCCACTTCCTTCCTTTTTTTGGGAGGTTCTTTAGGAGGTGGAAGGTCTTGTACCCCCTCCTGTGTCTTTTGTTCTGCAGGGAGAGGAATGCTGGCTACTGCAGGGGAAGTCTGAGAAGCGCGAACAGAAGAAGCTTCCTCGGATGTTGTTGAGGTGGAGGGGGGAAGCTGTAGTTGTTTCACTATCTATGGCTTCTTCTGTGCTCCCCTCGACTGTAGGTTTTTCTTGTTCAGATGGTGGTGGTGATGGAACACTGGAAGTTGCCGAGGGGGGGACTGTTTACTCGACGGATGTTGTTACTTGGGAGGGAATAGTTCCTTCTGCTGGTGTTGTTGCAGATTGTCGCTTCGTTATTTTACCCAAGATGGTCTGGGTAAACTTCTTCTCCCCGCTGTTGGTAGGTGGATCTGGAGATGCAGCGTCTCGGGCAGGCTGAGAAGGAAGTGCCTCAATTGGCGCCCCTGCCCGCTCTGCAAATGTTCGTAGTGGACAAGATGTTACCTTATGGTCCATGGCAGAGCATTTACGGCAGGGGTGTGGGCACTGGTTAGAGATGTGCCCGGCGCCGACGCAGTTGAAGCACTTGGCTCGGGGGCAGTCACTCCCCAGATGTTCAATCGAGCCACATCGCAAGCATTACCGTTGTACCCGGGGTAGTTCACAAGAACACGCGACGTGCCGATGTTGACAAGATTTGGCACTGGTTGCCGCATGTCCATGGTAAAAGTTACCTCGCCAGAGTACCAAGCGGGGTCTTCCTTGGAGACGCTCTTTTTGATGTTGCTCACTTTCCCCCACTTGCTAAATGTCTGTGTGAGCACGTCGTCTCCGGACTCTAAGTATTCCATGGGGAAGCGGTCGATTCTGATCTGGCGAACCTGTGATCCCACCATGGTTAGGATCACCTGCTTCCCTTGGACGGTGAAGCCCTCTAGAAATTTGTATCTCGTGGCCGAATTTTTAACAACGAATATATATCGTCCTCCTCCAAAGGTGGTGAAGGAGAAGATGTTATTTACTCCTACGATCTCCTTAAGAACGGTTGTAAGTACTCTGGGATCCTCTAAACCTGGAATCTCCACTCCGAGTGTCCTAGTCCTCTGGGGGACGTGGACTGCTCTACTCATAGTTGATCTCTGCGTCTAAAAAAAAAGTAAAAAGAAAAAAACTTAAGAGTCTTGCCACTCAGAATAATCCCGTAGTGCGGAGACCGCACTACCAGCAAGTTAGTTCGGTTAGTAAAAAAAGGCAAAATATTAGTACAACAAGAAAATTCAATAACAAACAATATATTAGTAAAAAAAGCAACAATAATAAAGGATATCCTCGATCACGTGCGACCGTGTGGAAAAAAAACGTCAGGCTTCGTCAGTGAGTAGCGGGACCTAATATCAAAGTATATAGCGAAAAGAACTTATATACTCTGCGAACGAGTTTTCCAAACAGGTGCAACCATTAAGTTACTTAAGTATAAAGAGCTAATAAGCTTCATTTCGGGAATGAAAACATTACTTAAATTAAGGGGATATTAAATCCCACATAATTAAATCACACAAGTGTACGGTGTTCCTGGTCGATCGATGGAGTTCAATCTCATCCTCATCAGAGAAGTGCTACGTCTGGTTAGCATCAAGCAGTACTCCATGGCATTGTTGACAATTTATCTCAACCGAGCGTTCGACAGCGTCCGGCATTCCTTTTTCTTCAACATCCTAGAGAAAGTCGGGGTCAGCAGTGGACTCCTCAACATCATCAAAGGAGGCTATAACAACAGCTCTACTCGCCTCCTCATCAACGGACACCTATCTGACCCCATTACCATTAAGAAAGGGGCCAAACAAGGGTTTCCCCTCAGTCTGCTGCTCTTTGCTCTAGCCCTTGAACCGTTCCTGCGGGCTGTGAACAACTCTCATGCGGTGAGAGGAAATCCACTTCCTCTCACTACGGATGATTCCAAGGTAATCGCCTACGCGGATGACTTGGTGGGCACTCTTAGGGACAATGACTCCGTGCTGAACTTCTTCAACATCCTAAAGAAGTTCAAAAGAGTTGTACGGAGTCTGGGACCTGCACAACATCCCTACAGGTCTCGTCCCTACTGCCGCCCCCCCCCCCTCACCATCCTGGGGGTCCCGTTTGAAGAACAGCCCGTGCTTAACATCGAACATCTCGACAACGAGACCGTCGAGAAACTCAAGGACTGGAAAAATGGACAGCTGTTACTCTCCTCCAGGGCAACTGTCATCAAAACCATCATATGCCCTGCGCTTCAGTACGTCCTGAACATCACCAACATCAGCGAGGATCAGGAAATCCGGCTCTACAGGAAGCCCCTGAAGTTCTTCTGGGGCAAACTACGCCAGGAAGTTGGTCTTAACATCCTTCAACTTCCGGAGAAGCGGGGGGCTTTGGTCTCCCCTCCTTTAACATCAGGTACCTAAGTAATACCGCGTTCCATCTAAACAGGATACTGCAGACTACACATCCCTGAGTTATCCTGTGCGGTATTTCTTGGGTCACAAGCTTCTCCTTTTTGGGATCCCAGTCCACCAGGGTCCCAAGGCAGACATTGTTCCAGAAGATTACAACAGATTGTGCTAGCTAATGCAACAACTGCGCTCGTCGGGTGTGAACATCGCCGCGATCCGGAACAGTTCAACATGGTATGAACATTTATTTAACATCATTCATACCGACGTTCCGGATCTAGGAACTGACACAACATCCTCTTCGGCCACCTCTCCAAACATCGAGGCTACCCGACGAGAAAGAACCTGGCATGGAGGATAGCATATGGACACCTTCCAGTGAATGTGAACCGATGGTGGTTCAATAACACCTTGAACCCACTATGTGACTTCTGTCGGAGCCCGGACACCGTGGAGCACGCCATCTACCGGTGTCCAATTTCCATCTTTATCTGGAGGAGGTTAAGCGACGTGGTCCGCATCCCCCCCCTGCTGCAGGAGCAGATCATCTTCCTGCAGTTTGCTCCACCAACCAACAACAGGCAGAAGTTACTAATCTTCATAATAAACGAACTTAAGTATCACATCTGGAAGATAAGAAAAAAATTTTCTAACTCTGCTAATCCTCCCAGACTGTTGGAATTCTCCCGGATCGTATTTTATATGTTTTACGGTTCCTTAAGGAGGTTTTTACATCTCGAAAGTGAGGCTCTGGGGGACACCACATTTAAGATCAAGTGGTGTTCACCTCCAATCCTGTGCAGTGTCAGACACAACACCATCAAGTTCTGCCTGCTGCTGCTGCTTTAACATCTCCATCTGCAGCAGCAGCTCCACTCTGAGTCATTTCCTTGGTTTCTGCGTCCCCCCTGAGGTCTGTTCTGTTCCCTGGTCTCCCACGGAGGTAGCTCGGAGGAAAAACCCAGGCAGCGAAGGCTTACTCAAGGCGGGCTGCCCTGAAGGGGCAGGTTACCTGGGCACCGGCTACCTCCGTGGTCATTTCCATCTTGAGAGCTAGGCAGTCGGGTGGAAGAGTAGCATCTGATAGCGCGGAGCTAAATAGATGTGAGATATGAGCTGAGGCCTACATTTCCTTATTTCTAATCCCCACCTCCCCACCCGCCCTTCCCTTCCTATACCCTCTCCCCTCCCTTTCCTCTCTCCCATCCCCCTCATCTCCCCACATCAACCACACTGTCACTTCCCCTCCTTTCTTATTCTTTCCTACTAGGGGCACTCTGACCCCGCCTTTTTTTTCGTAGGCCAATGATGAGATACCCCTCACTTTCACCCCACGTTTTTTTACAGACGGCCGCACGTGATCGAGGATATCCTTTATTATTGTTGCTTTTTTTACTAATATATTGTTTGTTATTGAATTTTCTTGTTGTACTAATATTTTGCCTTTTTTTACTAACCGAACTAACTTGCTGGTAGTGCGGTCTCCGCACTACGGGATTATTCTGAGTGGCAAGACTCTTAAGTTTTTTTTCTTTTTACTTTTTTTTAGACGCAGAGATCAACTATGAGTAGAGCAGTCCACGTCCCCCAGAGGACTAGGACACTCGGAGTGGAGATTCCAGGTTTAGAGGATCCCAGAGTACTTACAACCGTTCTTAAGGAGATCGTAGGAGTAAATAACATCTTCTCCTTCACCACCTTTGGAGGAGGACGATATATATTCGTTGTTAAAAATTCGGCCACGAGAGACAAATTTCTAGAGGGCTTCACCGTCCAAGGGAAGCAGGTGATCCTAACCATGGTGGGATCACAGGTTCGCCAGATCAGAATCGACCGCTTCCCCATGGAATACTTAGAGTCAGGAGACGACGTGCTCACACAGACATTTAGCAAGTGGGGGAAAGTGAGCAACATCAAAAAGAGCGTCTCCAAGGAAGACCCCGCTTGGTACTCTGGCGAGGTAACTTTTACCATGGACATGCGGCAACCAGTGCCAAATCTTGTCAACATCGGCACGTCGCGTGTTCTTGTGAACTACCCCGGGGTACAACGGTAATGCTTGCGATGTGGCTCGATTGAACATCTGGGGAGTGACTGCCCCCGAGCCAAGTGCTTCAACTGCGTCGGCGCCGGGCACATCTCTAACTAGTGCCCACACCCCTGCCGTAAATGCTCTGCCATGGACCATAAGGTAACATCTTGTCCACTACGAACATTTGCAGAGCGGGCAGGGGCGCCAATTGAGGCACTTCCTTCTCAGCCTGCCCGAGACGCTGCATCTCCAGATCCACCTACCAACAGCGGGGAGAAGAAGTTTACCCAGACCATCTTGGGTAAAATACCGAAGCGACAATCTGCAACAACACCAGCAGAAGGAACTGTTCCCTCCCAAGTAACAACATCCGTCGAGTAAACAGTCCCCCCCCTCGGCAACTTCCAGTGTTCGATCACCACCACCATCGGAACAAGAAAAACCTACAGTCGAGGGGAGCACAGAAGAAGCCATGGATAGTGAAACAACTACAGCTATCCCCCCCCTCAACAACATCCGAGGAAGCTTCTTCTGTTCGCGCTTGCCAGCATTCCTCTCCCTGCAGAACAACAGACACAGGAGGGGGTACAAGACCTTCCACCTCCTAAAGAACCTCCCAAAAAAAGGAAGGAAGTGGCTTCCCCAAAATCTGAAAAAAAAACACCATCGAAGCCACTCCAGGTAGAGCACGGACTCCACAACATCGGAGTCCGAAATGGAGGTGGAAACCCCTTCCCGACACGAGGATAGTGTCAATTCAAAAATCAAAAAATTTACCGGCTCCCAGTTTAACATATACGACTATGACATCAAAGACAACAAGATCGTCAGCTTTAAGATCAAGAACATTCGCCACGAGTTAGAGGTACTCTCGAGCTCGTGTGGTAAACTGGAAGCCGGTCTGCAGGGAGCTGGATATTCTACCTCCCCCCTGCAAATTGACAACCTAATCAAGTACGTAAAACAGCTTCGCATCAAAAATCTAAGCCGGGTATAAAAACATCATAATGCCGCCACCCCCCTTTTGTGTTGCCTCTCTTAACATCCGAGGGCTCCGTTCACCATCCAAACAAGAGGAGGTGTGGAAGCTTATGCTAGCTTTTAACATCCGGCTCTTGTTCCTGCAAGAGACACATTTCTATCATTTCAAAGATATGCAGGAACTGAGCCATAAGTACCCCGTCCATTCATTCTGGAGCTTCGGCACAAGTCAACGTGCCGGGGTCGGGGTACTTATGCTAGCCCAACTCCTCGGAGCATTCCATAACATCCAGAGGGATAAGGACGGGAGAGTCCTTGCCGTCGACTGGAAGTACCGGGGCTGTACCACCAGGTACATTAATATCTACGCCCCAGCAGACCGACCATCTAGGCCTGCATTCTTCCAGTCGCTCCATCCATACTTATACGGCGCCCATCACGTCATCTTGATGGGGGACTTTAATTGTTTGGCGGACCCGGCCTACGATAAAGTAGGGGGAAACCCGAATACAGGTACCGCTGGCTACAGACAACTGGAAACGCACATCAGGAATCTCCAGTTGTCCGACGTCTGGAGAGCTCATAACCCCTACTGTCGGGATTATACTTGGACAGGCCGAGGTATCGGCACCCGAATCGACCGCTTCTACTTGTCATCATCCCTTGTCTTCAGAGCCGAGACAATAAGGCACGTTCCGATCAATTCTACCATCTCGGACCACAAATTAGTCGCGCTCAGTTACCATCCATTAGAAGCCGTAGATATTGGTCCTGGCCCCTGGAAGCTACCACCAGACTTCCCGTCCCTGTTCTCAGCCAAGCTTAACCAACTGTGCTCCACCTGGTGCACCGCTGGCTGGGACTGGGACGCCTGGGCACGACTAAAACTTAACATCAAAGAAAATATGATAAAATGGGGCCAGGAACGTGCCTTCCTCAGAAGAGCTCGGATCCGTGACCTTTTCAAGGAGAGGAGCTGGTTCCTGGCTAGCCAACGCCAAGGCTTTCCATGTCACAACGCTATCCGTGACATTAATCTCGACATTGAATTGGAGAAGCAAAAGCAGGTGGAAGAAAAGAACATCAAGTTCCGTCTCCACCTCCGCTCGGAAGTTAGGCAATCGGCCGCTTTCTACAACAGGCGATACGTCAACTTCCGGCAGGAGCGAACCATCACCAACATCAGTGAAGGCGGGTGCGATCACACTACAACACCTAGCATCATGAACGCCTTCTGGGGGTACTACAGTCAACTCTATTCAGACAACAGTACCCCCCAGGATTACACCTGTTGGAATATTGACCCGTTCCCTGCACACATCCAAGCAGGGTTGGATGCACCCTTTACAGCGGCCGAAATTACATCAGCCTTCAAACAGTGCCATAATAAGAAAGCGCCTGGGCCAGACGGCTTAAGCACGGAACTCTGCCGAGAGGCCTCAGACCACATCCTCCCCATTCTCGTGGCAGTTTTCAACATCTTCCTTAATACCGGGAACATGCCGCGAGAATTTCTGGAATGCCATACCGTCTTCATCCCGAAGACCAACAGGGACCCATCCATCATCAAAAACTGGAGTCCCATCAGGCTGTCGAACACGGATTATAAGATCCTCGCCCGTGTTCTCAACAACAGACTGAAAATCGGGATGAGGTACATCATCAAAAGCACACAAGTGTATGGTGTTCCTGGTCGATCGATGGAGTTCAACTCATCCTCATCAGAGAAGTGCTACGTCTGGTTAACATCAAGCAGTACTCCATGGCATTGTTGACTATTGATCTCAACCGAGCGTTCGACAGCGTCCGGCAATCCTTTCTCTTCAACATCCTGGAGAAAGTCGGGGTCAGCAGTGGACTCCACAACATCATCAGAGGAGGCTACAACAACAGCTCTACTCGCCTCCTCATCAACGGACACCTTTCTGACCCCATTACCATCCAGAAAGGGGTCAAACACGGGTTCCCCCTCAGTCCGCTGCTCTTTGCTCTAGCCCTTGAACCGTTCCTGCGGGCTGTGAACAACTCTCATGCAGTTAGAGGAATTCCACTTCCTCTCACCACGGATGATTCCAATGTAATCGCCTACGCAGATGACGTGGTGGGCACGCTTAGGGATATCGACTCCGTACTGAACTTCTTCAACATCCTCAAGAAGTTCAATGTGTCGGGGATAATATCCAACCCCGACAAAACCAAAATAAAGTTGTACGGAGTCTGGGACCTGCACAACATCCCTGCAGGTCTAGTCCCTACTGCCGACCCCCCTCACCATCCTGGGGGTCCCGTTTGAGGAACAGCCCGTGCTCAACATCGATCCTCTCGACAACAACACCGTCGAGAGTCTCAAGGACTGGAAAAATGGACAGCTGTCACTCTCCTCCAGGGCGACCGTCATCAAGACCATCATTTGCCCTGCGCTTCAGCACGGACTGAACATCACCAACATTAGCGAGGATCAGGAAATCCGGCTCTACAGGAAGCCCCTGAAGTTCTTCTAAGGCAATCTACGCCAGGAAGTTGGCCCCAACATCCTTCATCTTCCGGAGAAGCGGGGGGGCTTTGGTCTCCCCTCCTTCAACATGAGGTACCTAAGTAATACCGCGTTCCATCTAAACAGGGTGCTGCAGACTTCACATCCCTGTAGTTATCCTGTGCGGTATTTCTTAGGTCACAAGCTTCCCCTCTTTGGGATCCCAGTCCATCAGGGTCCCAAGCGGACATTGTTCCAGAGGACTACAACAGACTGTGCCAGCTAATGCAACAACTCCGCTCGTCGGGTGTGAACATCGCCGCGATCCGGAACAGTTCCACCTGGTACGAACACTTCTTCAACATCGTTCGTACCGATGTTCCGGATCTGGGGATCAACCACAACGAGATCCTCTTCGGCCACCTCTCCATACATCGAGGCTACCCGTCGAGAAAGGACCTGACATGAAGGATTGCGTATGGACACCTTCCAGTCAACATCAACATCTGGCGGTTCCACAACACCCGGAACCCCTTTTGTGACTTCTGCGGGAGCTTGGACACCGTGGAGCACGTCTTCTACCGGTGTCCCATCTCCATCTTCATCTGGAGGAGGCTAAGCGATGTGCTCCGCATCCCCCTCCTGCTGCAGGAGCAAGTCATCTTCCTGCTGTTCGCTCCCCCAGCTAACAACAAGCAGAAGTTTGTGGTGTTTATTATTAACGATCTAAAATACCACATCTGGAAGGTAAGAAAGAAATTTTCTAATCCTACTAATCCTCCCAATCTGTTGAATCTCTCCAGGATCGTTCTTTACAAGTTCTACGGCTCCTTAAGGAGATTCTTACATCTTGAAAGAGAGGCTCTGGGGGACACCACATTTTAGATCAGGTGGTGTTCACCTCCAATCCTCTCTAATGTAAGACACAACAACATCAAGTTCTGCTTGCTGCTGCTTTAAGATCTCCATCTGCAGCAGCAGCTCCACTCTGAGTCATTTCTTTGGTCTCTGCGTCCCCCTTGAGGTCTGGTTTGTTCCCTGGTCTCCCACGGGGGTAGTTCGGAGGAAAAACCCAGGCAGCGAAGGCTTACTCAAGTCGGGCAGCCCTGAAGGGGCAGGTCACCTGTGCACCGGCTACCTCCGTGGTCCTTTCCATCTTGAGAGCCAGGAGCGGTGGCGTGAAAATTATCATCTAATAGTGAGGTACTAGATAGATGTGAGACATGAGCTGAGGACTACACTTCCTTCTTCCTACTCCCCACCTCCCCACCCGCCCTTCCCATCCTATTCCTTCTCCTCTCCCTTTCCCCTTTCCCATCCCCCTCATCTCCCCACCTTAACCTCACTGTCACTTCCCCTCCCTTCTTTTTCTTTCCTACCAGGGGCACTCTGACCCAGCTATTCTTCGTAGGCCAATGATGGGATTCCCCTCACTTTCACCGCGCCCAGTGACGAGACGTCCCTTTTCGTTGCCAGTGCATCAGGATAGCCTTTTTTATTGTTGGATTTTTACTAATATAGTGTTTGTTATTTATTTATCTTGTTGTACTAACATTTTTGCTTTTTTTTACTAACTTACTAACTTGCTGGTGGTGCGTTTAACGCACTACGGAATTAATTCAGAGTCTGCGGACTTTAATTCCTTTTTTTAATTTTTTCAGACGCAGAGACCAGTATGAGTAAGACAATCCTCGTCCCCCCCAGGACCCGGACTCTAGGAGTGGAGATACCAGGGCTGGAGGACCCCAGGATCCCAAAGTCCTAAAGGAGCTAGTAGGAGCTCAGAACATCTACTCCTTCACCTTCTGTGGAGGGGGAAGGTTTCTGATAGTTGTGAAGAACGTTTCAACGAGAGATAGACTGTTAGAGGGCTTCCAAGTACAAGGGAAGCAGGTGACCCCTTCCATGGTTGGGTCCCAAGTGCGCCAGTTGACCATCAGCCGCTTCCCGATGGAGTACTTAGAAGCCGGCAAAGACGTGCTGATAGAGACATTTTCAAAATGGGGAAAAGTGAGCAACATCAAAAAGAGCGTCTCCCAGGAAGACCCCGCCTGGTACTCCGGTGAAGTCACCTTCACCATGGACATGCGCCAACCAGTGCCTAATCTGGTTAACATCGGCACGGCGCGTGTACTAGTGAATTATCCCGGAGTTCAAAGACAGTGTCTGCGATGTGGCTCGGTGGAACATCTGGGTAGTGACTGCCCCCGAGCCAGGTGTTTCAACTGTTCCGGCGTTGGGCACATTTCCCATCAGTGCACACACCCCTGCCGTAAGTGCGCAAGCACTGAACACACAGTGACATCATGCTCTCTGCGCACCTTTGCAGAGAGGGCAGGGGCGCCCATAGAACCGTTGAACCCGCAGCCTGTAATAGACGCGGGTGAGTTTCCAGCACCACCTACTATCACCACCACCGCCGCAGGGGACAAAACATTTTCCCAGACCATCTTGGGGAAAATAAAGAAGCGTCCAGTTACTGCAACAACATCAGCAGAAGAGACTGTTTCCCCCCAGTGATAACATCTACTGAGGAATCAGTCCCCCCCCTCGGCCACTTCCGACATTCCTCCACTACCGTCGGAAGCAGAACACCACACAGCCGAGGGAACAGATGACGCAATGGATAGCACAACAACAGCTATCCCCCCCTCAACAACATCAGAGGAAGCATCGTCTGTGGACGCTCCACAAGACACCCCTGCAGCAGCCAGCATCCCCTCTGCAGTAGAGTTGACCACCGAAGAGGGGGACCAACACCTTCTACCCCCACAAGACCTCCCTAAGAAGAGGAAAGAGGCGGCTTCCCCTAAAATAGAAAAGAAACACCAACGAAGTCGCCCCAAGGGAGGTTTTGACTCCACAACATCGGAGTCCGAGATGGAGGTAGAAACCTCCTCTTCCCGTCGGGAAAGTATCAACTCCAAAATCCAAAGATTTACCGGCTCCCAGTTTAATCTTTATAACTACAAGATTAAAGACAACAAGATCACAAGCTTCAAGATCTCTAACACCCAGCACGAGTTCGAGGTCCTTTCGAACTCGCACTCAAAACTGGAAGCCGGTCTGCAGGAAGCGGGATATACTACCTCCCACCTACAGATCGACGACTTCAGCAGATATGTAGAGAGGCTACGCATCAAAGATCTAGGCCGGGTTTAATAACCTGAAACATCGTAGTATCGCCACCCCCCTTTTGTGTAGCCTCGCTTAACATCCGAGGGCTCCGTTCACCACCAAAACAACAGGAGGTGTGGAAACTTATGCTAGCCCACAACATCCGGTTCTTGTTCCTGCAGGAGACCCACTACTTCCACTTCCGGGACATGCAGGAACTGAGCCATAAGTACCCCGTGACATCATTTTGGAGCTTCGGCACCAGTCATAGTGCCGTGGTCGCGGTACTTATGCTAGCCCCCCTCCTCGGAGCCTTCCATAACATCCAGAGGGACACAGAAGGGAGAGTCCTTGCCGTCGACTGGAAGTACCGGGGCTGTACCACCAGGTACATTAACATCTACGCCCCGGCAAATGCAACATTAAGACCTGCATTCTTCCAGTCGTTACACAACTATCTATACGGCGCCCATCACGTCATCTTGATGGGGGACTTCAATTGTGTGGCGGACCCGGCCTACGACAAAGTAGGGGGAAATCCACTTACAGGTACTGCTGGTTATCAGGATTTGGAAATTCACCTCAAGAATCTCCAGATGACGGATATCTGGAGGGCTCATAACCCCTACCGTCGAGATTATACTTGGACGGGCCAAGGCTCGACCGCCTCTACTTAACACCATCCCTTGTCTCCAGAGCCGAGACAATAAGGCACGTTCCAGTTAATTATTCCATCTCGGACCACATATTAGTCGTGCTCAGGTGCCATCCTTTAGAAGCTGTAGATGATGGTCCGGGCCTCTGGAAGTTACCATCAAACTTCCCGTCCCTGTTCTCGGCCAAGCTTAACCAACTGTGCTCCACCTGGAGCACCGCTGGCTGGGACTGGGACGCCTGGGCACGACTCAAGAACAACATCAAAGAAAACAAAAAAAATGGGGCCTGGAACGTGCCTTCCTCAGAAGAGCTCGGCTCCGTGACCTTTACAAGGAGAGGAGCTGGTTCGTGGCCAGCCAACGACAAAGCTTTCCATGTCACAACACCATCCGTGACATTAATCTCGACATCGAATTGGAGAAGCAAAAGCAGGTGGAAGAAAAGAACTTAAAGATCCGTCTCCACAAGACGGCTTAAGCACGGAACTCTACCGAGAGGCCTGGGACCACATCCTCCCCATTCTCGTGGCAGTCTTCAACATCTTCCTTACCACCGGGAACCTGCCGCGAGAATTTCTGGAATGCCATACCGCCTTCATCCCGAAAACCAACAGGGACCCTTCGGTCATCAAAAACTGGCCCCCCATCAGTCTGTCGAACACGGACTACAAGATCCTTGCCCGTGTTCTCAACAACAGACTGAAAATCGAGATGAGGTATATCATCAAAAGTACACAATTGTATGGTATTCCTGGTCGATCGATGGAGTTCAATCTCATCCTCATCAGAGAAGTGCTTCGTCTAGTTAATCGCAATCCTCCATGCCAGGTCCTTTCTCGACGGGTAGCCTCGATGTTTGGTGAGGTGGCCGAAGAGGATCTCGTTGTGGCTAATCCCCAGATCCGGAACGTCGGTACGAACGAGGTTGAAGAAGTGTTCGTACCAGGTGTAACTGTTCCGGATCTGGGGATTAGCCACAACGAGATCCTCTTCGGCTACCTCACCAAACATCGAGGCTACCCGTCGAGAAAGGACCTGGCATGGAGGATTGCGTACGGACACCTTCCAGTCAACAGTAACATCTGGCGGTTCAACACCACCCGGAACCCCATGTGCGACTTCTGCGGGAGCCTGGACACCGTGGAGCACGCCTTCTACCGGTGTCCTATATCCATCAACATCTGGAGGAGGCTAAGCCTCGAACTCCGCATCCCCCTCCTGGTGCAGGAGCAAGTCAACTTCCTGCAGTTCGCTCCCCCAGCCAACAACAAGCAGAAGTTAGTGGTATTCATTAATAACGAGCTCAAATACCACATCTGGAAGGTGAGAAAGAAATTTTCTAATCCGACTAATCCTCCCAATCTGTTGGATCTCTCCAGGATCGTTCTTTATAAGTTCTACGGTTCCTTAAGGAGATTTTTACATCTTGAAAGAGAGGCTCTTGGGGATACCACATTTAAGATCAAGTGGTGTTCTCCTCCAATCCTGTGTAATGTCAGACACAACAACATCAAGTTCTGCCTGCTGCTGCTTTAAGATCTCCATCTGCAGCAGCAGCAGCTCCACTCTGAGTCATTTCCTTGGTCTCTGCGTCCCCCCCTGAGGTCTGTTCTGTTCCCTGGTCTCCCACGGAGGTAGTTCGGAGGAAAAATCCGGGCAGCGCAGGCCTACTCGAGGCGGGCTGCCCTGAAGGGGAAGGTCACCCGGGCACCGGCTACCTCCGTGGTCCATTCCATCTTGTGAGCCAGGAAACCGGAGAGGGTGAAAAAATGTCATCTAATAGTGAGGAACTAGATAGATGTGAGATATGAGCTGAGGCCTACATTTCCTTTCTCCTACTCCCCACCTCCCCACCCGCCCTTCCCATCCTATTCCCTCTCCTGTCCTTTTCCTCTCTCCCACCCCCCCCCTCATCTCCCCACCTCAACCTCACTGTCACTTCCCCTCCCTTCTTTTTCTTTCCTACTAGTGGCACTCTGACCCCGCCATTTTTCGTAGGCCAATGATGGGTTTCCCCTCACTTTCACCCTCACCAGTTTGTTCCAGTATGCGTTCCAGTTTGTGAGGAGTGTCCGATCCAACGAATCTAGAAGAAAGCTGCATGTTCCAGTCCTGCTGCCAGAAACTTCCAGCCTTGGTGAGAAATTTTTTTTTTTTAGTTATTTTTCCTCCCTTTTTGCCTTGTGCCTTCTTGTAGTCTTCCGCCTCTATGTAGTGTAGCAGGAGATTTCTGCAAACGGGGAACGCTTGGCCCTGGTTTAAAGGTCTCTCCATTTTTCCGGTACTTAATTCATAGTGAGATATTTTTCTCTCTTCCAAATGACTTCATTCCTGCCGCGAGTGAAGACCCTCGGTATAGAGGCAGGCGTCAACATACCGAAGAGGACTTTAGCGAGAGCTTTCGCCGACATAGTAGGGGCACAAAAGATATTTGGTTTTACCCCTTATGGAGCAGGTAGATACCAGGTAGTTGTGAAAGATATAGAAACCAGGAATAAGTTAATGGCAGGTGTAGAATGTGAAGGGAAAATGATCTATCCCTTCGTAGTAGGAAGTCTACTGAAGACACTACGAATAGAAAGGTTCCCTGTAGAATATCTCGAGGAAGGGAGTGAGATAATCAAAAAGGCTTTCTCAAAATGGGGAGCCGTACGGGACGTCAAAATCACCAACGATGCCGACTACCCCGACTGGAAGACTGGCGAGGTGATCTTCCTTATGGAGATGAAGGCTGAGGTCCCCAACTTTGTATTTCTAGGCTCTGCCAGGGTAGTAGTCAACTACCCTGGTGTAAGAAAGCAATGTTTTCGGTGCGGATCACTCGAACATCTAGGTGCAGACTGCCCGAAGAACAAATGCAGGAACTGCATGGCGGCAGGACATGCCCTAGGTCAGTGTGAGGCACCTTGCTCGAAATGTGGAAATACAACCCACAAGGTAGACGTTTGTCCCAACAGGACACAAGCAGAACGAATAGGAGGTGCTATATCGCCAACCCCAGCAGCCATTCCAGTAAATAAACCTGAACCCGAAAAAAAGGACGACATTCTAATTATAGGCAAAACAGCAGAGGAGCCTAAAACAACGGAGCCGGAAGACTTTCCAGTCATTCAACCCTCAGCTATCGTGACAGTAACAACAGGAAATCAAGCCGCCACCACGAAAAACTCAGAATGGAAAATAAAGAAAAAAAAGAAACGTAACGCAAGGAAAACTCGCATCGAGACGGAAGAGACCACAGAAGTAGAAGAAATGGAAGCCAGCAACAACACAGAAAAAAGACCAATCAGTCCTGAAGAAGGAGAAACGAAGAGAACAAAACCAGATAACAGATGCCCAGAAGAAGTATCTGACTCTGAGGAAGAGGAAGAAAGGGAGATCAGAATAGAAAACCAAGAAGAGACTGAGGAATCAAGAAAAGGCAATATTACCTCAGCCGAGGAATCGGAAGAAGAATCCATCCCCGCCGTGGACGCCCAAAGGGTTCTAATGCGTTTAATCCCAGAAGACTCCGCAGTAATCCTCCAAAGGGCAATAGACAAAATAGGAGCACCTATACTCCTTCTCACAGGTCCTGAGACCATAAGCTTCGAATGGGGAGACCTCTATATAGAAAGATTAAGTGAACTAAACCCAGCACAGCTAAAAGGAATCCCTGAACTAAACGAAGAAACGGAAAGGAGTCTGTACAAAGCTCTTCACCAAATAATAAATGGCCGGGAAAAAACAGTAGCTTCTCAAATCTTACAGAAAAATACAACAAAAAAAGAGTTAAGGGCAAACTAAAAACTTGTCCTCCTTTCAGGACCAACTAAATCCTTAATTCTATTGTACAACTTGTTGGTTTCTCTAGTTCACTAAAGAGGGGGTAGACCTGAGAACCCGGACCGCGAAGGCTTACGTCGAGGCGGTGCAGCTCCTTGTGGGCTGCATCACTCGGGCCGGGTTCTTCCCCCAACTCTTAGTTCTCTGGTTGATAAAGTCCACCTCAATACGGATTCCGCTATCGTAGTTTTTTATTTTTCTTTTTTTAGTTATAAGGGCTAGTTTAAGAATAATCTAAGTTCCAAATTTTAACAAACGTTTTTCTTTTTTTTTTAGGGGTTACGAGATGACGTCTCCAGACACCTGGATTAATGTAATCTGAAGTTATGTTTTTCGGGTAAAGTGAAGTGTAAATTTTAAGTTTTTTTTTTAGAACAGGTGTAAGGAGATTATGTTTTACAGACCTTTTAGCCACAACCTCTGGGTTACACAGCTAAACAGGTTGACTGAGGCCTCTTTTTACCTCCTACTATCTACTCTACCTTTTTTAAACTTCCCCTATTACTACCTGTTGACCCTCAGCAATCTTTTTATACTTCAAAGGCCGATGATGAAAGACATGAACTGCCATTCTTACTCACAGAACAGTAATAATAAAAAACAGTAATAATCCCCATGCTAATGCATACAATAAATATTACTAATATAAAAAAAAACCCAAGAAGGACAACTTTACAAAATACTAATAGATTTTTTTTGGAACGGAAGAAAGCATGAGGTTAAAAAAGAATATCTAAAACTCAAAATCAATCAAGGGGGTTTCTCACTTCCGAAATTAAACTGCCTATTCTATGCAAACACTCTCAAAACCATAGGGAAGGCCTTAAAATCTAACCATATTTCAGGATCCCTAATTAAATACTTTCTAGGGCATTTTCTCCCCTACTTCGGGACCACGGGACATGCTGATCCCAGCGCAGAGGTTGTGCCAGAATGGTATTATCCATTATGCCAACAGCTTAAAAAATTTAAAACCGAAGGGATGGAAATCCTAAAATTAAAGCCACAAGCAAGATATTGGGAGTTCTTTCGACTTTCCGGATGTGATAAGCCAAATATAGAAACGAACATGGAAACGCTATTTCAAAATATCAGAAATAGCTGGGGACAGCCATTTCACCGGGATCTGGCATGGCGAATAGCCTATGGTCAGCTACCGGTGAAACTGGTTATGTCCCGATACAATTCAAGACCATGCAACGCCTTCTGCGACGTCTGCCAGAGCATTGAAACGGTGGGACATTTCTTTTACTCGTGCCCCCCCCCGCCCGCCCGCCCGCCCGATATGTCTGGCAGAGATTAAGCGCAGTACTGGGAATCCAGCCGCTTACCCTACAGGAGGTCTTGTACCTGCAATTTCCCCCACCAGTCCAGAAAATTCAGAAATTTACAATTTTTCTCATCAATGTAATCAAGTATCACATCCGGAAAGTGCGGAAAAAGTCCCAAATCAGCGATGAAAACACTATACAAGCCAAAATACTCAGCGGGATCTATTTCTACCCACCTAGGTTTTTCGCACAAGAAAGACATATAATAGGGGATGGGAGGTTTGTAAATAAATGGTGCAAACCTCCTATCCTCTGTGTCCTGAGACAGGGCTTAATCATACCGTGTCTCTTCCTTTAAAAAGAAATACAGGGTGTTCGGGATAAATTTGACATATTTATAATTAATTATATTTTTCCGTAAGTTACATGTATTAACACACACTTCTCTTCATTTAAAAGTTTGGACCCTTCTTCATTCACATACAAGATGTCAGAAAAGATGGATAGCTGGAACCCACCTGAATCATGGAAGAGAATAACTTGTATCATGATGATTCGTGCCCGCCATCAAAATAAGGATATTACGACTGCTGCCCAATGCTCCCTGAATACAGTAAAAACAATCAGGCATGAACTAGAGACTTGCAATGGTGACTACGAGGATGTAGCAAGAAGAAAGATCCCTAGCAGACGATCTGATTGCGTTCGTACAGCAGAATTCCTCGCAAATCTGCAGGAACAGGTGTTGAAGAACCCTGGCATTGGAATTCGGGCTTTGTTCGTGGAGTTGCTAACTGTAGTCAAGCCCTGGATAACAAGGGTAGCCAATGGTAGGCCGTATGTATGGCAGCAGGATTCGGCCCCTTGCCACACCTCTGGGAAAAGTCAAAAATGGTTGTCTGAAAATTTCTACGACTTCACCAGTCCAAATGTTTGGCCTTCAAACTCCCCAGACCTTAACCCCATGGATTATTTTGTATGGGGCGCAGTTGAAAAAGACACCAATCGCACTTCCAGTAATACAAAAGCCCAGTTAATGGATAAAATTAAAACAGTTTTTGCGGCCCTTCCCAGGGAGACTGTAGCATCAGCTTGTTCGAGGTTCCGAAGCAGAATTGAAGCTGTGATCGATGCTAATGGTGGTTATTTTGAGTAAATCTTGTTGATAGTATTGTAATTAACTCTGCCTGTAATGTTTTTTTGTCAATTCATTAAATTTAATAGATACAAAGAAGATTTTCTTTTTCCTTACGAAACTGTCAAATTTATCCCGAACACCCTGTATGTTTGTCTAATTTTTTTCCCCTTCTCTTTTTCTCTCTTCACGAGTTCTTACAGTTCATATAGGAGGGGGCAGATCTGAGTACCCGGGCTGCGAAGGTTTACAGCGAAGCGGTGCTGCTCCTTGTGAGCGGCATCTCTCGGGCCAGATTCTTCCCCCAAATCTTGCTCTTCCCGTGGTGTAAGGTTGGCCAGTTCTCTTACTGTTTATATATATATTATAAAAAAAAAAAAAAAAAAAAAAAAAAAAAAAAAAACCGATTTAATTTTTATACTAAAACAGGTGTTAGAAGATGACCTCCAAAGACACCTGGTCAGTTAAATTGTTAATTTAAAAGTATTTTACGAGCGCATATAAGAAAAGTTTATTTCAAAGTTTTTTTTTTTTTTAGAACAGGTGTAAGGAGATGATGTTTTACAGACCTTTTAGCCACAACCTCTGGGTTATACAGCTAAACGGTTTGACTGAGGCCTCTTTTTACCTACTACTATCCTACTCTACCTTTCTTCTTTCTTTAATCTCCCCCTATTACTACCTGCTGACCCTCAGCAATCTTTATACTCCAAAGGCCGATGATGAAAGACTTAACTCCCATTCTATTCACTGATGAAGCCTCAAAAAAGGCTGAAACCGGTCTGGGTAGTGACCTCCCTCCATAATGTAATAACAGCATACATTTCCTAGGAAATGTGTTTTTACATTATGGAAAATACCTAAGAGTAGCGATCTGAACTTCCCCCACCTTTGCAACGAGTCGTCCGTTATTGTACTACATACTAGGATCACTTGCATTGGCTAACGCTAGTGTCGCCGATACTTTATAGTTTTACTATATTCGGCAAGAAACTCTCTGATTCCGATCTTTGAGTTTCTTATTCTGTTTTAAAACTATGTGGGATTTAATATCCCCTTAATTTAAGTAATATACGATTTTAATGTTTGCAACTGCGCATTAAGTTCGCAATGCATGCGAACTGGAAAAGCTTAGGATGTTTGTGAAAGAAATTCTCGAAAGTAATTGAAAAGTTCAGCTGAACTCATTTCTGAACTCGACAGGCACGGTGGTCGTGTGTGGCCTAGCCAACTTCCCCGACTCCGAAGTGTGTGTAGCGGACAGGTTTCGGTGGAACTCGCAGAGCGCAGGAGGAACCATTTTTACGCCTTTTTTTCCCCCACGCGCTATCAGCCTGAGGCTGACCTTAGAAAACGAACGGGAAAGGTTTTTTTTTCCATCCAACTAGGGAACTTCGACCGTCGAACACGTCAGCGTACTTGTGTTCATTGCAAGAAACATTGCAGCACTGGAGGGACTAAAAGGGGATTCCACCCCTGCTCGCTTCATCGACTAGTCGCAAGGGTTCCGACTAGATAGGAGAGGAGCCACTTCTCAGACATGTCCCGGCTGTCCTGGGTTTGGAGCGAAATTCTGAACAATGGACGAGGAATTGTTTGGCAGTCACGTGATAGCATGTGGGACCAGAAAATGCGATTTCACAGTACCGCGGCCCTCCCGTTTCTCTTTGCTTCTGTCAGTTAGCAGCGGCGTGCAGGCATCCAACGCACGTTCACCGGAACATTTTGGATAGAACTCGCTTGCGAGTTTCCACCACATTTTCCAAGAATCCTCACTTCAGAAAGCTGTCACGTTTGTGTCCGAACCTCAGCCGGTATGAAATGAGGTTCGGTTGGAAAGACTAGTTTGAATCCGGTGCATGATTTAAAAAAAAAAAAAAAACAATCCTACAAGCGCCTCGCACTCAAAGTGGTTTGTCCGGTCTGGTTCGGCGATGGATGCAACACATTAGTTGTGACGCTTCATCCTTTTTAGCAAGGGGGGGGAGGAGATTCTCTCGTGTAGGTGTGGACCGGGACGAACGCCAGTTCATCGTGAATGGAGTTGCTCGGCAGATCGCCATTGAGGAGAGCGACAGGCAACCCAACCAACTGATATCGCACGTCTTCGGAGTCTTACTGCAACTGCTCGGCTACCGAGAGGTGGTGTATCGAAGATTCCACCGATTAAACGCTACGCAGGCTGTTCTCGGGATTTCTGGATGTTCATCTCTCCGGTAAGATGCTTTTGAACATTAAAGAAAAGTGCACGAGAAATTAATCTTCCATCGAAAGAAATTTAATCCTTCATTTAAAAAAATTTTTTTCTCTTTCAAAGAGGACAGAAAAAACTGTTCGTTGCACGATTCGCTTTGCTTCACCATCCTCTGCAATGTTTATTCATGGGGGTAAAAAATAAATGGGGGAAAGCAAAAGTGCGTGAAGGAAACTTGATTTCCTCTTAGTTTGACCGAGAGAGCTCGGCTTGAATTCGATGTGAACTACAAGGAGAAAGCGCACGCAAAAAGGAAAGGGTTTTTTCACCCGGAAACTCGGATTTTTTGTCCTTCGTAACAGGCAAACCGGCCCCGTGAACACTCGCATATATCCCTCATTAACGGCGCTCAACCCTCCCTGTCTCCCAAAGGGATGGAAGAGAAAAGGGAACCCCACACGAATAAATATGAGAATTGACAGAAAGGCTAATTGCTTCAGCACATACAATTGAAGTTCATCTCACCAGTAAGAAGTCTCGCAATGCTGAGATCACCAAATTCGTCACTTGTTTTCTGTCCGTGGTTCCCAAAGGAAGGCCTTTGTTGATCTTGGATGGAATGGATGAGAGCAAACCAAGTTCATCTTTTTAACTTCGTCCTATTTTGGATCTTTTTCCTGGCGTTGTGTCCCGCTTGATGCAAGGTCCGCTCTTTTTTCTCGATGCTACTTTGGGAGATCCAACCCGAACACAGACTTTGGGGGAGCATCTCCTTAGGAATGAAAAAACTCCGGTTTCCGGGAAAACCTACCCACGTATTAGACCGGTTAACTCGCCTTCAGTGGAAAAGACTGATCAAGGTGCTTCGCGTCATAAACCGGAATCAAACGTAGGTCTTTCCGACCCAAGAGGTTAGTCTATGCCGACTGAGTCACGCGGAGGCTTTAGTGGATTTGCACTCTCCTTCATCGTAATTTATTGCAAACTGAACCCTTTCGTTTCCATATTTCAAGTCTGAGATTTCTGTTGTCTGACACGTTCGTCGGACTCGCGCGATCACATTGAAAAGACTTCATTAAAGTAACTTTTGTAAGTCATGGGATTTACATCATGAGGAGCTCACTTCTTGTGTTCACTGACGATAACACCAGAGTAGTAGGGTAGACACTAGTGACAAGATAAGGAATCGTGGCGTCATTGGTTGATGAGATGACGTCATTGTGGGCGTGACATCATGAGATTGGAATGTTTGGAATTTCCCTGGAGGCATATTAGGTGAGTTCTTGTGTTTTGGTTCGCGTATGGAATTATGGGTGATGGTAGAGATAAGGATTCGTGTCGTGATTGGTGGACACTTCTGACCAGATCAAGATAAGATAAGGAATCGTGACGTGGGTGTGTGTTGTTATGAGATGTAGATAAGTGACGTCATTTGTTAGTTGTAAATAAGTGACGTTATTGTTTTGAATGGAAAAGGGAGATATATTAGTGGATAAAGAATCGCTTCGTGATTGGTGGTGCACTAGTGACAAGATAAGGAATCGTGACGTGAATGTTTGTTGTCATAGAATTTGGACTGCTTGGAATTGCGCTGGGGCTCTCGTCTGTTATGGACATCATGTGGTGTGTTTGGTGATATTTAGAGATAAGAATGGTGACGTTATGTGTTTGGAA
Organism: Typopeltis vanoorti; assembly: GCF_054136105.1. Lineage (NCBI taxonomy): Eukaryota > Metazoa > Arthropoda > Arachnida > Uropygi > Thelyphonidae > Typopeltis > Typopeltis vanoorti. The sequence continues at coordinate 172,316,515 of NC_143552.1, read as the reverse complement.
ATTTCTGGGGAACATGTCTCTCTGTGATATCACGTGGTGTTTTGGTTTGGCTATTGAATTGTGGGCGATGTTTTTGAGATAAGATATCGTTTTTAATCGCTCATCTAAAAAGCTGAACTGCAGGTCGGATTTCAAGTCAAGTTATGTTATCCCACACACGATAGGCACGTGAACTAATAGCATGTCAATGCCGTGTGTGAGATGCAGATAAGGACTGACAAACAAGAAACCTTTCTTAAAGAGCTGGAGTCTGAAATTGTCGGGAAACCTGTGAGGAAGGATCTTCCGGGGACAGAAGTAGATGGAATAAATGAAGAGAAGCAGGTTGGATGAGTTCGCAGCTGTGTTTTGAAGGGGTGGTGCACAGCAGCAAAGATTACCTGCACAGCTGAAGCAATGGGTCCCTAGAGAGGAGGGACCTGAGCTGAATTGCTCCCCTCTGGGCAGCATCAAGAATTCTGCTCATAGATCATCCTTCACAGGTGCACTTTTATGTGCACCACCCCAAATGTGTGGATTGTATTCTAAGGGATTGGGATTTATATTGAATTAATAGCTGGGTGGGTGTAAATCAGCTTTTGTTGAGCAGAAATCAATTCCTAGTTTATCAAAGCTGAGGAAAATATCGACGTGATGCGTTTGCTCCAAGAGAGGGTGGAGGTAAATCAGAGAGAGAGAGAGAGAGGTCATCTTGCTGGGTGATGTATTACTAAGGATGAGGGGAGGTGAGATCTCTTTGCGAGGAAAACAAGACTGTTTTTTTCTGAAGGCATTGGTCCCTGGGTTTTCTTTACCCCACCGAAGGATGTTGCGAAGATCAGTGTTTAAGCACTGGTTGCAGATGATCTTGATGAAGAGGTCTGGTTACTACATGGTTCGACAACGGAGTAGGATGAATGTGGAGTGCTATCGTCGGTAAAGCTGTGGATAGATTGGTAGTGGTTGAGAAAAGGACATTTATGTATAAGAGAAAGAAGGAGCCCTGTGGTACTCTCGTATTTGTGCAAAGCTGGAAGAGTGGGTGCCATCCATCATTGTATGCAGCGAAAAAGAGAAAGCTAGCTATCCGGTTAGGGGATGGCAGGTAGACTGAAGGAAGGCAGCTTGCAAAACAAACCTGATGGCAAACACGATTGAAAGCCTTGGAAATATCAAGGGCAACAGTACACGTTTCTCCGAACCTTTCCCGTGTACGCGTCCAGTGTCGAATGATGTAGACTACATCATTCGCCACTGGACGAATGATGTAGACTACATGAGCCGTGAAATTGGATTAGCGGAATCCATAGTGGTAGTCGTGATTAATTGGCGAGCTTCTAGGTTGTGAAGTAGATTATTGGTAACTTTCTCCTTTAGTGTGGAGAGGATTGAGGTGATGGAAGTTGGATAGGCTTTTGTCTCCCTTTTTTTCAATAGGTTGAATATGAAGAAGGTCAGGAAAGTCCTGATAAACACCTATAAAAAAAATATTCAAGCAGCTGATAACCAGAAGAAAGAACATACTATTAGTAGCATTATGAAGGTAACTTACGAGGTTACAAGACTATGAGCGCATGTTCTTGTGGTTACATCAGTTGCTTTACTATCATTTTTGTTTCAGGTGTTTATCAGACCCCCCGCCCATCGCATATGTTAGTTTCCATGAGATGAAATATGCCCGCTGAGTATAGAAGGTTGACGAGACAATAGAAGACAGCTGCTAGCTCTGTAGCACAGCGTTTGAGTACAATAAAAGAATGCCATCGCTACAAAGTCGCCTTGACATTGGAGAAATTGCTGAAACCCTGCTCCGGAAATCAAATCTAGCAGCTGGAATCCAGTGCATTTTTAGTGGGGCCGAAGAGATAGGAGGGGTGCGAGTACTGCTGGCGAAATCAGATCGTTTGATTACACTCATGATGGAAACGTGTAATCGAAGGTAATGTCCCACGCAGCAGTGAGTTTGAGGCTGCCAAGTGAGGAAGTGTGTGTGTGATAGGTTCAAAGCGAGTAATCATTGCGGTGATTGAAATCGTAACATCGATTTCGCAGCGGAGAAAACTCGTGAGAACGAAAACTTCATTAAGTTCTTGCGAGACGACTTTCTCAAGCAGCACGAGTTTAAAACTGGTTAGATTTGACCATCGCTTCGGGAGTTTTACTTAAGGATGTAGACTTGGCTACCAGTTGGATGCTGCAATAATGAATTATACAGAGGTATGAGGATCTTCCCATTTGGACATGCTAAACAGAAAGCGGAATCTGAAAACGAAGTATGAATTTCAAAAATGCGTGCGAATATTCGAAAGGGTGCTTAACTGAGGAAGTGTCTGAATGTGCATTACCGTTCGCTTATGTTAAGCGCATGCTAGAAAAACAGAATTTCATGGGAAACTATGAAACGTTGTTACTTGGCAAACGAGCTTTCGTTGTGAAATCAGCTCTTCTGGTTACGCAATGAACGCCGATATTTCGGGAGTGTGGTCTTCTGCATCGGATGCATTCAAACTGACTTCCCATGAAAGGAAAAGATTTCCAGCGAGAAATCAGCTGGCATTTGGAAGGGGGCACCACTCTGCGTACACGCTCATTAAACTTGACTCGACAGCATTTCTCCGCAAACTGCCCCACTCACGTTAAGGGATGGCTGATCGGCTGCGATGAAATCGTTTTCATTTCAATGCACTTCACGCTGCGGTGTTTTCTTCAACCTCAACTGACCTTTTTTAAAACGAGAATCCCACTGACGATAACATGTCGCATAACAGCGCAGTTTGTGTTCACCAACATTCAATGAATTTTGAACCGTTCTTCGAAAGCTCTCGATTCACGCAGAACTCATTTCGATCTGCAGTGTGGATCTTACTGCGGAACGAAATTCTTCGCCACCTTAAAGATATTCTCAAAGCGTTCGCAGTGAAAGTCCAACGCACTGTAGATTGAAAGGCGGAGGCACTGCGTTCCCGTCAGAGTGTATTGATCCGCACTTAAGGTCGCAAGACCTCCATCACGGCAGTTGCGTGTGCGAGAAAACCAGTCGTCGAATGTGGTGTCGACTCGTTTTAATCGAACTTTTCCTAAACTTATTTCATTGAAAGCTTCTTTTGCTAATCCGCTCGTGCAAAATCAATGCGAGTGAATTCTTAGACGCACCTCCACGCTGACAGGCGATGTTCCATTTCAGGGGATTTAAAGAGTTATCTCCGAGGCCGCCGGTGGAGCGAAAGGTGCGAAGATGAGCGGCATGACATCCGAAAGTCGTTGACTTCGATGGCTCTCGATATCGCTAAGGGACTCGATTACTTAGCCGGACCGAAGTACTTCCACAATGACTTCGCGTGTCGGAACTGCCTTGTAAATTCCGCAGAGCACGTGAAGATAGCAGACTTCGGGATGTGCAGACAGTTGTACGACTTCTACTGTTACAAAGAGAAAGGTAAGCCATTTGTTTCTAACGCACTTCAAGTATTCTCATGACTGTTTTTGTAGCGCAAATTTGGAAGTGGACAGCAGCATGAGACGGTGTGAAATCGTTTCTTATTCCTTCGAGTTTCTCTTACTTCGGACACGTTTTGCGGTCTGTTCATTGTGAGATTGGATGCCCGTTGGAATGGGTTGGCTTTCTTCAGACTGCACGTTCGAGACTGACGGAATGAGAGGTGACATTCAAACGTGGAAGCACGTTGAATAAGCGTACTTTAGCATTTTAATGAGGCGCCTTGCGATTTCATCGCAGAACTCCGATGTGGGTCGATTGGTTATTGGCCACCACAGACTTCTACGCTGTTTTCTTTGAAAATTGTCGAGCTTCTGGAATTTCTAGTTTCTCAGGGTTTCCTCACTGGCCTCGGCTTTCATCTTTTCAAGACTATTCTGCGATTTCTTAGCCTAAATACTTGCCAGAGCGTCTTGCTCTGGTACTTAAAAGAGCACCGGTGGGTGAAATCTTAAACTTTTTTTTAATTGATTTATACAAGCATTTCGTTAAATTCATTCAATGTGCAGATGCTTTGTTTTAGTTTTTTTTTTTTTTTTTTGTATGTGTGTGCGCAAAATGTTTACTAATTTATCCCTTGAACAACATCGTCGTCAATATGGATTAAAACACATCCCCCTCATACACCTCGTATCCATCATATTTCAGTGATATCAACGGTAATACAATTTCAACGTGCACTTCGTTTCCATGGTAACTTTGGCGTGGATAAACGTCATGGCCGGTCGGGTGGTCTTTATACCGCTTATTCTTAGGTTATCGCGAGTAACCTTTGGTTAGGCGCAGTGCATTCCTTGCGCTAATCAAAAACGAAATAGGGTGCACGCTTACTCCTCTTAACCCCATATGAATATCCTCCCACTGGGAAAGGGGAACCGAATCGCGCCTAGAAGACGCAAGGTTGGCTAATCTCGAATTCCTTCTCTTGAAGCACGTGGAGTGTTTTCAAGTGGGAAGAACTTGGCCCGTTGCCTCAAGACATTCGCAACCCTCTGCGCCGTCGAGGAAAGCTTTCACTCGGCCGGAAAGGTCAGCACGTGGAGATACGTCCCCATCCCCCCCCCAAGCATCGTTCATCTAACGCATAAAACTGAACCAAACGCTAAACAACTCCGTTCACTTCGTGTTTCTTTGGAAAGTTTTACGCCCTTCGAATGTTACCGCTTTTTAATTCGGCAGTAAACTTTAACCTTTCCGGATGTTTAGACGATTATAACAACGGCACTCTCTCTTGAACTGCCCTTGTTAAGTTTCTTTTATGGAATTTGGATTCAACTCAGCGGTGCATTCGGCCTGCAGTCCCTTCTCACACATTAATTCAGCCCCACACCCACGGGGTGAATTGAGTTGACTCCGATTGCATTTCCCGATGCTAAAAGCAAACATCTATTAACAGTTTATCATTCCCATCGCGTATACAACATACTTATACTGTATTATAAATACAATGTACAGTCTACAATCAAGAATGTAGAAGGAAGTTCTACAATTCGATGTACAGTCTTATACAATACAGTTCAAGTATTACTATCGTTTTCTGTTGGTAATTACACTTATTTTTGTCTATTTATTTTGTTACAGTTGATAAATGTTTCCTTATATATACAAATAGAGTAAAATACATTTCGGATAGTTTTCGTAGTTTATAATAAGTTACTGGTTTTAGATAAAGTAAGTTAGTTGGTGTATTTATGTGTAACCAAGGGCTGTAGCCATAGTTCTTACTAAAGAATTAAATTAGTTCGAAACAGTCACTACGAGTCCAGTGACCGCATCTACGAGGGCTCACCTTACACGGTTTGAATTGATGTTAATATATTAATCTCCTAAGTGAATGAACTAGTTAGTATATTGGTACCTGAATTGGATATGATAAGTGAGTTCCGATAATCTCTTATACGTTTAAAGTAATTGTCAACATTGTTTAGTCCCATGAGGTGGTCTCTCTCAATCTTTTTCTGAATGCATATGCTGAGGTTATAGATTTGATTTCATTTGGGAGTTTATTGTAATGCTTCTCGCTAGGTATTCGAAGGATTTATGAAAAATTTCTTTGTTTGCCTTGGGTACTATGGTAATAATTTATCGGTACTACCAGCAGGTTCCGGCAGCATCGGAATCCATAGTCTACATTCCAAGAAACTTTCAGTATTCCTTTTTACGTATAATAGACACCCATAGAGATATAGCTTCTGAAGTGGTATAATATTATGAATGGCATACAGATCGTTGGTTGAATGTGCGAAGTTAGTAGTGGTTATGGCTCTAATTATTCTGTCTTGTATTCTTATTAATGGAAGCAGATTGTTGTAATAATCTCCACCCCAACAAGGGATGCCATATTGCAGTGAGGAATTTCCCCAGGAATAGTATAAACATACTAAGAATGCTGCATTTACACATTTTTAACATAATATATTCTATTAATTATAAATCTAAACTTATTTGTTAAGAAAGTGGTGTGGGAGTTCCACTTCATATTGCTATCCATATGGAGGCCCAAATAATTGATTGATTTTGTTTTTTTGATTAAGCTACAGTTACACGTTAGGATGTCACTACACTTCCTTTCGTGCCATTTTATGGTTATATTGTGGTCTAGCTTATCTGTTAACGTGAAGTGTCTCGTTTAATCGGTATTAATGTTAAGTCTATTATTGCTAAACCTTACACTTAGTTTTAACATATCACTATTAATCCGATTTTTTTAGATCTTCAAAGGTTGTTTCGGTGTATATTAAGTGTCTTCGGCGAAGGATATCATTTTGCCAAAAAGTTTGTATTTACATAAATCGTTAACATGTATTAAAAATAGGATGGGTCCTAGTACAGAGCCTTGTGGGACTCCGTATTTTATTATGTTTGTTGTGCTATTGAATGTGCCGTAGCTGGTATGTTGTTTTCTATTATTCAGATCGGATCTGAACCAGTCATTAATAATTCCCTTATTGCCGTATTTGGGCATTTCCAGTAGCAACAGGTCATGATGAACACAGTCGAATGTCTTGGATATATATCAAGAAAAACGGCTGCTGTGTGCATTCCTTCATTTATTCCACTGCAGACCGTTTTATGAAACCCCAATAGCGCTTTTCCGGTATTACATCCGGATCTAAATCCATATCGATTACTTGCGTAAAAGGATATTGTATTTAGATTGAAATCTGTTATTAGGATTTCAATAACCTTTGAGGTTGTGGACAGTATAGATATTGGTCTGTAATTTTTTATTTCGTTTCTGTTACCTCCTTTAAATAGCGGTACAACTGAAGCAGTTTTAATCCGATTACTACCCTCTTTACCTCATCTTCGTTTACTGCTTGTGGATACATGGAATTCTTAATCCATGGAAGGTGAGTCACGTACTTTGTCCTTTCTGCAGGGTCCAATTCACAACATAGTTCGTAAAGTGGTTGTTCATTTTGTTAAGTACATTGGTGACGTCATTGCCTTCTGGGAATTCGCGTGTTTTGAGCCTTGTGTTGCCTATTATCATATTAACCAACCTCCATTCTTTACTTTTATTACAAGAAAGAAAGTTGTATAGGTGATGATGTTCTTTCGCCAGCTTTATTTTTTCCTTTAGGAATTTAGCGTAATTTTTGTAGTCGTGTTCAAACATTAAATTGTAGCGATTTCTCCCGTGCTTAAGGTAGAGCTTCTCTTTTTCCTTATCATATTTTTTTAGTTAATCTGTTATCCTGTGTATGTGAACATCCTTTTTTTTAGTAACTCTTTTGTGATATTGCGATTTCCTGTCTGCATATTTTATCATTTTGATAAATTCCTCATATAGATGATTTATGTCTAATATGTCGGTTTGAGGCAGTTAATGATGTTTTATGTAGTTCTGAAATTTATAATTGGTGCCTATTTCGAATTTATTATGACTATCTGCACAGCTCATGTCAACGCTATTAGGTAAGGATAGGTTCAACAGTATCGAATGGTGATCTGTTACTTTGCTGAAGTAGATTGCAGAGGATACCTCATAGATCATTCTGTTTCTTGTGAATATGTGCTCAATTGATTTTTGATTCGAGGTTATATGGTGAGTGGTCGGTGTAATTTAGCGCTCGTATAAAATTGGTGATTTTTGGTGTTTTTTGTGTGTGTTTTTCCTTAGAAAATTGGTTTTATAGTATTTTCGTGTTTTTAGAGTATTTTGTGTCTTTATAACATATTTTATTGGGGCTGTCGTCGCTAGAGGGATTCGTAGTGTGTAGTGTTCGTGAAAGCTTCGGATAAGATAAGTATTATTTTCAGTTATCGTTGATAAATTTATTTAATATTGCGTAGTTTTGTTTGACTTGCGTCTCTTAGTGCATCTTTTTTGTGCGTTTTTGGTGTTATAATTTATAATTTGATAAAATACGTTGCAAGTAAGTTTGGCATCAGTACGAAGGAAAATGGCGGCCAGTAATGATGGTTCGCCATCTTTATCAAAGAATGGTAGTATAAAAGAGATAATTCAGTGTACTAGGTGTGAAATGTACGCTTTGCGGAGTGCGGTTAGATGATAATAAAGGAGTGAATGTGTGTAGAAAATTTAGGGCGAATGAGAAATTGAAGAGTATTTCGGATCGTGAGTGTGATATTTTTGTCAAACTTCAGAATGAAGAAAATAGGGATATGACAAGAAACGGCGAGGTTGTACAAGAGAATTGCGAGAGTGTGAATGTAGAAAGTGTGAATGATAGTGTTAATGGTTTCTCAGAGAACAAAAAAGATGATATAGATGCATTGAGTGAGATCGCGTTGGTGAATAGTGCGATACAAAGAGCAAAACAGCAGCTAGAGTGCATGAACAAAAGTAGACCGAATGAACCAACCAATAATAAAAGGTATGACAGGAAAAATAGACGTATGAATGTGAACATGAACAAAATGAAGGAGAGAGTGCTGAATGGAGACTCGTTAGTACGAGGTGTGATAGTAGACGATTTGACAAAATCGTACCAACCTGGTGCGACCATAAAGGACATAACTGCGTCTATTAGAGAGCAGAAGAAAAGGGTGAAAGAAATGATTGCTGTGGCAGGTACGAATGATTTGAAAGGAGACAAAATGGAAATGATAGAAGCCCTGAATGAATTATTTGAGGTAGCAAAAGAAAAGAGTGAGAGAGTTAGGATGATTAGTCTTTTTTTCGCGGTATGACAGCGAAGTGTTTAAAAGGAGGGCCATAATTGCGAATGACTTTATGCGTGGGTTATGTATGACGAGTGGTGTGGAATTTGTGGACGTGTGGAGTGAGTTCGATGGGCGAAAGGATCTATATAAGATGGATGGCTTGCATTTGAATGGTTACGATGTAAGAAGACTTGAGAAAGTGTTGCTGAATGTGGTGGATGTGCAAATTCAGGGAAACTAAATTTATTAAGGGGGGGGGTAGATATACAGTCCTTAGGGAGGCAGTTGAATGTATAAATGACTATAATATGCCCGAGCGAATAAAGACAACAAATCAGAGTGGGATAGTTAATATAAGGCATCAAGGTAGGGTTGGGGCTAATGGGGGGGTCTTAAATTCATGTACACTAATGCTAGGAGAATTAGGCACAAGAAGGAAAAGTTTTTGGCCATGGTTGGCACTTCCAGACCACTGGTTATTGGTATTAGTGAATCATGGCTGACTGTAGATGATATCGCTAGTGGGATTGAATGTGATGGGTATAGTGTGTTCAGGAATGACAGGGAGAATAAAATGGGGATAGGAGTATTGTTGATGATAGCTGATGAGCTGCAGCTAAGGAGAATAGAAGTTGAATTGCAGGATAGAGAAAAGAGCACATTTGAGGCCATTTGGTGGGAGATTGTGGCCAGCAGAACTAAATATACAATTGGGTGCTGCTATAGACCAGGTGATAGAAACGATGGTGGTGACAGTATGCACAAGCAAATAGAAGAAATGGTTGGAAGGAGGGCGATTATTATGGGAGATTTCAACTATGGTCGCATTGATTGGAGTGGGGAGAGGACATACGGGAGGAACGAATTGGATTTTATGCGACAGCATATAATGGAAAATACTAGGGGTCAGAGAGTGCTTGACCTAGTAATTACATCTGAGGATTTAGCTGTAACAAATATGACCACATTGCCACCAATCGGTGAGAGTGATCATAGGGTCTTGACTTGGGAGGTGGCTAAAGGTGGAGAATTTTCAATTAAGACAGGGTACATGTGGAATTATCGGGCTGGAAAGTAGGATAAGCTTAGGAGTTTGATTGGTTCAGTGCCATGGCATGTAAAACTGCAAGGACTAGAAGTCGATAGTGCATGGGAGGTATTTAAGAAGTGTTTGCATGAAGCAATGGCTGACTGTATACCTAGATTCCGAATAATAAATCAAGTAGGGGTTAAATGGATGAATAACACCATTAAGCTTGAGTTGCAAAAAAAGAAACAACTATGGAGGGAATTTAATGAGAAAGGTGACCGGCAGGCACACGAACGGTATAAAGCGCAGGCCAGAAGGGTAACGAGTGTGGTAAGAAAAGCAAAAAAGGATTACGAAACAACATTGGCCATGCAGGCTAAAGAGAATCCTAAACAGTTTTTTAGATATGTAGCAAGTAAAAGGAAAAATGTACATGGCAGATTGATTTTAAAGAATGCCGATGGTAGGGAGGTAACTGAATCAGTTGATATAGTTGAGTTACTGAGTGAGCACTTTGCAAGAATATATCATCCAGGTGGTGACATTGCAGAAACCAATGTACCAGTAGATTAAACGGGAATTGTGGTGAATGAAGTGGAGGTGAGTAGTCTATTGCATAACCTCAATGTCAATACATCTGTGGGATTGGATGGTATACCAGCTCGTGTTGTACGAGAAGCAGCTAAAGAATTGTCAGTACCCTTGATCATTTTGTTTAATTTGAGTCTCGGGTCTGGGTTAGTCCCGAGGGGGTGGAAAGAGGGGAAAATAGTTCCGCTGCATAAAGGTGGTTCCAAGACTGCTGTTGTAAATTACCGACCGAGTAGCATATCAGGAATCATTGTCAAGGTCTTAGAGAAATTAGTCAAGAAAAGAATACAGGATTGGATAGATGAAAATGGGATATTGTATGGGGGACAACATGGTTTTGTGAAGGGTAGATCATGCCTCAGTAACTTTCTCACGTTTTATAACACAGTGACGGCTGAACTGGATAGGGGTTAATGGGTTTACAGTAATACTACTGGACCTTGCCAAGGCTTTTGATAGGATACCACATAGAACCCTAATCAGTAAACTGGAGCAGATGGGGATAGATATAGGGTTGGTGAGATGGATAGGAGGGTGGTTGAAGGAGAGATACCAGAGAGTGGTTTATTCAGGAGTGGAGTCTAAAAGACGGCTTGTGACTAGTGCAGTGCCACAGGGCTCTGTTCTTGGACGACTGCTTTTCAATGTGTTCATCAGTGATATAGGAAAGGATTTGAGAGGAAGTGTTCACTTGTTTGCTGATGATGCAAAGTTGGGTAGAGCAATTATGAGTGCACAGGATGTCAAAATTTTACAGGATGATTTGGATAGTTTGGAGGACTGGGCTAGGAAAAATGGATGTCAATTTAATGTGGCAAAGTGTAAGGTTATGCACTTTGGGGTGAAAAGAATAGCAGCAGTATATCGCATTGGTGGAACCGTACTCCAGGAGATGGATGAGGCCAGGGATTTGGGAGTGTTGGTGGATAGGGAATTGAAGTTTACGGGGCACATTGCAAAAGTGACTAAAACAGCTCACCAAATCACTTGGCTTCTGAAAAATACTTTAACATGCAGAGACAAACAAGTTGTTGTTCCTCTGTATCGAGCCTTGATAAGGACTTGACCCCATCTGGACTACTGTGCCCAGTTATGGGCACCAGGGTTTCTTCGTGATGGGGAGGAAGTGGAGAGGGTCCAGAGACGAGTGACCAAGATGATAGCAGGTCTGTGGAATGAACCTTATGAGAACAGGTTGAAGATTTGTGGGTTGCAGAAATTGGTCGATAGGCGAAGGAGGGGGTGATATGATTGAGACATTCAAATTACTGAAGGGTTTCTATAAGATTGATCCAGAAGATATTTTTGAAAATATTACTGGTGGTGGGAGGACTAGGGGCCATGAATGGAAGCTGGGCAAGATCGTGGTTGACAAGGGTGTTAGAGCTAGGTTTTTTACTTGGAGAGTGGTGAATGAGTGGAATAAGCTTCCAGAGTCTGTTGTGGGTGCTACGACCGTGAATGAGTTCAAGGCAAAGTATGATAGATATTGTGTGAATGTCGAATAGTTGTTCTTGACATGATATTAGGGCCTCCCTCGATTAGTCTTTCGACTCATTGAAGTTGCCAGGAACAATAATAATAATAATAATGCAACTTACTGAATTGTTCGCTTCTCTCGTATTGCCATCTATGTAAGCAAGAAACCAATGAGTAGATCATATATTTTTATATTCTTCAGTTTTACCATTACTCTTATAAAGGTCCAAATTTATACTCCTCACTAGTATGACATTGTTTAAGGTTTTTAGGACATTATTTAGCTCTGATAGAAAGATATCAACTGGGCCATCGTGTGCACGGTAATTAGAAAATATAAGTATATTCATCGCTGTGTCGTAATCATTACAGTTTCAGCGCTTTGCATTTTTTGATTTCAGTCTATGAAATTTATAAATATTTTTTCTAGCGTATAGAATTAATCCACCTGAACGATTATAGTCGCGGCAATCATGAAACGTGTCGTAATCTGCGTAAGAATAACGATCAACCTCAAGTTGTTTGATCCGTATTGCACTTAAGACTAGTACATCTATATATATGATTGGATCTCTGTAAAAAGTAACATTAAATCGAAATTTGACCTTATCGACCTAATATTGACATGATATATGTTGAAATTCTTTGAATTTGGTAGTGTCAAAAACATCTTACTGAGGTTAGATTATATGGTTTTTACAGTTGCATCAGAATCTAAGCAAATCATGTGGAATCTTAAATCCATTTCGGTCCTTATTGTTCCAGTTATTCATAGGTAACACATCACTTTCTTTTCCCTTTTTTTTGTGAATTCTTCGTTCTTGCTCTTCTACACGTGAGTGACTGCGCTTGTTCTTTTGATTAGGTAGGTTTCCAGTTCGGTGGATGGCATCGGAGAGCATCGTCGACTTCATATTCACGCTGAAATCGGACATTTGGAGCGACGGCGTGGTCGTGTCAGAGATGGTGACGTGCGGAGGAGCCCCGTTCCAGGGATTGTTGAACGAAGAATTTCTGAAGCTCATTCGGAACGATGAGAAATTACCCATCCCGCACGGCTGCGAACTCCAGTATAAGTAGTTTTGCTCGCGCTTAAAATAACCGCATTTCACTGGGTTCACACGAGTGGTAACTCGCTTCATACAGTGAACAGCCATTAAATGGAACACGTAAAGTGGGGATAATTTCACTCTCTTCTTCCTCTTCGTACGATTCTTACACATTTTAAACAGATCGGAGTACGCTGCTCGTATAATTTGTATACAATTACGTTTAAGTGTATAATTCATTTCAGAGACAAATGAAAAGAGGAATTAACCAACACTCCTTTCTGGTGGTGGAGATGAATTATGAGGTGCAACTTCGAGCAGTTTCCATCAGATGAATTGCTGATTCCAAATTTATTCGTTTGTCTTGAAGCATCTCAGACCGAGATGCCTCAACAACAGGCTGGAATCGCATCTTTCCCTTTCCGCATATCGTTGAAGCGTTATGGTTCAGATCCTCCTGTAATGACTCCTCAAAAGAGTGTTCAGCGCGTGAAAATGGTGCGTTTTTCTCAACCCACTAGCAGGTTGTTAGCGAACTTGTTTTTAGTGCACTTCGGAAAGACTTGGTGTTGGATGTAGATTGGCTCGAGGTGGTCAACGATGTCTTTCAACTGTTCGTTATCTGTGTTGGATCTGCAATGTGATACGCGAATAATCTGATCCAGTTCTCCCCTTTAACGGCAGGGAGAATCCTCGACAAAGTAAATGAGATCAGCAAGGACGGAGATGTTACATTGAATCAGTCGTGAGAAACGTTCCTTAACAGGGAAATAATTTATCCGCAAGTATGGGTATTATCTGACAGCCACGGTCCCCAACTCTACAAATTCCAGCTCTGCAGTAAAATATCAGCCGATTGCTGTTTTGTTGCCACTCCCCCCCCCCCACGGTTCTGCATTCGTTGATGTTTTGGCCACGCATGCTCAACAGAGGCGTCTCTGATCAGCATCAAATTCCTCATTTGTACCGCGGAGAGGTTCATAGGATGCTAATACGACAAGAAGCATTCACGTCACTGCTTGTCGTCAGCTCCTCCCCCATAATGCAGTCGGATTTATGAAGAAGCGATGATCTTTATAAGCTGAGCGGTCGTTCGTGGGGCTATCGCATACTTCCGCCGCACGAGACAGGGACTCCTGTTCACTGCTGAAGACGATAAAAACTGGTAAAATCCTCATGCAACGCTACTTTTTGTTTCCATACTTTTGCGTATTTTTGGTGTGAAAGTATACTCTCATTTGAATAAAATTCGTTGCTCGACTGAAAGCATAGCCTCCGCTCACGGATGCCCAGACCAACCCAATTATGTCATAGAAGGCACCATGACTTGCGCGTGCTTCCCTCGCAGAGAGGGAACGTTTCTTTTCTTCTGAGACAATTCCGAATGCATCAACCTGCGTAGATTGATCGATCCTTTTCGTACCCCGCTGACGACTGCAGTGCTAAACTTCCCTCCCGTTTAAGTAAAAATTCTCTTCCTTGTTCCTCGCTTTCTTGATGTCCATTTTTAATCGCATCCTGCAATCTGTTTATCCCCTAATCTTTCTCAGAATGTGTCTCCAGTCGATTTCTTTCTTACCCATCTCTTGTATCCAACAGTTAAAGCTGGTTTGCCTCAGCTAATTCAGTGTTTTGACTTATTCTTTCTTTCTTATTCGATGTAAGAAAGAAATTATTAGACGGCCGAGTAGTAAACATCGGCTTTATCGATTCTGTTGTTTGTTTCCATATTGAATTTTCCATCTTCACTAGAATTACTGATTTTCTCGTTCCATTGGTTCTCTGCAGGGCCGGCTTAACGCGGTAAGCAGGTGTTGCGTCGCAGCAGGGCGCCTTCAAGGGGCACTGAAGTGAGTAGATAAATAAAACAAGAACGCATTTTAATATTAGCGTTTATTCAATGTGGATGTGCAATAAATGGATTGTAAATGACATTTAGCAAAAATTGCAACTCGCTTTTCGTTATATGTGTTGTACAGCTGACGGAAGCACTAAACATTTAACACTAAAAGATTGCTAAACACAGCGCGCATTCGTTAGTTAGGACGTGAGGCGCACACGTGTATCCTGCTCAACCTCTATTCCGAAGTGACATTTGGCACTTTTTGTGGAACGGATCTCATGCGTTGTTTATAAGTCATCGAACCCTTGACTGCTAAACACAGTAAATGTAATTAATTCACGCCGAGGTAAGTACATTCAAAACTGAACGTAAGCCTTTACAAATCAGCCAAAAACATAAGCTTTTTTATTTTATTTTTTTTTGTCTTACCAAATTTTTTGTTCTGTAGATTTTTACTTCAGAATAACTTTAGGCGTAATGGAGACGAAAAAAATTATCAGAAGCGGCAAAAGAACTTGAGAAACAGAAAGAGCAACTAACTTAATTTCGCAAAGTCTGAAGGTTCATCCGCGTACCTCTTAAATAAATTAAAAGATTCAAATTTAGATATTAAAAATTTGTGGGGACAAGGATACGATAACAGAGCGAATATGCGAGGAAAACACAGCGGCATTCGGAGAGACATATCGAATATTAATCCTCGAGCCCTCTTCGTCCCTTGCGCAGCAGACGCATTAAATTTGGTGATCGATGCTACTGCTCAAGTTAATACTGAAACAGTGAGGTGTTTAGCAAGATTCAAGAAATTTATTTCTTTAGTACTTCACTAAATGATGGGACGCACTGAAAAAGTCCACCAAAACTGCACTTGAAACTTTCTCAGATACGAGATGGGAAGCGAGGATTGACGCTCTTCGTTCGCTTAGATAGAATATTGGAGAAGTGTTAGCTTCTTTTGTGGACATTTGTGATAATATCCAATTGACAATAGCACAAAATATGAAGCAAAATCTTTAGCTTTGAAAATGAAAGATTTTGCATTTCTGTGCTCACTTATAATCTCGTATGGATTTTGTGCAGGATCAATGGAGTGAGGAAATGCTTCGGAATCCGAACACAAATTTAAGTGAATCTATAAACGCGTTAAATAACGTAATCGACTTTACTGAAGAATTTAGATCGGATTGAAATTTTAATGTTATACTTGAATCGACAGAAGTGTCAGCATTAGATTTAGAAATTTCTCCTCAGTTCAAAAGCAGTCTATGACGCAGACATAAGAAAAGATTGTTCTCTTAGGAAAATGTTCGGACGAAGCGCCAGTTGATCCGCAATCTAACTTGAAAGTTTGATTTTTTTTTCTTCCAATTGTGGACACTGTTAGTGATTCTTTGACTGAAAGGTTTGATCTCTTGAAAAAGTCACTTTAACAAATTTCAGTTTTTATCCAGTTTCAAGAAAATTTCTAATATTGGTGAGAACACTTTAAGAAAACACTGGGATGATTTACAAGTTACGCTGACTGATGGTGAAGAAAGTGTATTGCTTCAGTCCCTTTTTATTAGGCCTCCTCTGAGACCTCACATGAAGTTTGGCAACCCCCAAAGAATAGGTATTAGTGTGTGCGTTTTTGCATGATTTGGGATTTTTGCTGTGTTGTTAATGTGAACTTTTCAAAATTACAGAATTTTACAGAAAAATTATTTTTAACCTTTCAATTTGCATCTGGGAACCAGGACTCCTGGAGCCGGCACTAGTTCTCCCCCTGAGGATCCGATGCTGTTGATTATCGTGTTTCTGGCAATTTTCATCGTTATTTTTACATCGCTGATTTTCATCCCAAATTTGTTTCGGTTAAGGAATCCAAGTTTGCGCTGGATTCATGTGGAACATCAACCACTCAGGTTTCGTCATTTCAAGATCTGGTATGATAAATAATAGCGTAAAGAGAGGCACCCTGTCTTGCACTTGATTTAACATCATTAAATCTTCATCGTCTTCTGCTGCTTCGATTCAGTTGACAATGTGTTCTTCTTTGAGTTGAATTGAACTCAGTTATAGACAATGCGAGGCTCGATCTTGTCCAATTTATAAATGTATCGTTTGGAATGGGGTTTCTCTGGACAGCTTGCCTTGTGGGATACCTCCATGGTAGAGGACTTCCGAGCAGCCATACAGGTCCTTTACTTTCTTTTTTATCCTTCACATTTCTTCCCTTATTCTTTGATCTCTTTCTGAGTCTTTTTCGCTATCTTATCTTCAAAGCCACCATCACTAGGGTTCAACGGTGCTCGTCATGAATGGCGACCCGTGTACATCAGGAGAGGAGGAGGACCAGCAGTATCGTACTACTCAGGCGCATGCGTTAGTAAGTCCTGAATGATCCAGCCAGGATCAATTGGCTCTGATGCTGGAAAAACCGCTTTATTATGTCAGTTTCGAATGTGTATAACAGGTCGGTGAAGCGTGTTTCACGTCATATAGTCTTCCCTATTTGTTTTGTAACCCAAAACCTTGGCAATCGTGAACACTAGCTTTGCTCGAAGCACTTCGTGTGAATGTTTTTACACGAGTATAAAAACATTCACGTGGCTGAAATCCAAGACAATAACGCCCTCGGGCATTAGCGCAGCCAACAACAGTAAAAATTATTAAAATTAATAATAAAAATTTGAAAATACTCGAGGTAGAAAAACTTATCCCCTGTTCAAATGACATTGAAGTCTTCTGATCCGTCGCCAACAATGCTTGCCACAACTTCAGCCCGTCCATGCTCTCCTCGCTTTTCGCACACGATCACATCACCCAAAGGTAAGGAGAGTGCCCTCTTGAATTCTGTCTGTTGCTATGCAACTCTTGTATGGATGAAGAAAACTCTCCTCCTGCCATACAATAAATGTCCCCGCTGGTCTTTCGTCAAAAACCACTAGAAGAACGCTAATTAGTATGGATCAAGATTGCTCACCCCCAGTGTGCCCAGAATTTATATTTATCCGAAATTTCCATAACATCAGGGAAGGAAGCCTTTTCTATTAAAGGGAGTCGAGTGTTTTCACGGAGGAAATGGATGTTTCCGAGACATTTCGTCGTGTGGCATTTGAGGCCTTGTAATCAAGCCATCGCCGTATGGTTTCCCTTTTGTCTTTTTTCCTTAGAATTGTTTTCTACGATCACTGATTTCCTTGTCATGGAGGACTAATAATAAAATAAAAACTAGCCTTTATTTCAATTTCTCTCTCAGCGGTAGGGTGCGTGTCGGCGCTCTCTGCTTTCTCCCACACGATGTTTATGAACGGCGTACGTGCACCATCCTCAAATCCTGCGCAGAGTGTCGCGAAGACCCTGATCAGGGCAGTGGCGAAAATAACGTCATGAATTCCGGTAGGAATCCAGTGCAGTCCCCTTTCTTATTTCTCATAAGAAAGATTACTTAACTTATCCATCCGTTATCATCAACAAAGACGTGTCTTTGAACTGCCTTGCACTTCGCCTTTTTCGCCCAAGCACATCGCATCCGCATTCTCCAAAACAATGCTGTAACGTTAGGCAGATTTGTGCAGGCAGAATTGCAACTGGGACTGTTTCTCACTCTACAAGTGCTGACACAGATTCCCCCCCCCCTATGCATTACGATATTCTTCTTACGATCCAGGTGGTGCAGAAGAAACCTCCTTAAAATTTCTGCCCAGAAGAGAACGGCCTCATAGTCGATCCCCGTCTCCTAGAGTGATAACAGTTGATCCCGACTCGCTTCCCCTGCTTGGGGTATTCCTTTTCACCTGAGCTCTTCAGATGAATTCCTCCAAACATGTAAGATCAAAGCCAGTTGCTGGCGAACATCCCCAAACAATTCGACTCCAACCTTATGGAACCAACTCCTCCTTACCTTCCTTCCTTCCGTCTACTTTCTTTGTTAGAAACGATGTCTTCAAACGCACCAAGATATTCTCTCCCCCTTGACCTCAAACCGTACACTTGGATGATGTTTCTCAAGCCCGTGTTCTAACGCACTTGTGATTAAGGAACTTTGTCATCTTCATTTTTCTTCAGCTGAATTACTTAGCGATGTCTTAAAGCAACCTCACTCATCGGTCAACTGCCTCATTCAGCACAGTTTCCCAGGTGAGGGTCGAGTCGCTTTGATAAGCGATTCAGTTTCGTTAAACGTAACAACATTCATCCATTTCTTCCTAAATTTGGAGATTAAATATTCGCATCGGAATTGTGAAGGAACCGTCTTCTGATAATCCTGATGACCTAAAAATTCGTAAATTGCATCATAAAAAAATTAACATTTGTGGGCTTCAAAATCGCATTTTAAGTGAACTTCGTTTATTGCAGAGTCGACTTACTGGAGAAGTGCTGGTCCAGAGTGCCTGAACGTCGTCCATCGGCACGAGAAATTGTGGGAATTCTCTCCGGTCATCCGAGGTTACTTTCTCTGTGTCCCGTTCCCCACCTACCTGGCTGCGTACCGAAAGGTCGTTTCGCGGCTGGCGATAAGTGCAGCAGGATCGAGGCAAGTTCGCTTCCACCATTGCAGGCTCCAGCGAGCGACGTTTCTACTGTCCAGATGGCGACTGATTCGGCGGTGCGTGAATGCGGATTAAAAGTTCAAGGATTCGGGTCTCCTGTGCAGTCATCCGAAAGAGCTTCGAGCCGTTATGAGAAGAAAGAGGAAGCGTCCGCTCGTTGTGCGATGGGCACCGTTCCTGCGTGCTGCCGATTACGCGCAGAAAGAAGAGCTGCTGCCATCTTGTCCCCGTATTGCTCCTCGTCTCATCGCACCTTCGACGTGTAATCCGAGATCGCTCTCACCGCTGACTGAGAGCGCCGGTCCGTCGAGAGGCACCGACGCCGCAAGCATCCTTAACGCCGGGTCTTCGTCTGACAGAAAACTCACGCGGAGGAACTCGAAGAGCGACACTCTTGAGCTGCAGGAGTTGCGCAGGACACTCGCTTCGAATCGCACGTCACTGCCTTCGAGCTCATGCGGAATCGAAATGCAGGTTCAGGATGCGAAGTCTCGGGAGGGCTCGCATTCACTCTCGGTTGCATCTGCGCATTCTCTAATCCAGAACTCGGCCGCCCCTCTCGATTACGAATTAAATCTGTCAGAACGCGAACAGTCTTCGTCAGAGAAGAAAATGCCTCGCGCGCAGCCTTCACCGGAGCATGAAAAAGCGAACGAGGGATTTCGAGCTCTGGCGAACGATGGAAATGGCGTGCGGAAATGACGAGGAGTCTTTGGAAACGGCAGCAGACGAACTGTTTGAGCCATCTCGAGCCGAGGATATCTCGAACTTGCAGCCAACGGAAGGCGAGGAAATGCCGAAGGGTCAGCAGATGTCGTTATTACATCCGCAGTTATCAACTGCGAAGACACGATCCCACGCAATTTACATGTCCTCGTCGGAAATCGAGCCGACCGGTAAAATAGCGGACGGCGAAAGTGTAGAGTTGCGCTTTGTGACGACGTCATATCCTGAAACGGAGTGGGCAGAAGATGAACGGGTGACGGGCTTCTAAGAGTCGTCCATTTTAGCAACTCGAAAGAGCAAACTGACCGAAACCGTTCACTACTTGGAACTTCAAAACTGAATTTGTTCGTTGCAACAGCATTTCTAATAAAATACTCCGAGATGGAAGAATCTCCGTCTTCGTCGAGTTTTCTTCATGTTATTGGACAAAGCGGATTTCAAGCACAAAATTAAGGAACTGCACCATTTCGAACACATTTCGCGTTATATTTACGAGTCAGAAAAACATGGAAGGACGTCACGTACGTACGTACGTACACACACACACACACACACACACACACACACACACACACACCAAGTGACGTACTTTACTTTCCTCGAATTCATTCATGCTTGCCTCACTCGCGACCTCCAAAGGGAATCCGTCATACACCGTCCAGAGAGAAAATTCTAGCTTAAACCTATGGATGTTCTTTCCCCACCCTCCATAAAATGAAAAATTCCATCAACTCAAATCCTGTACGACCCTTTAAAAAGTTTGTATCCCTAAATCATATCGCCCCTCTTTCGCCTGTTTGCTAGTCTCTGCAGTCCACAAATTCTCAATCTGTCTTCATAATCAGTATTCCACAATCCTGATATCATTTCTAACACTCTCCTTTGTGCTCTCTCCAATATATCAGAATCACAACGGAGACCAGACATGAGCACAATAGTCCAAGTGAGGTTTTATCAAGGCCTTGTAAAGAGGCAAAATGATTTCCTTATCTTTACACGTCAAAGTTCGTTTCAGCATTGCATAATCTTTGGAGTTGTATTTGCAATCTTTGCTGCCTGACACCTGAACACCAATAGGCTATCTATTAACGCTCCCAGATCCCTATCATCATCATCGGTTTCTTCTGGCCTAATCCCACCAACATGATACGACATTGGACATCTAATCACGCCAAAGCGAATGACTTTGCATCTACTAGCATTGAACAACTGAGCCATATTCACTCGTCCACAATTCAGCAAGTTCAAATCAAATCAGCAGCATTCCTGATTACCCGACCTGTCTTTGCATCATCAGCAAATGGGGATTGTCGCTTCTCAAAAGCTTCTTGGAAAGAAGCCAACGGACATTTCCTTGGGCAGATGCATCGTGCCCAATAACGAATCGCTTCTTTGTAACCGGTATAATTGGGAGGAATGCGATGCACCGAAGTCAGGCGCAATTGTCCTGGAGAAATGGGTGCCACAGAGAAACTGACGGAGTTTAAGCGGCATTATGATAAGATGGAACGCTAGAGACGCATCTCTTCAACAAATTGTTTTCATATTGAGCCATCCCAGGTCAACAATGAGTGATGACGTACTGAGATGGAAGTGCAAGGAGTGAAATGCAAATGCTGCCTGCAGCTGAATGACTTACCGAAAGTGAAAAGACCGGAGAGGTGAAATGAAGAATATGTAAAAGCTGCCATTTGTAAATATTCAATGCAAAGGTTCAGGGCATTCGGCTGAAACACGAATTTAATGAGTGGCGCGTTGTTAATTTCTTCCCTACACATTCTGAACTTTTACAGTTTGCATGCATTGCGAACTTAATGCGCAGTTGCAAACATTAATATCGTAATTTACTAAAAATATTTTTAAAAAATTCCCCAACAGCGGCAGCTGCAAGTATTGCCAAGTTCCTTCGTGTGCTTAGTGGCGATCTCCCCAAGAGTGATGTCGCCACTGCAAAAATCCAAGCCTTCATCGAGGGGAGTTGAGGAATTTCATCACGGGCTTCCGGGAAGCAAGCCCGAAGGAGCTCTCAAAAAACTTCCCCCTCTTCTTTCTCGGGGAGCGTCCCTGATTACGAGAAAAATCAAAGCATGAAAGAAAATCCTCGGTGGACCCGCGGGGTGTTCATCCTTCAGTTGGCAGCTTTGCGTTGGAAGGCAGTCGCACTTTCGCACACAAAATGTTCAAACTCGGAAGCAAAATGAAATCCGCGCTTACCCGTGGCATTCGCACGGCAGAAATGTTCCGCTGCAGTTGGAGCCACGAGCAGAAGCACGTTCAGAGCAGACCAGCCGGAGAGCTGCACTACCGAAGCGATTCCCGCTGCGCATGCAACAGAAAGGAAGATCGCATTTAATTACCGTGGGGGAGCGTAACCCTGGCCCCACCGTGAGGGAATTCGATTTTCCCTTTGCTGCGTTGATTCGACGTGCGTTTGATTAATTTCAGGGATCGTTTCGCACTTGAGTTGTTTGTTTCACGTCGCCCGTGACGCTCAATCGTGTCAATGCTGAGACATTTTTGTTTTTCGTTTCGTTTCTTAGATTAATTGCAAATCGGGTCCAGAGTTCATTTCGAACCGCACTTTGCCTTCGTTCTGATGCTCGCAAATTCTCCCCGGAATTGACGAGGTGCTGTCGTCGTGTCAGATGCACCCGGTAGATGCGCTGACTGAGGAGCGGATGAGGAGCACTCCGTTCATTGCGTGGGCATTAAATGCAGTAAGTGTCAATTTATCCACGTACGGTTAATTCTGCACAGAGAGATGGCATCTGCTTTCGCCAGCAATCTGCTCTTGAAGAGTTCGTAACATTTTTTTGACGTCTTTAAATTCTGGACGAAAAGGTAACGAAATCATTCGATAAGGTTCGACTTAATAATTTCTAAAGTATTAAAAGGAAGCCAAACCAAACTTACACCGTTCGATAGCTGAGGGAATAAACATTCGTCAGTGACCTTCAGATAGCGCGCCGCGCCCCGGCGGGTGACAGTGGAGGCTCCGTCATTTTGTGTACCATCCGCGCCACGCCTCGGAAACTTCCACTCAGTATACCTTCGCACTCTCTCTCTCTCTCTCTCTCTCTCTCTCTCTCTCTCTCTCATGGCACGACGCTCGTTTTAGTGTCAATCAGCAGCTCTCGTCGAGATCTATCGAAGTAACGCATAATTTCAATCCAGCGTTGGCGAAGAAAATGTGGATTGAAGTCGAAACAAATTTCCAGCCAGAAATTTCGCAATGATGCCTATACTCGTGGGAAAACCAGCCAGAAATATGCCGAACGCATATGACGGGGAAGAGCAGCTCGTCAGCTTTCCAATAATACTCGATGTCCGGGTCGGAAAGAATACGGAAATATCGGAAGGAAAAGAAATGGGAAGCGGCGCGGCTGACGGCGCCAGCACTTCGGCGGCTGCCCACGAATCCATGGATGTAAATGACGTAAGCGACTATGCCACCGCTTACGAAGATGGATTGAACGAAATGGATGTGGATTTCGGAAGATCGATGACAATAGAAGATCACTGGGGATCGGCGAGTCCGCTTGTGCCATAACGAATCGCAAGGAGGCACTTTCGATCGAGTCGTCTTTCAGTACGACAAGTCTCAACGAAAGCAAGTGGTGTACGTTGCACTGAGCAGAGACGTCTATCGACGGGCTGTATTTGACTAACGAGAGAGACGATTATAAATTTTATCACGGTTACGGAAATTTAGCACCCACTGTCAGGGAGATACGAGAGAATGAAGAAACACCACTTGCC
This sequence comes from Typopeltis vanoorti, assembly GCF_054136105.1. Taxonomy (NCBI): domain Eukaryota; kingdom Metazoa; phylum Arthropoda; class Arachnida; order Uropygi; family Thelyphonidae; genus Typopeltis; species Typopeltis vanoorti. The sequence goes on along the minus strand of NC_143552.1, from coordinate 172,292,895 downwards.
GACGCTAGTTAAGCGAGTTGACAGTTTCTGTGGTCGACGATCGTCGACTGCTGCGATTATAGAGGAGGTCCAGATATTAAAGGTAGATGATGATCATGACCACAGCGAAAACTCACGGCGGAGAGTTTTACTTGTTTCGGCGATCAACGCACAGAGTTTGGTGGAGCACGCCGAAGTTATCGAAACTGAGTCGATTACGAACAGATCTGACTACTTGGTCATCATTGAAACATCGTTCAAACGCACCGCCAGTGGAGTCGCCACATACAGTAACATCAACAGCTTCACCGATTGTCAACGTATCGTTACCATTGATATCGGTCGTAAGCTTCGAGTCGAAGAGCCATCAGTGGGAGGTATATGCGTGGACGACGTAACGATCAACGGTGTATCAAAATTTGTCCTCGGAGCTGCATACATTCATCCGAACGCTTCATCGTCAGCGATGGAATGTTGTATCTATCGATCCCTGCTGCAATACTCCAAAAGCATAAAGAAAATAATCCCGAGTATCGAGCCAGACCTGCATACGCCCATCATCACCGGTGACTTCGATGTCGATGTGTCACAAAACTGATCACTGCAGGACTTTATGGAACGCGAGTTTAATCTCACTTACGTTCAGACCACGACGACCACGCTAGGTAACACTCGTATTGATTTGACTTTTGCCAAAAACTTGGATGTATCTTGTCGACCGTTTGTATCTTACTTCTCTTACCATAGACCTCTCATAAATAAAATTATAATCGATAATTAAACTTGTTTTCATTTATTTACACTTTCCAGCACATATATAATCCGCTGGCGTGACGTATTCACGTAAAACCCGTCCGGGTGTGCAACTACGCAGCTACACCCGATTCTCCCCCCCCCCCTCTTTCCTTTAAAGTTCGTTTTTTTGTGTTTCCATAACCTATTTCAATGCTCTTCGTTGCTTATTTCCGACTGTTCGTTCGTAGCTCCTTTTCAGCCAACCCTCTCATTTCCTGTGGCTCCACTCTGTGCGACTTTACCTAAAGAAATAATTTTCTCTCTCTCGCCTAAGAAGCATTGCCACATGGAAATATGGAATCAACCCTCACCATGGATTCTACAAATGTCGCTACAAACTGAAGCTCCATAGTAGACCTCTCGGCGTTTACAGAAGTCTGGTAGAGGGTTCCATTACGTTGCATTTGAAGCTGCGGTGTTTCTTTTAATGAATACGGGCCAGGTTACACGGGGATGCCATGACCCAGAAACACACATTACATATCAACTATAAGAAATATTAATAAGAAAGTGAAACGATCTTTAAACATAACACACGAGGACTAACAGGAAGAAAATAAGACAAAAAGCAAATATTATCAAGAACACCCTCTGCGTACAAGAAATGACCGAAGACAGACTTAAATACAATCTACAAAACTTAAATACGGATCTTTGTTATATTCCCGTGATAACGCTGAGATCGTAAAATGAAAATCTGATCCTGATTACCCCAGATTGGCCTTAAATCCATCTTGTTTTTTCCAAGTTTCTCTTGCGCAATCTTTTCCAACCACTTTTCAAGTATACTTGCATAAATCTTCATCAGAAACACTCAGTAGAGAAATTGCTCTGTAATTGACTCGGCTTTATTCCCTTTCCTAAAAATGGGTATTGTGATCGACCTAGTTCAATCGTCTACAACTCGGCCCTCTGACTAGGCTGCCTGAATTCTTCAATAAAGACAAGTAAAGCTTTTATATCTCCATATTTTTGCATTTCTGGTGGAATATCATTTACGACAGCTGCCTTTCCACAATTTCGCTTTGTGGTCATGTACGTCAGCTTGTGTTCTTAAGCAATTTAGAAGGAATTTCAGTTGAGTATCTGCTACCACCATCCGGTCACTGCTTGTTTCATTTAGCAATTTTTCGAAGAAAATATAATATAGTGCCTCTTTAACTTCCTGTGTTCACCATGGAGTTTTGATTATTCCTTTCACAAAACATTTCATTTTTTAGCTTTTTTTCATTGGCCTCAAAGAATACTTTCCGCCTTCCTACATATATTTTCAATGATCTAACTAAAGTATTCCTCCATGCCTTTTTTGTTGAGCTAATTTTACACAATGCTTTGCTAGCTTACTTTTTTCTCTGTATTCCCTCTGAGCACAGGCTGACGTACATGCCTGAAAGTTTCGATATGCTGCTGCTTTTCCTTCAGTGCCTCTTTAACTTCCTGTGTTCACCATGGAGTTTTGATTTTTCTATCCTTGCAGACTACCTCACCACATGCCAATCTGGCTGAGTCAAACAAACCTTTCTTTTGGGTATGCCACGGTATTTCCAAGGTTTCATCGTTGTTTTCAAACTCTCAGTTTTTAATGAATGATGTTTGCATATTTGATTCTGCAGTTCACATCTTATAGCTGTTCAACTTCCGTTGGTTTTAAAACCTTTTCACACACCCTTATTCACAATATGAAGTTCAACTTTATCCCTCACAACAATAATGGTGATCACTTCCTATTTCAAATATCCTGTATACTTTTATGTCCTGAATCAGTGGGAAATCTTTGCTGTGGAAAATAACACAGTCAATGTGATTGTTCTTATTCCTTTCACCTTGTCCCCATGGGGTATTTTTGCACATTTTATGTTGGAACGTGGTGTTAGTAATATATCCTTAATAGAAATCGAGCAGATACTTATCATAATATTAGCTTTGCTCTTTTCTCCAAATTTTCCCAGAACGTTTGCCCGATAATCATTTTCCACTCTGTTGATTACATCTCCGGCAAGGACCAACTTTTCCTTTTTCGTTCTGTCTTCTAAAATTCCTCGAAAAATCAGTGCACTGCTTCCATAATAGAACGTTCTATTATAGAATTGTGTTATTAATTAGAATAATTAATAACACAATATACTAATGTGTTATTCCAAATGAGTCTTATTTGTGATAACACAAATAACTCATTGTCAAGTTCCCCCTTCTGATATTAACTTCCGGTACCGTCGAAAGGGTGTAGCATAGAGGCAGGCTGCCTCGCAGCAAAGCTTAATAAGGGGGTTCGTTCAGCCATATTCGGTAGGCTCCGTAGCTCCGCTAACAATTCCTGTTAGCGTAGCAAGTGCGGAAAGAAGTTTTTCCAAGCTTAAAGTGATTAAAAATTATTTACGAACAGCAATGACCCGAGAAAGATTGGTTGGTCTAGCAACTATATGCAACTATATCGACAAAGGCGGACAGAGCTTATAATTTAAATAAATTTAGAAGAGCTTATAATTTAAATAAATTTAGAAGAGCTTATAAAGTTTTATTTTGCGATATCCCCGTAGAGCAAACATTTAATTCATATTATTTTGTAATCGTTTTGCATTAATGTTTCTCTTGTAATAAAAACAAAATAGCAATTGGAGATTTTCTTATTTTTGTCTTCTAATCCATCAGGGGAAATATTTAATTGTTTCCCTCATGGCTCGATCTAATCTGGCGACGGTCCTGCCAATCACTCTACCTGATGTTGCTTACCATTCAAGATGATGAAGCTCATAATTGGTGTTTAATATTATAGCTACTCCTCCTTTTCCCTGATGTTTTTGCCTGAATGTACCATCTGGCATTTGTTGCTTACAAAGATCTCACCTGCTTCAGTCGTTGTTTCGATAACACCTGGTACTTATGTAATTCTTGTGCTAGTTCCATTTCTTTTTCATTGATGCTTCTTATATTGATGGTGTAAATCTTGATCTCTACTGATGTTGACTTGGGTTTGTTATTATTATTATGAAAGAAACCCCTTAAAGTACATATTAATAATATTACAACATGCAGTATTCATGTTTGTTCCTTATAACTGAGGTTTATAAGAATAAGAAAAATTTTAAATCATTAAACATTTTTAGTGTTTGTGTGTAACTTATCCATAATATAATGTACTCGTAAGAACCGAAATGGTAAACACAGCTTGGAAAGAAGTCAACGGACATCATGGTGTGAGGAGCAAACCGACAACCGAGCCCACCATAGTAAGATGCAGGACCTGTTTCGTTGCGAAGACTGCAGCACACCTACGGGACATACTTTCCACAAGCGTACGATAATAATCTATGGGAATTTGAGATTATTTTTCTGTGGGCATATAATGAGGTCCTGGACTGTTGTGGGGTAAAGGTCCCTTGAATTAAACCAACGCTTTAGTTCATTCTGCAGTTGCTCAACAGGGTTGAGATCTTGGTAATGCGGAGGCCAGTAAATTGTGGTGACGTTAATGTCCACAAAACACGCAGTTATAGCAGCAGCCTGATGACACGATGTATTGTCTTCCGGAAAGAGACAATGGTCTGTTCCATAGACACACCACAACGTCAGAAGCATTTCATTGTCCAGATGTTCAGGAGTTGAATGTTTGTGGCACCCAAACAGAGGTCTGAGGCTAAAGCAGGAAACAGGACCATACCATCGCACCACCAGCTCCGAATTTCATACGTAGGGGGGGGTGCACACTCTAGTAAGAGACGTTCACCTGCAACCACCACAGAGAATCATCAGCTCGATGCAATGCGTGACGTGATTCATCGCTCCATAAAGCAGCTTTCCAAGCTTCCACTTCCCACTGTGCATACTCTTTGCACCACTGAAGATGACGATGCATTTGAGTTCGGGTAATGTGTCTTGCATGTTGTTGTCCTAACATGGGAATCCCATGTTGTGAGCACTCGTTCGTTCTGAATGAGTTTTGTAGATTCGTGTTCCGGTCGATGCCGGCAACTTCGCATTCAACGTGTCGACAAATGACGGTTTATACCTTTTTGCTCTTCATAGCACTGCACTTCACTCACCCACTCAAAAATGTGACCTATGGTCACATATTTTGAGTGGGGTGAGTTGTCGACTACTTGCAGCTCTCTGAGCATCCATTGTTATTTTCATTCGTTGCTGAACTTGGGTGGCGCAGTTTAACAATTTTCTGAACAGATGGGCCTCCAACACTTCTTCCAAACTCTTTTCCTTCCTCGCAGCCATTTTATCCAGACACAGCTGCATTCGGGAGTTCATATTCGTCTAATTTATACCGGACATATATACGTGATTCGTTACATGGCACGATATACCTTCTCCATTTGAAAGAAGAGAAGATCACAGGAGCATGCGTTAACTTCATTCAAACATTCCATTTATGGAAATGGTTACTAGTATTAGCAGTGAAGGGATGATTAGGCAGAGTAATCCTACTGACTTCTAAGATAGAGTTAGCTTTTCTGAAGACAGTGGGATTAACAGTTAATATAATTTTATTAAGTTTTGCCGCTGTGGTGACTGTTTTATGTGATAACTTTGTAGTACTTCGTGCATTGACACCATTTTTTCACATTTCCCCTTGTAAAGTTCTGGAACTCTTTAGATGTTTCAGATTGTATTTCAGGTCTATGAGTACAGCACATATGAGATGCTCTCTCACCGCTGCTCCATTCAGTTGCTTTAGCACGTGCTTTTGTAGAGGGCTGGTCGTGTTATACGATACATGTCTCTGTTATTAGTTCCAGCCTTGTTATCATAATGTGTCATGCTCACATTCGTTATGCTCGGGTTTCGTGTTTTGCGGTTAGCAGTTCGGTTATTATTGTCTTGTGTTTATTGGGTATCCTGAGACCATTGAATCGATTCTTCAGTGAACTTTTTCTAAATTTGACAAGTGTCTGTTTGCATTGACAGTTATACTGCACCGTTTAGTATTGTTTAACAAATCCCGTGATATATACGAGAATTTTTATTGGTTGGTTGGGAGTTATTTTATGTGCTTTTTGGGTGTGATCTTGAAATAGTACATGAGTCCATGGTTAATGCAATTGCTTGTGTGGTCCATATGTATCATGAGCGATGTAGAGTGCATGGGTCTTAGGTTCCTTATGATTAGCATTTGTGTTTTTTTATTATAAGTGAACTGCGGTAGAAGTAGGTGGTTATCTTGTTTAGGTCATGTTTTCAGTTGGAAGGTTAATCTTCCAACTGGCCAGGACATACAGCAAAAGGTGGATATGATGCACGTTATGTGTTGCAAAACATGAATAAAAAGCGCAATTTGGCCGACATGTCCATTAGAAGGTGCGAGAATTCTCCCCCCCCCCCCCGAAGAGAACGATTAACCAGATTATCTCGCGATCACAGCTGGGTGCCTACACCCAGAAAAGCAGTTCCTCGTTCTATGCTAGGTAACTGGACTCTGAGTTCAGTTGGCTGGACTAAAAATATAGAAATGATTTATATTTTTGTTCTATCTTTTTATTGCACAATTTTTAATGCCAAGACAAACTAAGAGATGCGTGCATATTTTCTTCACTTAAATATTGTACTGCCTTGGAAAACCAATGTCATTTTAATATTTTATGCTAATTTGGCTAATCGCTTAGTCGACAATACGTTTTATTCCTTCTATAAGAATTTAATTCAAGATAATTATTTGAAATATTTTTGGGGAAAAAAAAACGGCGTTCCAATGTTCCACATTATGTTATTTTTATTTTTTATATAAAATCACATTTTAGAATAATTCACAGATGGCCTGAAGCACGCGTTTTGACGATTTTGCTTTATAGAAAATAATACGAAAATCTTGAACCACATCCAATGTGAAGTGTACGTACTGTGAAAAGTATGAAATAAAATTAGAAAGTAGATATTTATACAGTTACATAAATACGTACTTTTTGGAAGCGTCTTTGGCGCTGAACAACTTGCTTCTGTCTACAGGTTTGACTGGTGGTTGGATTCTGGTGTGTTATGGTGAATCCTAGTTTAATCCATAGTAATAACTCGATGCATAAAATCAGTTTTATTCTTGATAAAACCCTCCAAGCACTGTTCAGAGATTTTCATGCGAGTGCGTTTTCACGCACTTTGACTCGCCGGTCATCCAACACCATATCGTGCACTTGATCAATCATTTCTGGTGTTGTTACACTTTTTGGACGTCCTTCACGCAGATCATCTTTAAGGCTGGTACGGCCAAGTTTAAACTGGGCAGTCCATTTCTTAATTGTCGAAAATGAAGGAGAAGAGTGCCCATAAGCTTTTATGAACTTCGAATAAATTTCTTTTGGCGTTAAACCTTCTTTTACAAAGAATTTTATAACCGCACGATGCTCAATTTAATCCATTTCGTATTTTTGGTCTTCATCTATGCAGATAGCAACTGCTCTGCCTGTCTGTCCAAAGTATGCCATCTTTGGACAGACAACACTTTTGCTTCAGACAGCTGTATCAAACAAATTATTTAATAGAATGGCTTGCAATTTCACGTGGATGCTTATGACAGATGTACCAACTTAGAAAAAAAAAATCTTCTCGGTAGTGTTGCCATCTATGGCCGTGGCCAAGAACGCTTTAGTCCACCCTCGTATATATATTTATTATGTTGCTTTCACGCACGAAAGGTTGTTTTTGAATGCTGAAGAAACAGACTTATTTATTGATTTATATACAGAAAGAAAAGTGTGGGTTAAAGAACAGCAAAATTCTGGGGTACTCTTGCATTGCTGGAGAAAGTTCAGGAGAGGCAACTGTCCACCAAGACATAGTGAACAGCGAGAACGTTCCAGTTGCAGAGTGTGGGAAGCAGACAATACGATGGCATTTTCTCTTTGAATTGAACCTGGAGAAGTCCAAATGGAGAGGTGTTTAATGAAATAGATTATATTTCAAAAGCAGAAAATATATTCCCAATGTCCTGGAGAATATATTTCTTGTTACACATAATGATAGTTTCTGAACAGAAACTCTTTTGAGGAAAGTGTGTTGGGTAAAAAACAGTTGTTTTTTAATGAGTGAAAAGAAACTTTAATAATATTGATGGAAATGAAGAAAACCAAAGAATAACGGAATCCCTACTAAATCACAAGATTGGGGAATTAACTAAAAGGAGGAAGAAAGGGCATTGACTGTAAAACCATAAATCTTCACAGAAAGTGAAGAGAAATGGAAACAGATCTCAGAGCTACGTAAATAAAAGAGATGGCACTAGAAACTAGATACTTCAAAACGAAGAAAATCAGAAGTACAGCAGAAACGAGGCTGAGAATGGAGTTGTTTATGTGACACAATAAATTAGCCCTTAAAGATAAAAAAAGAGTACTAATTAAAGACAAAGAACAAATCATGGGAAGAAGAATACAATCCTTCTGTGCCAAATTACATCTTGATTCTAAACCAAGCTAATATGAAAACAAAAATGTAATACCACAAATGGAAGAGAAGAAAAGAAATATGTGGATAGCATGAGTATTTGAAAGGCGAAGATGAAATACCAGCAGAAGTTACGAAAGTAGTTGTTGGACTAGTCACGATTCTGTTAAGAAAAATTTATGCATGCCGTGGAAGACAGAAGAAAATAGCAAAGAGTTGGTAAAATGCTATTCTTGTTATAATATTTAAAAAGTGATAATTAATTAAATGTTATTTCAGCAATATTCAGAATGTTTACAAAAAATATTAGTATCGAAATAAAACCAAACATTATTTCCCACCTCCAGAACAAGCAGGATTCAGAAAAATAAAATACAGAAGAGTTGATCATCTTTGTGCAACTTTTTTAATTTGTTTTACTATTTTGCATAAACACAAATAACTGAAAAGACGAATGAACATCCATCTCGCATTTAATGATTTTGAAAATGCATAAATTTCAGCTAACTGCTTTCATTCCCGTTTAGGGAGTAGTTGGTGAGGCATTTCAGCATCATTTAACTTTTGGAGACTGGGGGAAGGGGAGTTCAATCTCCACTAGTAGCCAATTTGAAATGGCTGCCTAAAATTGTCCCTAATTATAAATGGCATCCAATGAATATATGGAGGTCTATTGCCACCATCTCGTGGTCCCTAATCCTAACTTTGTATTGATTGTCTGAAATAGAGTGGATACATTTTCTTCAGTTCACTGGATGAAAAACTCGAGATTTCAGAATAAGAATCCTGCTTGGAATTTCCAGAAATCAACTCTGGAACCGGTGGACAAAAGGTTTAGAAAACGTTCCTCTAGTCAGAGATTAGAATCGCAACAAGGATATTCTTAAGACAAAATTGCGCTGCGGATTGTAAGCACCTTCAACTGATCTAAGCAGAATTTTGAAATATGCAGTTGATGAAATATCAATATGTTAACTCTCTTAGAAGCCTAAAAACTCGGGGAATTGAAGAAAAAAAAAACTTATTGACGTAAATGTCTTACATATAAAAATTCAACTCCATCCATAACGTTAGGAACAAAAATGAAAAATCCCATAAAAAGGGAGTTAGACAGGGAGATGTCAGTTTAGATAAATTACTTACAGTCGAGACCATAAGAAAACTAGTTGTTACCGTAATATCAGGACTGGAAAATTGCAGTAAATGGGAAAGAAAAAAATTGTCTGCGATTTGTTGATGAGATTGTCGATTGTCAACAACTTTAACAAATTATTAATGAATCGAATGAAAAAGTAAAAGATTAATTACAAACAAAAATAATTAAAAATAGATCAAAAGGTCATCACAAACTGTACACCAGGAATTTGACAAAGTAAGCTCCTCTGTGTAGCTAGGAACAGAGATCAGAATAGAGGGAGGCTGGGAAGAAGAAAGTACACTTAGAATTCAAATTAATTGGATAGCCTTTGGAAAACCGCATTGAAAGGAAACATCGTAATCTTCCTTGCAATAAAAATCTTCGAGAGTTGTACATTTTCAATGATGATTTATGGCAATGAAACTCGGGCTGTCACTAATTATTTGACCAAGTTGAGGATTACCCAGAGGAAAATGTGAAGATTATTAATCGCCATTACCATTCTAGATAGAGGGCGCAATACCTAGTTCATAGCTCAGGATAAGGGGACAGACATTATAATAACACCCGTTAAGCGATCCACATGGCAATGGTGAGGTCATGTTGAATGAAGTAGCAATCAAAAAAGGGACAAAGTTGGCATCTAAAATGGATCCCAGAGAAGAAATGAGGCCCACTGGAAGACCAAAGAGATGGTCGGAGAATGATATTTAAAAACAGAGGTTAAGAAAAGTGCAAAATCGGACAGAATGGAGTCCTTTTGGGGACCTTCACTCAGAACTGGACAGAAAATGGCTGATGAATAAGAACAGGATGACATCGCTCTGCTTTAACAATGCAACTAGCGTCATTTTCCGGAGAAGTCATCACTTCCCTCGAGAAAGAAGTGATTTTTTTTATTGCATTCGCTGAAACACGCTACGGCATATTTTATCTGACTAGAAAAACTGCATGACGTTTTTAACTTTCAAAAAAAGAACTAATTTAACATCTAATTCTTTTTAAAAAGTTAAAAAGCTATTGTTGTTATTATCGCCATAATCAATTTCCTGAAATGTACCCCCCCCCAGGAGGTTCAGGTTACTATGACAACACTCGATAATTAAGGTTACATTATTATTAATCTCCTATCAACAGCCTCCCAATTGTGCGCACTGCAATATTTTCATAGCGAACATTTCGTGCTAATAAGGCACTTCTAACTGAATCGACCTACCGAGGCCGTGGTCTTCCTCTGGATCTCTTTCCTGCCATCTTGTCATGAAACACCTGCTTCTATTCAATCTAAGTGGTCATACCACTTTAGATTAGCTCTGCTGACACATTCTTGAATGCTAAAGCTGTTACCTTCCTTCCCATCTTCATTTTTAATATGACATTTCCATTGGTACCATATCGGTTCATTCCTCTAGTTTTTCTCAGAACCCTCATATCTGTGGTCTCTGGTCTTTGATCAAGTGCTTTGTGTCTAGCCCAGTTCTCATATTCATGACTAAAAACTGGTTTAAACACTATCTTGCATACCGCTATGACAGTTTGGTATTTTGGGCTGATTTCTCTCTTATTCCATATAAATTTATCCAGCTGGCTAACCACCATATCAACTTGGCTTATCCTTGGTAGGTACAACCGGTCAACATCACTTCGTGGATGTAATGCATGATGAATAGTCATTGGTTTTGTGGTCCAAATTGTCCTGGTCTTCTTTTGTCCAATCTATTATGCCAGATGTGTATCGGATCACTGGTATAGCCCAAGAATTCATCTCTTTGGTCTTCCTGTGGGCCTCATTTCTTCTCTGGGATCCATTGCTCTAATTGTGTTTAATCCATTTAGTTTTGTTTTCAGAATATTTCTAACTCTGTTGATGTATTCTAATGCTGCCTGTTGTTTAACTTTCGAGTGGAGAATATCATTGGCTTCTAATATTCCTAGGTATTTGTAGCGTTCGTCAGCTGAAATTGCTTTTATATATTTTTCTTGATCGAAATTAAAATTGCTAGTGTCATTAATGTTTCCTCGTTGAATAGATAAAATTGTACATTTAGCCAAACCAGATTCCATTTCGATGTCCTGACTTATTTTAAAATACGAACCCTGTTCAATAAAGAGTCTATTTGCTGGGCCGATTTTCCATGTAACTTCAAGTCATCCATATACAACAGCTGGGAAATTTTAATATTACATTTAGGAATTTCATATCCGGGTTTTGTTTTCTTCAGAATTATAGACAAAGGTATCAAAGAAATGTTGCAGGTGATAAGGAATCACCTTGGAAAATTCCACGTTTAATACTGATATCTCCGATTCGTTCATTATTGGCTATTGAAGTTGTTTTCCATGATTTCCTAGCAGTAGTCAGAAACGAACGCATGTTTTTGCTAATTCCAAATATTTGTAGTGATTTTAGGATCCAGGAGTGTGGGAGAGAATCGAATGCTTTCTTATAGTCTATCCATGCCATGGTTTAAGTTAATTTTTCGTCTTTCTGAATTTCTGAGAATCATTTTATTAATAATGATCTGGTATTTTGTTCCTCTGAATTTTCGAAAATTGCCTTCTTGTTCAATCGGATAAATCTGATTATCTGATCAGAAGCGGTGGTGTATTATTAGGCATCCAGGGAATCACGGACTCATAGACAGGGTCAATATATCACCCACACACCAGCCTTTCTCTGAACCTCATTCCCACTTGATGCACTTTACAAGGCAAACTATTCTGCTCGTTCTCTTACAGAAAAATCTACTTCTAACCGCTACTTAATTGCGCACAAACCTAACGTTCATCATACCATTTTCTATATGATATCACCCCACTTTCTCCTCTTAATCAGCATCTATAATCCACATATTCTCAATCACTCATCGTAATAACCCCATGATCTCGATGTCATCTTAGTGTCTCTTCTTTGCAGCCTGTTCGCAGCATCCTCTTAGCTGTTAGTCAAGTTATAGTCAAGCTGTTGGGAGAAGCTAGTGAGGACAAGGATTCAGAACTAGTGGACAGCAGGAAATTCTCTTTAATGGACAGCATGGGTTTGCTAAAGGAAGATTGTGTTTTAGCCATCTGTTTACTTATTATAACAAGGTGCCGAATACATGTGACAAGGGGATGCATATACAGTAGTAAATTTAGATTTTGTAAATGCTTTTTGGTAGACTACCGCATGACAAACTAGTAGTAAATTGTAACAGATGGGGTTGGATAGTAGATTAGCAGTGAGATAGGTATCAACGGGTTGTGTATGGGGGGGTGACATCCCAGAAGAGGAAAGTCGCTTTTGACGACATTCCTCTTTACTTTATGGCTTAATTAACGAAAATGACTTACATGGTGATATACAGTTGTTTGCAGACGAAGCAAAGTTGGGGGAATTATGAAAAGTAGAGCAGATGTCGTAGCCTTACAAGAGGACTTGAATAGACTGAATGCTCATGTGTGTGGGAATGTCAGTTTATTGTTGCAAAGTGAAAGATTTTAAAATTTGGGAAGTAAAGATGCGATGGAGAGTGCAGGATTGAGGAGGATATTTTGGAGGAGGCGAAAGAAATGAAGGATTTCAGGATTGTCGTGGATAGTGACTTGAAATTCATGGGCATTATGCTGAAATTGTGAGGACAGGACAAAGAGAATGAGAATGATGCAGAGAACATTGTCGTGTAGAAGTAAGGATATTCTGGTTCCATTGTACAAGGAACCAGAATCTTTGACGAGGCCGCATATGGATTACTGTGCACAGATTTGGTCGCCAGTTTTCAAAAGGATAATGAGATGTTGGAGAGCGTCCAGAGACGATTAAATAAGTTGGTTTCTGGTCTCTGAAACGTGGAATATGAGGACAGATTGAGAGAATGCAAATTACAGAGCCTAGTGGATAGAAAAAAGATTGGAGACGTCTAAGTTCGTAAGGGGTAATCATCAGATTTGCGTGGATGAGATTTTTCATAGAATATCTGGAGTCGGGGGAAGAATGAGAGGCCATCCCTGGAAGCTGTATAAAGTGGGTGTGAGCAAGGGGATGAGGAGTAAATATTTTGCATGGGAAGTGGTGAGTAACTGGAATGCATTGCATGAAAGCGTGGCGAGTGTAGGGACAGTGAAGGCATTTAAGTCGAGATTCGACAAGGTGTGCATGTGAAAGTGGGTCCTCCCACGATGAATCTATTGACTCTGTGGTGGTCTGTTTAATTTTTTTCATTGATTTCTAAAAATATTTATATACTGTACATGCAATAATCATCTTGAGTGACTTTCCAACATGTTATTTTACAAAGTACTGTAATTAAGTGCTGCAGATTATGTTTCATTTTGTATATTAGATTTCTATAAAAATGTTAATAATTTTTATTATTAAAATAATCATTATAAAATAATGATTATAATTTAAACGTATATATTAAGCATTTACAACGCAGATTGTTCTGATTTTAACAATGAAATTGATCCCAATTTTCTTTCTATCTTTCTTTTGTATAATGTATGAATAATAATTACTGCAGTTGGTAATTTTTAGTTGCATTTATAAAACATTACATTTTACAGTGTTTATACAATAACAATAAATTATATACATTTACAATTTTAGCTTTAATATATTTAAGTGCTGTATTGTAATAAACGGATTTGTTTTCTTTCTTTGTGTTGATGCAATTTCAGGTGGAATGTCTTGCATCCTCGAACCATCTTATAAAGCTTATCTGAGGATGACACCAGTTAGTTATCGTTTATTGGTTTAATTGCTATGTTGGAGGTAGGCTGATGTTTCATGAATTGGCATCCACTGCAGCTGTATGTTGAGAAATTCATTCGCATGTCAGGATTGGTGAGTGAGGTAATCAAGCCATACAGAAGCCTTCATTCTCAGGTCTTTACTGATCACTTCAGAGAAAGACAGTAGCGCCGAAAGGTAGCGTTCACCGTCAGTCATTACGGAAAATGTACAGAAATCAGTTTCTGGGTAGTGATTATAATGGAAGAGGGAGAGAGAGAAAGCTCGAAATTACGCAATCTTTCGAAGATTTGAGCAAACGAAAACCATACAAATGGAGTTAAAAATCTGGGTGCCAGTTATATCTGTGGACTCTTTGTCCGAAATGGATGGATATAAAGGCTACTTACAACACGGAATTGAAGTAGTACGAGGTAGGCATTCAAAAATCTTCACCCTGAGTAATGAAGAAATAAATCGATTTTCATCCAAGTTGCAGGCCACTCATTCTTTCCTTCTGCTCTTTGAAGTGGAAAGTCCATCTTTCCGTATAATATCGGAAAGATGGACTAATTGCAAATCATCTACGAACTTCTATGGAGCGAAAAGACCTAACGGCATTCATCCAGTTCGACCAAAAGGCCTTTTTGCCGATTTATCAACGCAACGCCCGATAGCCCCCCCCCCCCCCTCCATGAAATTGTAAAAGACTTTATTGAGCTAACGAAAGTGAACAAAGTAGGTTCACTTGTTTTCAGATTTACAGTGCTTTCTGAGCTAAACTACTTTTTAGTGAGAGCACCATTTTAATTGATTTGTTTGTTTTGAGTTTGGAAATAAACAGGTACGCTGGATTACACTTGCTCTTTGCTGTGTCATGCATGCTTGTTAATTATAATAACTCGATTCTGCATTTCTCTCTGTGGCATTTCTTGTTTAAGTACGGCAATCGATTGGTACTCGCGGATTTATTTTATTTTTTAAAGATGTATTATTGATTTTTTTTTTAGGTGTTGTAAGTAGATTTGAAAATTTCGTTTACCTCCACTTGGTTGACAATTTCCGTAGTTGCCATGGGGGTGGTTTTTATTTTAAACGTTTTTTTTGTGAAGGCGTTAACGGACACCTAATCCGAAACGTAACTACCCTTTGCCTTCCCACGTGAAGCATGAGTAGAAAAAAATCAATGCTACAAAAGAAAAATAAAACTTATAAATCAATTACAGCCTCACCAATTTTTAATCCTACATAAAGAAAGTTCTTTAAATCCTCAAGAAATCAATGAGAACCCAAAACAGTTAAGCCACCTTCTGCAAGAAATGTAAAATCCAAGAATGATATTTCTTTATCAAAAACATCAACGCAATCTGCGCCCTTCCCCCCCCCCCCTCCAAAAATAGCACAAAACAGGAGAACCAAAATCCAAACTATAACCTAAACAAGACTAGGGAAACCGATAAACCAACTCTTCTCCCCACCACACAAAAATATTATACGATGCAAATCTACACCACCATCTCACAAAAATAGACATACACTCCAGGAAACTGCTCAAGGCTAAGGGACACGAAAAACACCCCTACTCCCCATACGCGACTAGAGAAACACATAGGGGGGCAACCATCACATACCTTTGTCATCCCTCCCCTTCCTCCACACCCCTTATCTCTCCCCCACACGACTGGCGGCACTGGGGTGAAACGAACACGTCACCTATCTCCACTTCCCCCTCCTTGAACATGTCACCGAACTCGCATCAACTGGCCCTCCTCCCACCCTCAGGGGATCATAAAGTCTGTTCAAAGTGAGTACATATTTTCTAAAGATTACAGGCTGTGTACCACATCGAGGGAACTGTACTCCAGTAAATCGATGAAGCTATGTATTTGAATGTAGTAGTAGATAGGGGAGTTGAAGTTTAGAGGCACATTGCTCAAGTAGCTAGGGTAGCTCATGGGATTACTTGGTTATTGAAAAACACACTTGCAAGCAGGGATCAGGGAGTTATCTTTCCTCTTTATGAAGCCTTGTTGCGACCACATATGGATTGCCGTGCTCAGGTCTGGTTTCCTGAGTTTTTTTTTTTTTTGGGGGGGGGGGATGAAGAAAGGGTGGAGAGGTGAGTGATGAAGATGGTGCCTGTTCCATGGTTTGCTCCCTGCGAGAATAGATTTGAGTGTTTGTAGATTGTCAGCCAAACTTGGTTAATATGCGAAAAGGAAGGGATATGAGAGAATTTTTTAAGTTGCTTAAAGGATTTTATAGGACTGATGCGAAGAAAATATTTTCACACTTGGCTAGTGAGGGCAAATGAAAAGTTCATGTCTGGAATTTCGGTAAGATTGTGGTTAGCAAGGGAGTGAGAACTAGAATTTTTGCTTGGAGAGTGGTGAGTGAATGGAATGGGTCGCCTGAGTTGTGTCATTCGGGAGTGATCGTCTGTTAATGGTTTTAACCCAGAGCTGGCGAGGTGGGAAAATGTCAACAGTCAATTTAAAATCTATGGGGTGTGAAACACCTCACCTTACTAACGCCGGCTTAAGGGATGATACGATAGATATTAGGTTCATAGTTTAGTTCTCCCATGAGGAGTCTTAGCTCATCATGGAGGTGCTCGTGTAACAATAATAATAATACCCACCACTTTCTTCTTCTTTCTCGTCCATCCGATTACAGCTCGAGTCCTCTATGAACAAATTTTTGCCATCTGCCTTTGCATTTCTACACGAAACAGCAAAGCACATCTCTGACCAAAACGAACATCATTTCGAAACTTCCAAATGCTTTTCTTTTTCGCTTATTTATGGCTTCACTCTTAAATGAAAACGCTCATTTAATGTACAGCAGAGCACCAAAGAGACCAAGCGAATCAGAAACTAAACAAATAAATCCTGAATAGCTGAGGGGCCGACCTGTTATTGCAAAACAGTTCACACACCTCGTGTGAATAGTGGGAGATGCGATGTCGCTCTCGTTGCCGCTGAAATACGTTCGTTAGACTGTAGTGTATTTTGTCTCATTTTTTTTTTTTTTAATTTGCGATCACACCTTCTGAATAAAAATGACACTCGAATAAGTTGAACAAAAACAGCATCCTAAGCAGGCCAGCAAAAGGAACGCGATGACCGTGGAATATAACGAAGGCCATCGCATTTCTTTTGCTGCCCTAAAAGAACGGTGGCGCAGTGTTACAACCGATGTTGCTTTCCTTGCGTGCGCCAACTTATTTTCGCTCAGAGCTGTCCATCTGGTGTCTTCGTAAATGGTTGCAGGAGCGCCGTTAATTTACTTATTTTTTTCATTCATATTTTGTTCTGTTTGTTTTGCTTTGTCATTCGTGTTTTTTTTTTTTTTTTATCAGTCCTCGCACGCCAATTCCTACACATCGGAACTATGCAGTGCATGAAAACTATCGTAAGTTTTGGAATACGTCACTTTTCCTGATATCATTTCTGTTCAAATAAATAAATAACATATATATTGGAGGTCACCGTGGGCGATTCACTTATTACCTGTTAACTGCGCAAGAGAATACATTTCTTTCATGGATTGCATGAGAATGCTAATAATTTTTCGCCAGGTTAAGGCTGAATAGCTCGCAATGAGAGAGAAAAAATCAGTTCAATGTCAGCATGACCGTCCGTGGCAAAGCTCGTTCAACGCAATTGCATTGAATGGAAAGGCGGAAAAAAAGCACCTTTTTATTTATGTTTTCTTGAATTTACGGACCGCAAAAGAGTGCTTTCCTAGTGGCGGAGCGCATCCGACTGACATTCTTGATCTGTCAACTACGTAAGGACACGATTGCCGTTTCAACCTGCAGATGCACCTGATGTCACTCTTCGGGCGGAATTTATTCGAAAGAATCGAATTCCAGTGAAGAACGCCGAATATGAAACGCAAATCATGCGAACATTGACCGCGGCGGAATCGCTTGAAGTCCGTCTTGTGAAATCAGACGGACCCGCTGCACTTTCGATGAGAACGGAAACGGCTTTTCGGGTTTCTTAAATGATAAACAATCACTCGAGCGATTCTGAGAAGAAAACAAACTTGTTTTCTTGGCTGCGTCACGAGACAGCCTTCCGAATGAAGCTGCGGCTTCAAACAGCGGAAGTGCGCAAAACGCGAGGTTCCTTGCTTATTAGCGAGCGCGTTATTTGCTTCAATTGTGGCTCGCTTGCGTGCACGTGGAACTATTAAAGATTCGACACCGTGAGAGTCGAGCGACTTTGTTTCCGAGTAGAATGCCGACAACAAGATTTACTTTGACTTCGCTCGAAATGCGATCTCGCAACGGGAAAACGAGAAGAGTGAACGAAAGATAAAAAAAAAAGGAGGAACACACCATGAGTGTGTGCGAGAGACAAACGGAGCGATTAACAGACGGTCCCACGCTCCAGTTTTCTCCTCTTCTGACCTTTCGTGCCCTTATCTTCCTCTTCTTCTCGAAAGGACAACGTCCGCCGTTTTCGGGACAGCCGAGCGACGCCGTTGCTTTCAGTACTTCGGTCAGGACGGGCTGTAGAGCGCGGGCTTGAAGAAGTGAACACCGAGGCGGGGAAGAAAGAGTGCCATTTAGGCCGTATTCCTAACGGTTTAAGAGGTCGTCAACGAATTCAAGTTGCCAAACCAGAACGAGACAAAGGTCAAATGCAACGAACGTCTCCTGTCTGATCGATCGACTGCTCGTCACCCCGTGTTTAAATTGGAAGACCAATCATCGAAAGCTGCTCGGGGACGAATCAAGTCGCGTGCGCGGAGAACTGCTTGACGATAAACAAACAAGCGGGAGGAGAGAAGAGTAGCGAAGATCGTAAGGTGATTCAGGAATACGAAAAGCACGTGACCGGAATGGCACTGCAGTTAGCGGCGACAAAAAAAAAAAAAAGAAAGAAAGAAACACCTTCTATCAGAAAGCATGAAGAGTGTTTGGGAATCTTTCTTACTATAAAAGGGTGCGGAGAATGAAGAATCCAAATACGGAGCTGCATGAAAGCAACTTTCGAACATCGCATTTCGCTTAAAACCAAACCCATTACAACACGAAGACCCTCCTCATTCAGTCGATTCCCTAAGGTCAGCAAGAGCTCGGTTCAAGTCCGGTCTACGACGCGTAGGTCCTTCACTTGCAGAGTGATTACCAGTCTCGTACGAACGTGGCTGCTTCATCTTCGTGGCAACTCAGCTTTTTCTTCCGCCGCACGCAACGAGAGCGTGCGGTTACTTCGAAGGGGCACCTTTTCAGAACATTGATCTTCTTTCGAAGATTGTTCGAAAGAAGCCCACTTACTCGCTTTTGAGGGGGTATTGTGCAAGGGGGGGATCCCTTCGTTACCTTTCCAGGGAATTGCAACCGTGTGCTATAAAAATTCAGCAGCATTTCTGTATTTGTCACAGCATCAACAGAGCAATAATTGAATTAATAAAAGCCAACAGCAGATTTTGGGGTTTTAGCGCTTTCGATTTCCCAATTGCAATTACATTTATTCCTATCCGACGATTCGAACTTTCCCCCAACAACAAGCGATGCATCTCGTGCAGAAACAAGAAATAATCGTGCTGCGACATCAGCCTCAAGTATTTCGATTGATAAAAATAATAAGACAGTGAAGAAATGACGATGCGGTGAACTCCCACGGATTCGAAGTTTGTGCGAGCTGTTTGCGGAGTGCGCTCGTCTTCTGCCCTAATATTGACTGTGCTGATGTAGCGGCATCCCAAGTTCCGTTGAAGTGTTCCGCATCGTGTGCCACGTTCACGTGAAGCAGGTGGGTGAGCGATGCCCTTTCTCGAAAGCATCTGCGTTGCTGTAATAAGTTGTGGTCGGTCGTATTATGCGACATGCGTTTCAGTTGTTACGGCAATGAAATAACTGCTCGGTAACGGTGCACGCGGGGGGAAAATCTCAGTTTTTTTACGATCAGGTTGCTGTTTCGCCACATTCCGATGTTTCAGTTGCAGTCCATCGTGTGTACATGACGAGTAACATCAAATTACACGTGAATGAAGAATCACAATCGACTCTGTTCTTATTATTAAGGATAAATTAAATGCATTCGAATTAAGATTATCACAAGATGTGATTAATACAAGTAATTAGATTGTTTTTAATTATTATTGTTCAGTGGTGTAAGTTTAGAAGCAGAGCGTCCGTTAAGAAACCAAATTAGGTAACAGCATAGTAAATTCCTGTCAAATTCGGCGACACGTCTTATAAACGAAGGTGAGTGGGTAGTCAATGCGCATCGAGGATATTATTCCTTTGTTCCTCGTCGGCAGGAAAAGGAAGCCGCTCAATAATCGGTAGACAATTGGGGTCTTTGAAAATATCGGGATTGCGTTTCTGCATTTTATAAGCGTACTAAAAATAGCAAAATAAACTTAAAGACAAAGGATAGCAGAGAGAAAGAAAGAAACACCATTTTGAGATTGGTGAAAGACAATCCAACTTACACAAAGCAGAAAGAAAGAGAGAGAGAAAGAGCACGCTGTTCCGTCAGACCACTGCAAGTGGTCGATTTTTTCATTTAATATGGTGTGGTCTGGAAATCCCGGAGGTCATCCTGACTTCTGTTGTGATCAGGAAGTCAGCTTCCCTCCGGGTGCCTTCGGAATCATTCCACTTGCTTCCTTCCTGGGAATGTTCACAGGCCGACCTGAATTTCTTCAAACGTTTTGATGGTTTTTGAGTGTAAAGGTGTTGGTGATGGCCGCGAGAGCAGATGTGGGTTGGGAATGGCGAAGTCCACACTCGCGATCACCGATTAATTATTGGAGTTCCAAATGAAGAAATTGGCCGTAGATGATCTCGTTTTTGAATGAGCTGAAACACGAGCAATTGGACAATATTTGTTGGTGTATACTTTGGTAATATATGTTTGCCCGTTTTTTGGAAATTGCACAGACTTTTTTTTTTTTTCATGCTGTAGAGTAGATACGACCCGCACAGAAAAGCTTGAAAAGGCAATATAAAGTAGGGGTTTGGCAAAAACAGGATTAATACAATTAGAACCAAATAATTTCTTGATTTTTTTTACGATCCTATACACGAGAGGTGTATGGGATCAATATTATGTGGGTTTCTTATTATTATTTTATTTATTTTTATTTATTTATTTAAGAGTTGTAGTTGTTTGGGAATACCTCTTGAGGAAAGCTCTTCCAGAGGAAAGAAGGGGGAGGACGGAATAAAAGAGGAGGAACAGAAGAGAGGGAAACAGCTAATCCGATAGCCGGATGTTTACAAGCGCAGAACTAGAATGTTTATTACAAAGATAATTAAGAATGTCCCCAAGATGGTTTGAAATTAGTCCAACCAATTTAAGAAGGAATGTTTCATAGTTCAAATCTTTTATAGACGACAGAAGTATTAAAGGTCTTCATTTGCAATGAATGAATGGAAAAACAAGAGAAAATAAAAGAAAATGATTTTAAAACCCATATTAACAAGTAGCAGCAGAATGCCTCGAAACAAAAAAGTAAATGGAAGAGGACAAAGGGAATAAAAAAAACTGGTTTGAGAACACCGGAGCGGTAAGAAAGAGAAGAAGAAAGCGCACGAAATCACCAGAAGCGGAATTAAACAGAAATGAGCAAATAAAACCATGCGGGGACGGGATACGGAAACCTGGCATCGCTTCATAGCTTAATTGGTTAAAGATATTATGAAGACAACAAATGCACAAAACATTTAATTGAGACTTGAATAATCGAAGAGAAAACCTGGCTGGACTTCTTCAAAAACTTATGACAAGATTGTAACGAATATCAACCGACATCATGCTCACCACTAACTGTGCAGCGGAAGAAATAACACTCCAAGAAATGCCACAAGCAATACCGCAAAACAAATGAGGAAAATACCCTGGAGAAGATGGAATAAATATCGAAGTTATTAAATATGCAGGCATCCTGTTCATCAAGCGACATCTAAAATTATTGAATGATGTCCAGCAGCGAGGAACAAGCCAAGAAAGTCAGGGGAAAAAAAACTACCATCACAATATATAGGAAAATAGCCGATAAGTGCAACTGAAAACTACAGAGGAATGTCTTCCAACTACTAGTGATAAGTAAAATGCTTATTATTTCAATCGAGGCTGATAGCGTATTTCGGCATCCCAAGGACCAGATCAGTTTCATTCTCTTCCTTGTCCCTTCGGTTTCTACTTTGTTACTTCTTTCAGTAGCCTTCTTTCCTCCATTCTTTATGTATGTTCTCTCTCTCCAATTGGCTTGGTGTTCTTCAATTTCATCGTTTATTGCTTGCATTTGTAATTCCTTCCTTATTTCATCATTTCATATTTGGACCTTAATAAGAATAATAGTAAAACTGAAGAATATAGAAATATATGATCTACCCATGGGTTTCTTGCTTACATCGCTGGCAATACGAGAGAAGCGAACAACTCAGCAAGTTGCATTGATCACGTATTCACAAGAAACAGAATGGCCTATGTGGTATCCTCTGCAATCTACTTCAGCAAAGTAACAGATCACCATTCGATACTGCTGAAACTATCCTTACCTAGTAGCGTTGACATGAGCTGTGCAGATAGTCATAAGAAATTCGAAATAGGCACCGATTATAAATTTCAGAACCACATAAAACATCATCAACTGCCTCAAACCGACATATTAGATAAATCATCTATACGAGGAATTTATCAAAGTGATAAAATATGCAGACAGCAAATCGAAATATCACAAAAGAGTTACTAAAAAAAAAGGATGTTCACACACACAGGATAACAGATTAACTAAAAAATAAATAAGGACAAAAGAGAAGTTCAATCAAAAAAAGCATGGGAAAAATCCCTACAAATTAATGTCTGAACACGACTAAAAAATTTCGCTAAACACTAAAGGAAAAAATAAAGCTGGCAAAAGAACATCATCACCTATACAACTTTCTTTCTTGTAATAAAAGTAAAGAATGGAGGTTGGTTAATATGATAATAGGCAACACAAAGCACAAAACACGCGAATTCCCGGAAGGCAATGAAGTCAGCAATGTACCTAACGAAATGAACAACCACTTTACAAACTATGGTAGTTCTGATCTCTACCCTGCAGAAAGGACAAAGTACGTGACTCACCTTCCATGGATTAAGAATTCCATGTATCCACAAGCAGTAAACGAAGATGAGGTAAAGAGTGTAGTAATCGGATTAAAACAAGGGAAGAAAAAATGGGAATGGACAACATAAATGTCAAAAAACTAAACATTATCTTAAATATAAAGAGCTAATAAGCTTCATTTCGGCAATAAAAACATTACTTAAATTAAGGGGATATTAAATCCCACAGTAGAGCCTGTGTAGCTCAGTGGATGTGGCGTTTGCACACCATCGCGCTAGGCCGCACGAAGGAAGTCTTGGTTTCGAGTCTAGTCGGCGACTAGAGGAAATTTTTCTAAGCCTTTTTTCGACCGGTTCCCGAGTTAGTCGATCTCTGGCACGGGCAAGCAGGTTTTTCCTCCCGGAAACTCGGGTTTTTCGTCCTGTAAACTCAAGAAAATCGACCGTAGAACCCACATTATTTCAGACATTAAAATATATTGTGTTAGGGTTAGAGACCACGAGATGGCGGCACATTTGAGCCGTCTCTCTTCACTGCGTACCGCTTAATTAGTGATAGCCTTGGGCCATCTGTCTCTGATTGGGTACCAGTGGAGATTGAACTGCCCACTCAGTCTCCAAAAAGTTAGATAGGGCTAAATGGCCTCGCCTACTCCCGTATATACGGGAATAAAAAGGCGTTAGCTGATTTTTTTTTTTTTTTTTTAAATCCCACATAGTTTTAAAACCGAATAAGAAACTCAAAGATTGGAATCAGAGTTTCTTGCAAGAAACTCTCTGATTCCAAGTTTCTTATTCGGTTTTAAAACTATGTGGGATTTAATATCCCCTTAATTTAACTAAACATTATCATTATACACAAATTACAGTTCTTCACAGATATCATTAATAAATCCTTTGAACTCGGTAAATTTATAGAACACTTCAAGACTGCTTCAGTTGTACCGTATTTAAAGGAGGTAACAGAAATGAAATCAAAAATTACAGACCAAAATCTATACTATCCACAATCTCAAAGGTTAAAATGCTAATAAAAAACGCTTAAATAGCTATTTAAATACAACAACCTTTTATGCAACTAATCAATATGGATTTAGATCCGGATGTAATACCGAAAAAGCGCTATTGGAGTTTCATAAAACGGTCTGCAGTGGAATAAATGAAGGAATGAATGCACACAGCAGCCGTTTTTCTTGATATATCCAAGGCATTCGACTGTGTTCATCATGACCTATTGCTACTGGAAATGCCCAAATATGGCAATAGGGGAATTATTAATGACTGGTTCAGATCCGATCTGAATAATAGACAAGAATATACCAGCTATGATATATTTAAAAGAACAACAACAAACATAATAAAATATGGAGTCCCACAAGGGTCTGTACTAGGAGACCCATCCTATTTTTAATATATGTTAACGATTTATGTAAATACAAACTTTTTGGCAAAATGATATCCTTCGCCGAAGACACTTAATATACACCGAAACAATCTTTGAAGATCTAAAAAAATCGGATTAATAGTGATATGTTAAAACTAAGTATAAGGTTTAGCAATAATGGACTTAACATTAATACCGATAAAACGAGATACTTCACGTTAACAGATAAGCTAGACCACAATATAACCATAAAATGGCATGAAAGGAAGTGTAGTGACATCCTAACGTGTAATTGTAGCTTATTCAAAAAAACAAAATCAATCAATTATTTGGGCCTCCATATGGATAGCAATTTGAAGTGGAACTCCCACACCACTTTCTTAACAAATAAGTTTAGATTTATAATTAATAGAATATATTATGTTAAAAATGTGTAAATGCAGCATTCATAAGATGTTTATACTATTCCTGGGTAAATTCCTCACTGCAATATGGCATCCCTTGTTGGGGTGGAGATTATTACAACAATCTGCTTCCATTAATAAGAATACAAGACAGAATAATTAGAGCCATAACCACTACTAACTTCGCACATTCAACCAACGATCTGTATGCCATTCATAATATTATACCACTTCAGAAGCTATATCTCTATGGGTGTCTATTATACGTAAAAAGGAACGCTGAAAGTTTCTTGGTATGTAATGTAGACTATGGATTGCGCTGCGACCGGAACCTGCTGGTAGTACCCAAGGCAAACAAAGAAATTTTTCATAAATCCTTGTAAATACAAGGTAGAATATATTATGTTCTACAATGTTGACAATTACGTTTAAAGTAATTGTCAACATTGTTTAGTCCCATGAGGTGGTCTCTCTCATGCTGAGGTTATAGATTATGCATTCAAAAAAGATGGAGAGACTACCTCATGGGACTAAACAATGTTGACAATTACTTTAAACGCATAGTATAAGGGATCATTATAACTCATATATCATATCTAATTCAGGTACCAATATACTAACTAGTTCATTCACTTAGGAGATTAATATATTAACATCAATTCAAACCGTGTAAGGTGAGCCCTCATAGACATGGTCACTGGACTCGTAGTGACTGTTTCGAACTAATTTAATTCTTTAGTAAGAACTATGGCTACGGCCCTTGGTTACACATAAATACACCAACTAACTTACTTTATCACTAAAACCAGTAACTTATTATAAACTGCGAAAAACTATTCGAAATGTATTTTACTCTACTGTATATATAAGGAAACATTTATTAACAAAATAAATAGCCAAAAATAAGTATAATTACCAACAGAAAATGATAGTAATACTTCAACTGTATTGTATAATATTGTACACCTTGATTTTTATTGTATAATACAGTATAAATATCTTCTATACGTGAATGGAATACTTACCCGTGTGGGTAAGTATTCCCATAAATATATGATAATTACCCGTGTGGTTACCAGGATAGAATAGCCCCAATGTAGCTCATGCAAGTCGTATGAGGCGACTAAAATGGGTACTCAGGGAGGCTAATGGATGGCAATGCTGTAGCCAGTGAAGTTCTGAGACTCGGCTATTGCTGTTACCCTCCTGCCATGATTCAGAGCTTTATATAGCTCAGTAACACCTTATGCTTACATAGTCCTCTACAGATAACGGGGAAGATGAAAAGCATTTTTGCTTCGCTCCTTTAAGCCAGTCCTTAAGGGAATGATAATATTCTTTCCATTCTTGTACGTCCTTTATCTGCTCTATGGAGTTTCATTTCAGCTGCCAGTACTCAACTTGCATCTTTTTCTTTTCTCTCTATCCAAATGTCTGAACCGTATAGTATTGTTGGTACTGCCATCACTTATAAAATTTCAACTGCATTTCCTTCCTTTCTTTCTTGTTTTGCGCTTTTTTGATGGTCTTGTGGTACAACAGATTTTTGGCAAACGATGTACATGATTGCTTACATCATTATCTCTATCGAATTCCTCCATATGGGAAATCTGTTACTTGTTCGGTTTTCAATTGCTGTTTTCGTTCGTATGCGCTATTTACTCCGGAATGCCAGAGTTTTAGTTTTCTTTAATGATTTAAATTAAGTGGATATTGAATCCAACGTTATTTCTAAAACGAACAGAGAAACTACAAGCGTTTCGTGCCGAATATAGAAACTATAAAAGTTTGCGGGTCCAAGCGTAAGCAAACCTTTCATGACAGGGACAACTCGTAGTAAAGGTGGAGTTAGCTGTGATCACTATCCTTAGTATTTCCCGTATTGTAAAACACATCTCCTAGCGGACATGCATGATGTTATACATTATGAGGGGGGGTTCACTACCCAGACAGGTTTCGACCTTTTTTTTTGAGGTCTCGTCAATGGGAGCCAGACCCAGATGTAAATACTCAGGTTGAAGTGATGCAGAACTTATACTTTACCACACGAGTTGCCAAAAAAGGTGTCACATCACAAAAGTCACCAAAGGGAGTCATTTCTGTAATGAGATTCGTAAATTGTGTCCACTAGTTAATTGCTGAAGATCGTCTTCTGATTTTTCGTAATTACTTGATCATCTGCAAAAAGTATTCTGTTTACTGTTGTACGTTGGTTGATGTTTACTCCTGGGTTTACTACGGATTTCCACTTTCCTTATTAAATGATCTGTATGTGTTTTAAATAAGGAAGGAGAAAGGCGACATCCTTGTCGGACTCCCTGATTCGTTCTGTTCCTTCTGCTGTGTATTCCTCGATTTTTATGAGTGCAGTTGCGTTGTCATACGGGCTCTTAATTACATTTAATAACTCTTTTGGATAGCCACGCCCTTCCATATATTCCATTACTTTTTTATGCTAACTCGTCAAAGGCTTTTTCATAATGTTTGAATGATTGTTGAGTCTGTAAATTAAATTAGTCTTTTTTCGATTATCGTAGATTTCGATTGCAAACGATCACTTTTTACTGGATGGGAGAGGAAAGCGGCTTCTCCGCAGAATGCGTGGACGAGAGGAGAGGAGAGCAGTTTGATGAGTGAATTTGAAGACGACTGATGATGAAAGGTACTGTTTATTCACTTGGATGAATGAATGTATAAAGAAGCGCTCAGTTTCCCCCCCACACACACGTATTGGGTTTTAAAACACACTTACAGAAAAGTGCTGTGTGTGTCATTTTATTTCATGGTGTTTTAATAATAATGAAACAGCCTTCTATTAAAGTATTTTAATTGTGATCAAAACGAAGAAAAGTACGAAAAGTGAATAATTTTTAAAGTTCTTTCACTCGAGGATCTCAGCCTTTTGCAAATGAAAACATTTGCTAGAACAGACATAAAGTTAAGATAATGAGGTGCAGAAGCAAATGTAAATCTAAACTAAGTATTATTAAAAAAAAAAGGAAACCAATAAAAAATAAAATA